>NW_020954556.1:60838641-60934639 GCF_900497805.2 Vombatus ursinus
CCCCCCCTCATCTCTGCCTCATAGAATATCCAGCTTTCTTGAAAACATAGCAAAGGTGCTATTTTTCATCAGGAGGCCTTTCCTGATGTTACCAAATATTATTGCCAGCTAACTGGTGCAGTGGATAGAGTGCTGGGTCTAGAGTTAGGAAGACCTGGGTTCAAATCCTACTTCAGACACTTATGAGCTGTGTGACACTGGCAAGTCACTTTCACCTTTATCTGCCTGATTCCACAACTGTAAGATAGGGATAATAATAACACCTATCTCCCAGGGCATTATGAGGATTAAGAGAAATTATATTTGCAAAATGCTTAGCACAGGGCTTGACACAAAGTACGCACTATATAAATGGTAGTCATTATTATATTATTATAATAATCCATCCCCTCTTGAAATTACTTTGTGTGATTTTGTATATTCATTGCATTTATATGCATGTGTAAATGCTGTTTTCCCCCATATATGTAAGTTCCTGGAGGGCAGAGACTGTTTCATTTTTTTGTCTTTATATACACAGCATCCCTTGCATATAGCATGCATTTACAAATGGAAATTACCTAAATTCAATATATCATCAATTCCAAAGCTGAACCAAATTTGTTGAAGGACTAGAATTGCTTAATACTTTTATGCAATAATAGCCACCCCAGCGATACAGAATAATGCCTTAAATCTGGATTCAGTTGTATTAGAGAGGAATGAGGATGAATCTCCTCTCTCTCTCTCTCTTTCTCTCTTTCTCTCCCTCTCTCTTCATATATATAATATATATATACATATACACACATGTGTGCATGCATGCATGCATGTATGTATGTATGTATTTACTGCTACATATGGAATGTGCTCACTAAGCTACTGGATCACATCTGGACCACTAGGTCTATTGAAAGTTGTGGGGCACTGTTCTCTCCCAAGTAGAAGGCTTAGAGGAATGTTGACCAAGTTTGATTTAATTAACTAGCAGGAGAAGATAGCCCTCTGCCTAAATATGTAAAAAAGAAAAATGCAGAGATTATCAAAATGAAAAGAAAAACGATATGCATATCTATTTCTCTATGGCCCAGTCTTAATACTCCCCTTTATGTTTTCCATATTGCCATGATGGTTTTAATTATCAATCTTTTAGACTGTGATCAGTTAATAAAATAGTTATTCTCTTCATTCAGATTCAAAAACATATCTAGATACATATATACATATTTGTGTATATACATGCATAAATATGTATATGTATGCACACACGTATATATATGATCATCTTACGTATATAATATATAGTTATCTTATATACATAGTTACCATACATACACATACTCACATCACACACTGCAACCTCTCTGGGTCTTATCTATAAAATGAGAGGGTTTGAACCGATAAGTTCTTACATATATATATACATATATATGTGTGTGTGTGTGTGTATACGTATATATTTATGTGTGTGTATATATACATATATATGTGTGTGTATAATATGTGCGTATAAATGTGGTAATAGAAATATAAAGGTAAATATATGTATTGTGTATATGTGTATATATGTATATATGTATATGTGTATGTGTGTGTACATGAGTATACACACAGGCACACATCTTAGTAACACATTCAATTAGGAATTTGTGAACATGGGTTCAGCTAGCTTACCTTAAAATGGAATCAAAAGATTTAAATCTGGAAGAGATCTTAGAGATGGATCCTTAACTGTCTTTATCACATGGATCTCTTCGGCAGTTTGATGAAATCTATGAGGCCTTTCTGAAAACAATGTTTGTTTTTTAATCAAAGGAAATGCTAAATTTCACTTAGAGGGTAGTGAAAATCAAGATGTATTTTTTTCCCATCCAAGTTCACAAACTCTGATCCCCTCCCAAAATATATGCATGGATACTCAGGTTAAGAATCCCCGATTTAGAATCAAACTCCCTCCTATGACAGATAAGGAGACTGAGAACCTAGAGAGGGAAGGTTTGCAAAAGATCACCCAGGCAGTGTGTCTTAGCAAAGTTATTATTCACACAGACATCCTCTGACCCCAAATCCAGTGTGACTGGATTTTTTCTTCATCTATACATAGTTCGCTAAGTCAACTAATAACATAAACAAGATTTCAGAGGTGAATGTTTAACCTACTGAAGAGGAAAAACACATAATGATAACTCATATTTGCATAGTCCTTCAAGGTTTGTAAAGAACTGTATACATGTATCACTATCCTTTTGTTTTTATGGTTGTTTTCGTTTCTCCAGACGAGACAACTGAAGCTCAGACTGGCTAAATGATTTCCCCCTGTTCACTCAGCTAATAAGTGTCAAAGCCGGAGTTTGAACTTGGATTTTCCAAATGCAGCATTTTTTCCCTCATAACGCCTCAGCATGGCTTATAAGCACTTTTGAAAATAAATAATTAGCGTGCCAATTATAAAGCATTTTTTCTGTTTGTTAAAGCAAATACCTTCTCTCCCAAAATATTGTACTTGAAAATGCTACATCTACCTTTGTTTCAAAACATTGAACATCTTGCTGGGCCATAGGAACATGAATTACTATTATCTTAATGACTTCTATTTTCGCCAAAAAATAAGCATAAAATTGAAACAATCCTGCTGGGTTTCTGGTCCTTTGAGTTATTCTTGCAGATTTGAGACTTAATAGTATTAGTAATAGAAAGTTTGGGAGCCAAAGAAAGCAGCGGTAGGCTGTCTACCTACTGAATCAAGACAAGTCAAGATGTGACAATGAGTCAGTAACTTATCTCACTGGGGACTCCTGGTGTTTTATGAGTGACCCCCCCATTACAAAAAAAACCCACTTTATTGGCTTCATGAGAAATGGTATCTTCATATATATTCCTATTTTAAATTGAGGAAAACTGAAATTTTATCTTCTTATTCTAGATTTGGTAAATTGCCTTCATAATCATTGGAAACAACCCACCATGTCCTAGGCAGGGTTGGGAATAAGGGATTACCATCAGCAGAAACATAGTACTCTACCAACTCACATTTCTATACCATCTTACGATTTATAAGGGCTTTTCTCACAACAACCCTGTAAGATGTATGTAAAACCCATTTTACAGATGAAAATATTAAGGCTTAAGAAATTAGAAATGACTAGATTTGACATCCAATGATTTGGGTTCAAATGTCGAGAGGTGATGCATCCTGTAGTGAATGAAGAATATTGTGAAGGACTACGTAATCACACAGTAAGTATTAGTAAGTGTCACAGGTGTGATTCAAACCCAGTTTTCCTAAGTCTGGATGCTGTAGTAGAGAGAGCACTAGAGAGGAAGTCCTAAGTTCAAATCCTGTCTCAGAGTCTTACTAGATGGGTGACCCTGGAATAAACCATTCAACCTCTCCAAGTCTTAGCTTTCTTGGCTGTAAAAATGATAGGGTTTGACTCTATGACTTTCACAGTCCCTTTTATCTCTTAACATAATATTTTGTGATGCTATTACATTAATTTCCAATGTGACTTTTAGAGCTAAACTATATAGGTTGATCATTTCAGTAAACAACTTGCAAACCATAGTGTACAGGTAAATGTTTAACAACCAACTCTCCAAGGGAGAAAATACACACAATACACTTTTAAGTTTAATCTTCATTATTAACATTTTTCTATCACTTTCTTAAGTCTAGACAATCAACCAACCAATAAATCAAACCTTGATTTTTTACCCTTTGCTGACTTCTGACATATAACTTTGCCAAGAAAACTCCAAATGGGGTCATGTAGAGTCAGAGACAACTGAAAAATGACTGAACAACAACAAGGTATCCATTCACAGCTTATTATGGTATATGGTGTGAGTTGTTTATCTATAGTTCTACCAGATGCTTTCCAGTTTTCCCAGCAGCTTTTGCTGCATAGTGAATCTTTACTCCAGTAGTTGAGGTCTTCGTGACTCTTTGCTATTATGTTTATTTGCTTCTCAATCTTGTGTTCTCAATCTATTCCACTCAACAACTTTTCTATTTCTCAATCTGTGTTAAGTAGAATCGATGATTATTGCTTTGCAATATAGTTTGAGATCTGAGACAACTAGATCCTCTCCTTTCTACTTTTATGATTTCCCTAGAAATTATTGTCCTTTTACTAGGTTAGATGAATTTCATTGTTATTTTTTCTAGCTCTCTAAAGTAATTTTGTTAGTTTTATTGGTATAGCATTGAGCAAGTAAATTAATTTATACAGCATTACATTCACATGGACTCACTATGAGCAATTCATATCTCTTCAAATATTTAAGTTGGTTTTTATTTCTGTAGTGTTTATCCTTGTTTTCATACAATTCCTATGTGTGTCTTGGTAGAAGACTAATACTTTGTAAATTTTACGATTTTTTTGAATGAAATTTCTCTTTTTATTTCTTCATTTCAAATTTTATTGGTAATGTATTCAAAGATTGATGATGGATTTCTTTCATAACCTATTGCTTCAATGGTTATTAATTATTTCAATTAATTCTTGATTAAATCTCTGAAGTTCTTTAAATAGAGCATCATATTATCTACAGAAAGTGGTAATTGTATTTTTTTTTGCCTAGGCATATTTGCTCAATTTCTTTTTCTTATCTATATTCCTAGTGCTACATCAAATAGTAGTAGTGATAATAGACATCCTTGCTTTAGCCCTGATCTTATTAGATATGCCTCTAGTGTAACATTGGCTCTTGGATTTAGTTAAATACTATTTAACATATTAAAGAAATGTCCACTTAAAACTATGCTTTTTAATTTTCTTTAACAAAAATGTGTGTTGGATTTAGTTAAGAATTTTTCCCTGCATACATTAATATTATCATTTGATCTTATTGTTTTTATTATTAATATGGTCTATTATGTTTATAGTTTTTCCATTTTTTTACAGCCTGGTGATAGTGTACAATATTTTAATATGTTGCTATAGATGTTTTGCTAAAATATCATCTGACATTTTTTGTCAATATTTGTTTATCGGATATCCATCCATAGTTTTCTTTCTATGTTTTGTATCTCTCTATTTAGGTATCAATAGCACATAGCTTCATTGAAGGAACTTGAGAGAACCTCTTCTTGTCCTACTTTGCAAACAGTTTATGCAATATTGTAATGAATTGTTATTTGAATGTTTGATAGAATCCAATTGTAAATTTATCTGATTCTGGGTATTTTTCTCATTGGTAGTTCATTTATGGTTTGTTCAATGTCTTTTTTTCTGAGATTAGTTTATTTAAATGATCTATTTCTTTTGTTGTTAATCTAGGTATTTTGTATTTTTAATAACGTACTGCAATGTGATGTGAGTATCACACTGAAGAGTATAGTTGGCCAATTGGTACTTGATCATTTCTGCTACCTCTTGTCCCTGTCCTGTGTCTTGGAGCAGAAGATGGTGTCTAGCAGTACTAGGTCTTGGATTGAGAACAGAATTGAAACTTTCCCAAGCCTTTCCTATCTCTTCCCTGGCAGGCGGTTTATGGTGTGACCTTTTTTTCCAGTCATTTTACTCTCCTCTCAATCTTTTTCCTCTCTTTCATGCTCTTTCAACTACTAATTCTCTTTTTAGCTTCTGTTGCTTAATAGAGTTTACATGAAATGAAACAGCAGTAGTAAATCATAATAGTTCAGAACTCCCAGTTAGAAAAAAAATTCTTAACATTCAGTCAGACGTTGGGCTGCGAACCCTAACTCAACATTATGTTTATCTCTAGCTAACCCTTGGACTCTTTATGTTTAAAGCAAAAATCAGGATATAAGAAATGTTTGGGTAAAAGGAGTGAGCAGAGTATGTTACAATATGTGCTACCGGACAGACACAGTGAGGGGAAGATGAAGAAAGAAAACTTTAAAAAATTTCTCTCAGTCTTGGAAGAGGTGGGTCCACTTGATACTGCTAGACGCCATCTTCTGCTCCAAGATGCCTATAGGAGCCAATATCTCCTCTCTCTCTCTGCATTAGCTCTGCTCCCCTTTCAAGTCTCTCCTTTCAGGTTCTCTCTTCTGCTGTTGCCCATGTTTTTCACCTTCTATTCTAAACTATTTTCTTTTTAATTTTTTTTCCTTCTGAGTTTTTTTTAATCTGCTGCTTTATTTCATCTATGTACTCTCACACTTCTTGTGACTTGATCACTTTTTAATATGATGCTTTTCTTGTAGTTGTTATAGAGTTACTTTCTTCTTTTGAGTTTATCACTTGGCTATTTTTCTACCCTAATATTTCTTCAATGTATTATGTCTTCTTCTGTTTATTCATATTTGGAACTTTATGAAAGGGTTATCCTCCAAATACTCCTGCCCTCTGCATGGTGTGGTCAGACACTTTCTTCAATTTCCTAGGCTCTTGCTGCTCCCTGGTGTTTTACCATTCCAAGTCCTGGAAGATTTCAGTCCCCTCTAGACCTTCCTAGGTCACAGAACTATAGTCTTTAAGCTCTCCTGGAGTAGCTTACATCAGAGTTCTGTGTTTGTCAGACCCAACAGGACAGACCATCCTTGGCCAAAGCATACTGACTTCTGGCCCTATTGATTGACCTTCTCAATCAGAGCACCCTGGCCTTCCACTGTCCTAAGAATAAAGTACCATAGGTTTCAATTGTCACTGGAGTATCCCTTATCAGAATGTTAGCAGACTTCTACCCTATATGCCTCTGTTCTTATGGTTTCTTGTGTGGGAGCCCTCTCTGTATACTCAGACTTCTGGATGTCTTTTTGCATAGCCCTAGGCAGGTCAAAGACATTTATTATTGTTTCTCTTTGAATTTCTTAACCATGATTTGATCTGGTGACCTTTTTGGTGTTTGCTGAAGTATATGTGGTAGATCTAAACTCTTTTATGTCTTTTCTAGGTGGTGCAGTGGATAGAATGCTGGGATGGAGTCAGGAAGACCTGAGTTCATAGCTGGCCTCAGACACTTGCTAACTATATAACTCTAGGCAAGTTACTTAACCTCAGTCTGCCTCAGTTTCCTCAGCTATAAAATGAGAATAATAATAACACCTGCCTCAAATCAGATGCTGTTTCCTGAGTTCCTAGTATAGTTGTTAACACATAATAGGCACTTAACGAATGCTTGTATCCTTCATGGCCGCCTGCCTTTCCAGAAGTTCAAACACAGATCCTCTACACCTATATGCTTCCCCTACACCATCATACCTTTCTTTCTTTTTTTTTTCCCCTATCTAGAAGTATTCAGCCTAGTTGAATTCAGTGACTTCCCCCAAGATAGCTGGGGTCAAAGGTCAAAGACACTAGCCTCACCAAGGCTCCATGTAAGACTTCTTTAAGTCCCTGACAACCTGAAGCATAAACAGGACATGTGTTTTATCAGATGACCCACGCACATAGCTCTCAGGCCCTCTCTGTGTTTGTTTTTGTAAGTTACTCATTCCTTGTTAACCACTAATTTCCTCAAAACAGGGTTAGGTTGTGAGTTCTGTGTCTTCTCTTGTTCACATGCCTCTAGGTAGTTCCCACTAAAGGATTTCATGCTCATCCAGTGAATTGGAGTCAACCAGCGGGTCCCGAGAAGGGTTTCTGGATAACCTTCACACAGAACAATCCCTTTAGGGAAGAACAAATTACCCCAAATATTGACTGAGGCAAAGGTCTCCTTGGGGACAATGGGACCTTGATTTTTGGCTTTCTTCCTCCTGTCTTCCCAAGGTTTATTTTTTTTTTAAAGAATCACTAGGAAAATATACAAGTAACACTTTAGCCATTTCAACAGAATGGATCTGAAACTTTGCCAGTGTAGGGAGCTCCTGTCTGTGGCCTAGGAGAAGGAAGAAGGAAGGACACAAACATCTATTAAGCACCTACTATGCGCCAAGTACTGTGATAAGCACTTTACAGATATTATCCTAGTTGATCCTCACAATTAGGTACTATTATTATCCCCATTTTACAGATGAGGAAAATGAGACTGAGGTTAAGTGACTTACCCAGGGTCACACAGCTACTAACTATCTAAGGCTGGATTTCAACAGAGTTCTTCCTGATTCCAAATCCAATGCTATGTCCACTGTGCCAACTAGCTATCTTACCAAAGTAAGAAGGAAGGGAGGAACAAGCATTTATTAAGTGCTTACTGTGTATAAGTTTACTGTACTAAACATGAATAAGTAATTAAGTCTTGGAAGTGATATAAAGTGACTTATTCAGAATCACACATTGTTAAAAGTAGAATTTGAACCCAGATCTTTTTAAATCCAACACTACTGTCCTATTGCTACCATAAATCAAATATCTAGGAAAAAAATCAATCAATAACCAGAATCCAGAAGTTTAGAATTACAAACCAAAAATGGTAGGTATTGGGATACATTTTTTTTATCCCCAGAGAGGCTACATGGAAAGGGTAATGGATTTGGAGTCAGGAAGCCTGGGATTGAGTCTTGGCTTTTCCCCTCACTACCTATATGACCTTGGTCAAGTCCCTTTCCCTCTTTAAGCCTCAGCTTCCTGCTATGCAAAACAGGATAGTAATGCCTGCCACAGGTGGCTATTATAAGGGGGCCAATGGATATAAAGCACTTTATGTCTGCTACAGAAATGCAAGCTATTATTAGTCTTACTTCATATAATATAAAAAAGTCTTCAACTTCTATCCTGAGAGTTAATTTTCAATATTTTTCCAAATTACCTGACATATGAAGTTCATGAGATACATCACTGATAAGGCATCTTTAGGCAAAGTACCACTGACTTCACCCAGAGGAGTAGTAGTAATCGTAGTGGTGGTAGTGGTGGTAGTAGTGGTAGTAGTGATAGTAGTAGTAGTAGCAGTAGTAGTAGTAGTAGTAGTAGTAGTAGTACCTTTCCTTTCTTCCTTCTTCCTTCTTTCCTTCCTTTTTCTTTCTTTGTTTCTTCCTTTCTTGTTCAGATGCCTCCTTTCATGACATATCTGACCTGAGAAAACACTATATCTCCTATTTATTATAGAATGTCAGAGCAAGAAAGAAGCTTAGATCTCGTTTAGTATAACCCAGTCATTTTACACGTGAGGAGACTATGGGTGGGAAGGAATCACAGATTAAGTGGTGAAAAGGACCTTAGAGGTCATTTAACCCTTTCATTTTACAGGAGAAGAAACTGAGCCCCACATAAATGAAATGAATTGGCCAAGCTCACAAAGGTAGTTAAGTGTCAAAGGCAGGATTTGAACCCAGGCCCTCTAACTCCAAGTTCTTTGATGTTTCCACTTCATCACCCTGCCTCCCAAATAAGTGACTCACCCAAAGTCACACAGGTAACAAGTAGCAAGACTAGGTTTTGAACTTAGGTCATTTGCCTCCAAGTTCAAATGTTCTTTTGACTTGAGTAGCCAGCAACAATTCTATTAAAGTGCCTCTTTAAAATTTAAATCAAGCTAAGGAATGATGAGATTTATTATGCACAAAGGTATTTCACAGCCCAGTCAATTTTAGCTATGAACTTAGCTTCATGAGCTAAATCTGTTTGGAAAAAAAAAAAGAGCAAGTGTCCCTTGGAGCCCAAAGCCCCTTCAGTAAATGCTACTAATCTCATTTTAAGCATACTTTGTAAATACAAACATTGGGTCAATAGTCCCAGGGAGACCACACTTCCCAATAATGAGAGAAAGGGCCTATCCAAGAGGACCTAAAACTTTTCCTTGGTAGTTTATGTCAGATTTCGAAGTCCTGGATGAAACCTTAATGCATAGATGACTAATGAATCCACCTAATTAAGTTCCTACGGCATTCCAGGGTTAGAGTGTCAAATGTTTGCTTCCAGTTTTCTCCTTACAACACTGCCAAACAGTCCTCTCTCCCTCTCCCCGGCTCCTCCTCACACCTTCTTTAGGGTCTGTCTGCTACATTCCAATGTGGCCAGAAACCATGGCTTTTTGATGAGGTCAAAAAATACATTTCCCCAATGTTTCTTCAAGTCTGACAAACACTCTCACCTCACCTCTCCAAAAAAGACCGAAAATGGGGAAGCAAGCAAACACAACCTATAACAGCTCCCCCCTCCTCCCCATTCGGGGGACCCTGAAAGGGATAGGTAAAATGTCATTTTCAAAAGACAAAAACTTCCTTTCCACATGGCCCTATGCTAAGAGACTGTGTTGCGTATTTAGCAAGAGTATTTTTTCCTATGTTTAATATGCCTCTAATTAAATTTAATATAATATAAGACCAGCATTGAGTAAGAGGAGAAAATTAGGCCGGATAGCATTTGGGAACCTACATAATACATTCAATGACCCTGAGCTGTTGCAAAAGCCCATCTTTTTAACATTAATATTCTCCTGGTGATACTTTGTGACTGCAAACCATGAAACACCACAATATCAGAGGAATCTCAGTGGCAGGTCAATGGAAAGATTCTTGGTGGGTGTAAGCAGGTTATAGCATGTTACCAATGATTACATTGCACACCAAGGACATACATAATCAGAAAAGGAATCGGGCCAGCCAGCTAGTAAAGTCAAAGACAATACAAAGACAATCTGAGTACTACATTCATACTCCTAAGATTTATTTTGTTGTATATGTGCATTTTTTCCCAATTAATAATTATTTATTTTCTATTCCACCACTACCCACTAAAGAAAGAAAGGAAAAAGAAAAACTTTATAACAAATATTCAGGTAAGCAAAACAAATTCCCACATTGGCCATGTCAAAAATGTGTGTCTCATTCTATACCCTGAGAGTGATGATATCTATAAGGAGACAGGTAGCATACTCTATCATTGGTCCATTAGAATTTTGTTCGGTCATTGCATTGATCGGAGTTCCTAATTCATTCAAATCTGTCTGCCTTTACAACATTAATACTATCTAAATTGTTCTAATGAGCCGCACTTGGCATCAGTTCATACAGGTCTTTGTGGATTTCTCTGAAACTGTCCCTTTCCTCATTTCTTACAGCACAATAACATTCCATTATATTCATATGTCAAAATTTGTTAAGGAATTCCCCAACTGATGGGGAACTCATCCACTAGTTTTCTAGTTCTTTGATACTACAGGAAAAAAAAAGGCTGCTATAAATATTTTTGTATATATAGGTCCTTTCCCTCTTTCTTTTGATTTCTTTGCATATTCCTAAAATCTGAAGAGTGTCAGAGCAGGGAAGCCCTTCAATATGGTTTTATTCTCCATGGAGGATTTATGGAAAGACATAGACATGAACTTTACAAGGTAAGAAAATATAAGACAAGTCTACACATAATGCCTCAGTAAGATAGATTCTGTCAGTGGACCAAATAACTTCTCTAATGAGACATTTTTGTTGTTGCTGTTGTTCAGTTATTTCAGTTGTATCTGACTCTTCATGACCCCATTTGGGGTTTTCTTGGCAAAAATACTAGAGTGGTTTGCCATTTCCTTCTCCAACTCATTTTATAGATGAGAAAACTGAGGCAAACAGGGTTAAATGACTTGCCCTAGTCACATACCTAGGAAGTGTCTGAGGACAGATTTAAACTCAGGAAGATGAGTCTTCCTGACTCCAGGCCCAGTGCTCTATCCCTCACCACTTGCCTGTCTAGAGGCAATAAAAGCTTCCTATCAATTAAACCCATCCAAAAGTGGAATGTGCTGCTTAAGGTGGTAGCAGTTTTCCCCAAACTAGAGGAGTGAGGTGAAGACTAAATGAAACTTTTTGGAAAAATTCTAGAGGGAATACCTGTACAGGTACAGGAGGACTAGATGACCATCTATGCTCACAGCCTTCCTCTGGTCCCTGGGCTAACTCACAAGGACAAGAAGAGCTCTCAGGCTAACCATTTGATCTAACAAAATGATTGGCCCATCTCCTTTCCTGTCATACATGCATGTCATCAGAGAGTCACAGCCTGAATGTGACTCCAACCAACATTTGTTTGCAATACCATTGTTAATATGTTGCAATTCACTCCCCCTCCCCCCATAAAATCATGGAACACTTTGGAAATATCATTCAATCCATCATCCACTTTGAAAACATCATTGCTGTGGAAATAACTTCCCTCAAAAATGTTGCTTCACTTAATATTCACAGAATCAGTGAACAATGTTATATAGGGTATGCCTGTCTATAAACACACACACACACACACACACACATACACACACGTATCAGTGTGTATGCATATATAGCACACACACTTACAATTGCTGTTTAAGTTTGTGGTATGATGGTAAATGTTTAACCACCAACTCTCTGGATTTAGTTTAATCTGCATTATCAACTATTTTCTCCACCACTTTCTTAAGTCTAGACCAGGCATGGGGAACCTGCAGGTGAATTGGATTCAGTCAAAGGGCCACACTTGAGGACCTAGAGGGCCATCTGTGGCCTCTAGGCCGCAGGTTCCACATCCCTGGTCTAGACAATAAAAAAAAAAAACTATAGAAGTCCTAATTTGTAGCATTATGGTGTAAATATTCACTCTAAAAATTTAACAATCAGCTCTCTCAATGGTATCAGCAGGCTCCAGCACACCCCTCTATAGTGGTTGTGGGGTGTGTGTGTGTGTGTTTCCACAAGAAGATAAAGCGTAATCATATGTGAGTCACTTAAAATGTTCAGACATTATCTTCCTACTCTCTAAATAGGGGTCGAGGAGGGGAGAAGAAATAGAATATCCCTTCCAACTCCACTTCCCATGGTGCTGTATTGGGTTTTGTTTCCCATTATTCCTTTATTCTTTATTTGTTTCCCATTTTTGTTTACTATTTCTTCATATCTTAGTTGCATCCTAATTTTATTTCCTGTTATTCCTTTATTTCTCATTTTATTCTTATATTTCCTATTTGTTTACTATAGAAAGTTAAACGTCCATCATAAAAGCCCTGGCAGAAATGTAAGTCTAAAGCCAAAGCTTAATATGAGCAAACATCAGAGCAGGTGAAAATGAAGAGCTCCACAGAGGCTGTTTCTGCACAGTACTAGATTCTGAATAGCAAAGATGCCATTCACGACAGCTAGGTCACTGAGAACTCCGGGGGGGGGGGTGGTCAATGAAGTCTGGACCGCGAAGAACCAGGAGGTGAGAGTGTTCAAAGCATAAAAAAGCAGGGCTTATAACATCATCCAACCCACAAATTTCTACCCTTTTGGGGCGTCATTTATGGATCCCTTTGGTAGTCTAATGAAGGCCTTCTCAGAACAATTATAAAATAAAATAAAGAAGCTTACAAAGAAAACCAATTATATTGAAAACTAATTATTGATTTTTTTTTAAAAGTACACAGTCACCAAGATAAAAAGTCTTTATTTTACCAAGGAAGAAACTGAGTCCCTGAGAAGTGAGATGACTTACCCAAGGCTATTCAACTGGTCAATGGCAAAGCTGGGATTTAAACCCATGTTCTCTAAAGTCCCATCTCACTCTTATATCATGAGTATGGAACGTCTGATCCATCCATCTGGGCTGACCTGGTGGTCGTTATCAATCACTACTATCCAATGAGTGACTAAGACCATGAAGGGAACAGAAATGCAAAAAAGTCTGGACCAGGTATATTGGGGTCAGGTAGAGGTACCTTTCCAAAAAAAAACCAAAAACCAAAAACCAAAAAACAAAAAAACAAGTCAGGAGTCCCTGGGAAGCAGTAGCTTTTCAACAGCTAGAAAGTGACTATTTATTATATACCTTCTTTCCTCACCTGCCACACCCCAGGAAACTAGGTAAGAGCCAAGAAAGGATTTCTTAAACCTGGGATTCTATTGTCAGGTCTTCAGAAATGAGCACAGCGTGAGAAATCTCTTTACAAAGGCTACCATTCAACCTCTCTAGCAAGTGAAGTGGAAGTCTCCAGTCTGGACAGACTGCCCTCTCAATCCCCCTTTTAACAATCATTAGCCACAAGGGCTTCCGAAAGCAATCTCCTTCCAGACCTTTGGTTTGGTGGGGTGGGGCCTGGCCTGCTAATATTACCTAGCCATTGGTTGGCTAGGCTCTCCATGAAAAATACCTGTACTGCCTCAAGTTGATAGCTCAACCAGGCAAGATCCCACAGAGCTTAAATCTTAACAGAGCCCATTCCACCTGGCCCCCAAATAAGAAGTCATGTGGGTGGTTGTCCTGAGCAGGAAAAGAATGTCGACTCTGGAGTCAAAGGACCTCAGTTGAAATTCTGGTTCTGCCATTTACTCCCCGTTTGAGTTAGGACAAGTCACTTCATTTTTCCAGGCCTCAGTTTCCTTATCTGTTAAAAAAAAATAAGGAGGTTGTACTAGCTGACCTCTGAGTTTCCTTCTAAATCTATAATTCTGTGATCTAGGATTGTATAGAATAGATGTCTCATCAAATGAAAATGCCAGATTTTCTGCCAAGAACATTTGGGGAGTAGAAAATTCTAGGGGCAGGAGCCGGGGGTATCTAAAGAGGGAAATATTGGGTTAGTGGTGCTCTGTGGCTATCTCTAAAACATAGTTCCTTTGGGGGATTTGTGTCTGTCAGAAATGATCTACCCAGTAAAAATGGGTCACTAAAATAGCCTTTAAGAAAAGAAAGCACTAGTCATTTACTGTGTACCTTGGGCTTAAGGAAAAGATTCGGCTCTGAGAGATTTCCCTGCATTAGTTAAATCTTAATGAGGAGCAGACAGCCTGGCCTCATTCAGATGGGGAAACTCTTCTTGAATGGGATTACTTGAATAAGTTAAGGACTGACCCAGTCTACGAGACAGCAAAATTTGTTTCAATGAAGCATTATGATTTGGGTGGATTAGAGGATCTGTGAGTCCTGCAAGGGTGAGGACCAGGTCATATCTAAACGCTGTGCCCCAGTGCCTAGTTCAGTGGTCTGCCCACAGAAGCAGCAACACCTATTCACATTTCAGAGTGCTTTAATGTTGACAAAGCACTTACCCCACAATAACCCAGTTAAATAGGTAATGCTGGTGCAATGGTTCTCATAGATGAGAAAAAGGAGGATTTGAGAGTGACTTGTCCAAGGTGTCACTGCTAGAATGTATCCAAGTCAAAGGATTTCTCACCGGTCCTGGACCCTTACGTATTTGTTGAATTGGATTGAATGGAATCATTCAGATTTATGTCCCTTTCTATGATGAAGAAATAAAGACTTAACTCTGGGTTCTCTTCAGCACCTCAAAGGCAGGACAGCTGATCTGGAGGGAAAGTCCTGTCTTTCAAACTGTTTCCACATATTCTTCTCAGAACCTTCATATGGTGGGGTCCTTGGAAACTACTGATAAGACCATGGGATCATGGAAGGCTCCTTAGCAATGGTAAGATTAATTTCCTATATATTACAGAGAATGATAACACAAACATATGAAGTCACACAATTCAAACCCAGGTCTTCCGACTTTGGGACTACTTATTAAAGGCTGAACCACTACAAGTTTTACTAAGCTGGAAGGGATATTTTCCCAAGTAACTGTGAGAGGATCTTGGGGACAGGGTGAAGCAGAGGAAACAAAAGGCAGTGATTGTGGAGATGATGATTACAAATTTGCAGCAAGAAGGCAATGCTGACCTGATATTTCAACAGCCAGAAACATCTGACTGTCACGTGAAGCCCCTATCACGGGCGAGCCCATCTCAGTGGCCCATCCAAGAGGACTGGCCATTGGGAGTTGTTAAGTCCAGTTAACTGGTTCAGTCTGCAAACTACATTGGATTCTGTGCTGCTGGCAGGCCCTGGGTCCTCTTTACCAGCTCTCCTCCTTGGCACGCTTCCTGCGTTCTGAGTAGCAGCTGTGCACAGTTGAATAGTAAATCAAACACCCTAAAAAACTGTTGTTTTAAAACAATGTCTCAGATTTCCCATATATTTTATTTCTATTTTTCTTCACAACCACCACTGCCTCCGGGGGCCTCTGTAGTAAACTCATTCAGGTAGTAAGTAAACCACTACCCTTGTTTCAGTGGAAATTAACGACTGGGTTAGTTACCATTGAAAAGTGGTTTTGGGGGTGGAATTTACAGGCAGTGAAAATGATGGGCCCGCATGCTATTATGAAACATAGTCTTAAAATGCTTTCCAGCAGGACGTGGCTTTGGTTGCCAGGGTTTCCTGGGGACACACGTCACCAGGGATGGTCATAGAGAACCTCAGGTCTTTGGAGACCCCATTTAAAATTTTGGAGAATGACCCCCTTCCTCTAAGTAGCAGGGTTATTCCCATATTTTCTACTCTTTGACACCCCTCCTCACACACACGCGCACACACACACACACACACACACTCTCAAACATTCTGCTCTACCCCCACCCCCAACCCATAGCCACTGGCATAGACATTTTGACAATGTCCCCATGATAATCACCCAAAGGATTCAGTCTTATACCTTGTAGCTATCAAAATCCAGAATGGTCTATGGATAGTCCTCATATCCCAGTGCCTGCCCTCCCCTGATACACACACACACATACACACACACACATACACACACACACACACACATTTATTAGTCCCATTCCCCAGGGTACTCAAGTCTGAGGTATTTGTGTAATCCCAAACTCTAAACCCAGGGGCTTTTCCTCTCCCTTCAAAAGAGAACTTTGAAAAGACATCATCAAAGGGATAAGAATACCACAAAACAAGAAGAAGACGAAGTAATTAAAACACATTAAAATGGATAAATGGCATCTTAAAATAACTTCAGGCTGTACAGCATGGGCACCTGGCAAACCATTAGCGCAGCCATGCCAAGAAAGCAGGTATGATGGGTATCAGCAAACCAGAGACCATGTGTACCTAGTACTATCTGTCACTCTCTGATTCTCTTTCTCTCATTGTCTCTCTCTGTTCCCCTCTCCTCTCCCTTTCTTTCTCTGTCTCTCTTGCTGTTCTCCTTCTTTGTGCATGTGAGTGCACACACACACACACACACACACACACAGAGGCATACACACACCCTGAGCCCTAACACACAGTCACCAATACAAGTCAGGAAACTCAAAGATAAAACCAAAAACATGTCCTTGACTCAAACCACTCTGAAAAAAGAAAAGAAACACACACACACACACACACACACACACACACACACACCATCCAGCAGTGACATAGATTATGCAGGAAATAATTGGTCTGAGCTTGAGGTCCACAGCTTTTGTTGATTTCTGTTATAACATGAGGACTAGATATACCCGCCCTCAAAGAGGTCAACAGAAGTTCTGTGTTCAGATCAAGAAACTATGTGACCCTTCACATTCTCACTAAGGCACTGTATTGGTTTCATTCGAGGAGAAAAATAACATTTAAGAAGCAAAAAGGAAGAAAGGGAGGGGGAGCTCAAATGTGTGGTTATGAAGCTCATATAAAGTTGTTCCAGTCTCTTAGCAAAGACATTAAAAAGCTGGCTGATTTGGCAGAGGCATTTCTGAAAACATAACATTTTATTTACCCAGATAAATATGATACTCACTACATCAATTCAAGGTACTTTGTTACACGCCTTACCTGCCGTACTCAAAAGACCAGAACAACTCCTTTAGAGTTATGTCAGTGACTAGAAAATAAGACCCACAGCAGAACATGCTAATAGATTTAAAAATGCTTCCCGGACATACCAATAGGCGTCCTTTAAATAACACCCACTCAGGCATCTTTAAAATAAAAATGTGAACCTTTGAACTGAGGGAAAACCAGGATCCTTGACATATCTCTCTCATTCCAGGGGCTGGAAACTCTTCAGCCATTGTCCATGGAGGAGGGAGAAATCCTGGCTGAGTGGCCCCATCCTTCCCTTAAACAATGACTGGGTTGACCCTTTGTCTCTTCCCTTCTCCACATAATTACCAATTCAGAGCCAAAGGCCTAAAAACCGTTGGGTTTCAAACCCAGACTCTGAGAGTTGTCAGAGAATTTTAAAAAATCCATTCATTCAACATTCAACAAACATTTAGCAAATGTCAACTGTATGCAGAGCACAAACCCAGATGATAAAGCCATACTTGATCACATTAAGTATAAAAGGATCTTCTCACAGTTGGGGGATCCAGGAAGAGTTCATCTTGATTGAACTTGAAAAAAATAGGAGGAAATTCAACAGATGAAGAAGAGTATTATAGACCATAGATTTAGGGATTTCAAGTTGTAAGCAACCTTGGAGGTCATCTAGTTTGACCTCCTAATTTTACAGATGAGGAAACTGAGGCCCAAAGAGTGGGACCTGCCCAAGGTTAACCAGGTCAGAGTGAGAACATTTTAGAAATGGGAAACAGATGGAGCAAAGGTAGGAAAGTATAAGGTTCATTTGGAAGACAGAAAGTTGGACCGGAGCCTTGAGTATCCAGAAGAGAGACATGTGAGGTATGAGGCTGAAAAGTTAGGCAGGAGCAAAGTGTAGAGGGACTTAAAACACTTGAGTTGGGGAGGAAATAGGGAACCATTGATGATTCAAAGCCTAGAGGGTTGCGAGACTGAAGGAAAGGGGAGTCAAGTAACAAAGAAGAATATTGTTCACCTAGCATACTGCTCTCCTAAGGTCGAGTTTATTTGTAAACGGAGTGGCTTATCAAAGTCTGAGCCCAGAGCAAAAGCCTGTTCCTGAGTATTACAGAGCATGAGCGTAAAGGGTTGTGGGAATTCTAACACAAAATAAAACATGTGAGAGGCCACATGCTTATAAGAGGAAAAAGAAAAAGGAAAAAAAAAGCTAGTGAAACTTGGTTCAAATCCTGACTGGATAATCATTAGATGTATCAACTCACTTCACCTTTCTGAAACCCAGTTTTTGCATCTATAAAATGGAGATGATGATAATACTTAGACTTTCTCAAAATTATTAAGAGGAAAAGCACTTTGTACAATTTATAGCACTCTGCAAATCTGGATTATCTTTGGATGATAATGGTATTCATAAAACTGGAGGAATGACTCTAATGGGCTGTGTGGTTGTTACACCCAGGATTTGGGGAGTGGCAGCATGGCATAGTGGTTAGAGCAGTGGACTTAGAATCAGGGAGTCCTTGGTTCATATCCCACCTGAGACACTTAACAGCTGTGTGACCCTAGAAAAGTCACTTAACCTCTATCTGCATCAGTTTCCTGCTCTGTAAAATGAGGGTGATGATAATAATAGCACCTACCTCTCAGGGCTCTTTCAAATCCAGCCTCACACACTTACTATCTATGTGACCTATCATGGCCCCTTGACTGAATCTAAAATGTACCGAGTGGGCTGTACTTGGGGACCTAGAGGGCCACATGTGGTCTTGAGGCTACAGGTTTGCCACCCCTGCATTAGGTCTTAGAGCAGGGGAGCCCTGGAGTTGAACCTTTTCTGGAAGGCATCATGGGATAGTGGATAAAGCCCTGGGTTTGGATTCAGTGGAGCTAGGTTTATTTACCCCTTGGTTCTACTGCTTACTATTTTTGTGATCCTAGGAAAATACCTCTAATTTCTTTGGGCCTCATTTTTCCCTTTCTAAAATAGGGGTAAGGGGCTTGACTAGACTACAGGTTCTTATGGACCGACTTCTAGGTCTGTGGAGAGATTTCAAGGGGCTCATGAACCTCAATGAGAAAAAAAAGTATCTTCATTTTCACTTACCTTTGGTTTTCTTTGTTGGCCCAGACATTTAATATGATGCATTTAAGAACATCCTTCTAAGACACAGTCCACAGGCTTCCAGATTGTCACCAAAACAGTCCAGAACCCCAAAGCAGATGATCTCTAAGGATTCCCGAAGCACCAGTCCTATGTAACTGGAGGAGCATCAGGATGATAGGAGATGTTTGGGGTTGTTGTGGTTGTAGCTGCCGTCGTTGTTTTCCTTGAAAACTGTATCTTGAGCTAAGTGGATGAGAAACAAAGACCTCCCTAGTATAACAGGCTTACCACCATGTGCTTCTCACTGACTTCACAGCCATCAGGCACTCACGAATTACTGGATGACTGGGTCAGTACAACCCCGTGGCCCAAAATTTCTGTGAAAGCTCGAATTTCAAGGGGAAAAAGTGTCCTTTTCACTAATACTAAATACTGAAACAAAACCTTTTGATTTTTTACTTGGGAGATGTGTTAAAGAAATGTGTCCTGGTGGAACCACTGAGCAGGTATTAAATATTCCCAACACAATGGAAAAGCTCTGGACAGAAAGAAGGTCCAGAGGAGAGCAGGGCTTTTGTCTGATGACCTATGGATTTGGAGTCAAAAGACACAAATCTGAATCCTATCTTTGCCATTTTGTTATTCTGACCCTCCTGACATTAGTTTCTTGTGCATATTGAAGAGGTTGGATTATCTGATGCCTAAGGTGGTGCAGGGCACAGAGTGCCAGGCCTGGAGATAGGAAGACTCATCTTCCTGAGTTCAAATCTGGCCTCAGGCACTTACTCGCTATGGGACTCTGGGCAAGTCACTTAACCTCAGTTTGCCTCAATTTCTGCATCTATCAAATGAGCTGGAGAAGGAAATGGTAAACTACTCCAGTATCCTTACCAAGAAAACCCCAAATGGAGTCACCAAGAGTAGGATATGACTGAAATGAATGCACTACAACAACAACGTCCCTTCCAGTTCAAAATCTTATATTTCTTCAGTTTACTTTAGTGATGTGGGGTAAAACCAGCCATGGTGAAAGGGGGAACTTGGCCTCTTACCTGAGTCAAGTTTACCTCATGTTCTCATAGTGTCTTTGGCCTGTCTGCTCAGTGTAGTTCACTCTGCCCTGGAAAGATGTTACACATATGGTGGCCTAAGGTTGTATCCTAGGTCCCCAGGGAGACAATTTCTTTTGTTAGCTGCCAATTACGGAGACCTCCTAGAAGAGGCAGGAACTTTCTTTCCCCGGGCCCCTTGCCAAGCGGTGGCTGTCAGGGCAGGACTTACATGCAAACAGTAACTAGAAAATGGGCAGCTTTTCGGAGAATCTCTCCAGAGAAGCTGTGATGAGATTGACCAGGAAATTCAATAGTCCCATGGTTACCGACAGAGATAGTTCAGCTACAGCGCCTCCCTCTTACTCGCACTGTATGTTTCTTATGGCTTCACGATTGTCTAGATACTGTCACCCTCAGGAGAATGGGAACTCTCTGAGGGCAGGGATGGTGTTTTTGCTTTCTTTATATCTCTAGTACTTAGCACATACTTCATACCAGGCTCATAGTAGGCATTTTAGAAATACTTCTTGATCGGGATGATGATGATTACTCTGGTACTGGTTTCCCAGCTTGGAGTTCTGAGAGGAAAGATTCAACTGCCAGTATTTCTCATTTGGAACCAGATAACCTGGACCTGAATCATGGCTGTGCCGTGAGCTGGCTGTGGGATCTTGGGTAAGGCCTTTAATGACTCTGGGCCTCAGTTTCCTTTTATGTTAAATAGATGGTCTTTAAGGGCCCTTCCAGTTCTAAATCCTACAGTCCTATATGGCATGGTGACTTATGGTTTTGTTAGCTGAGGGTGAAAGGAGGAAGGGAAGTTCTTTTCCTTTTCTGGTCCTCAGTTTCCTTATCTGCAAAATGAGAAGGATTGGAATAGATGACCTTGATGGTTGCTTCTAACTGAGAATCCTATAATCCTTCCATGAATCAAGGGACTTGGTAGACTCTGGAATGCAGAAACTTTCCAGAGCATAATTCCACAACAGCCCCTCTTCCTATGTCCCCACCTTTCAGCATACCCCTACGTGGCCCCCTTTCCAGCAAGTAAAAGGCTTCACTTTGGTGACAAGAGAAAAACAATTCTACTCAAGGCAAAATTCTGGGTTTTCAGTTAGGCTCAGACAAACTTCAACTGTAATCTGTCAGTTGGCTCCCCCCACTCTCCCAAGGCTCTGACACAACATGCTTGAGGTTTCACCCTCTCCGAAGGGGCCTCAGCATCATTCTGCTTTTAACTTAATCTGTCATCTCCTAATCTGCCTAGGGCAGAAGAGGGCCATATTGGCAAGAATGTTCACGGGAAGGACCAACCAAAACTGAGCTTTTGCCCTCTGGAGGGACCTGTCTGGGGACCATCCATGAAAGCTGCCTTTTGAAGATGGTGACCAAACCCTCCATTCCACTCCACAGGCTTCCTTGTTAGGGCGATGATGGATCCCCTTGTCTGTACCCCCTCCCTCCTTCTCCCCATATCAGCTGAGTAATCTCCCGGCGCATTCTGACACACAGCTGCGAGAGATGAAAACTGTACTGTTGATAGATGAAACTTTGGATAAGATTACATGGTTTTGAATATCTTGATGACATATTTGTCTGAAAAGTCTTTTAGAGGACAGCCTAATATAAATGCGAGGAAATGTTTCTAATGACTAGCATTTGTCTACATACTTAGTCTGAAAAATTAACATTCATGTGTCTTTGGCTGTCATTTGCATTTGTATGTGGGGACGAACTTTTGAATAATCATTTCTTCAAGCTGAGAAGAGTTAACTATTTATTCTAAACCCAGTAGGCTTCCTTACCAAGACAACACCAGAGAAACAGTGTGCTTTAGTAACAGGTAGCTTAAAACATGGTAGCAGACATCCAGTCTGGGCTTGCTGCTGGTGTTTAAGCCGTGACAATGGCCTTATTATTTATTCTCCAGAATTATTGACTTGGTAAAGGGGTTAATTGGCCACTACATCGGCATGGGGCATTCCTTCTGCCCTCACAATGAACTCAATTCCTTTGCCTGTTTCTGGGCATTAATAGAGACTGAAACTTAACAAAATAAAACAGGGGGAGGAACACTGGACCTGGAGAACTGGTTTGTCCCAAGTCCATGGCAACCCTGGTCCTGTTGACCATTCAGTCATTTCTTCTCAGTAGCAAGTAAGCTCCCTGAAGGTAGGGGTACTTTCATTGTTGTCTGTATTCCTGAAATTAGTATGGCACCAGGAAATTAGTAGGCACTTAATAAATGCATCTCAAATTGCTTTGCATTTGTGGAACTTCCTCAGAATCACAGAATGACAGAATCTAAGAACTAGAAGGGACCTCAAAGGGTAAAGGTCCTCTAGTCCAAAACAATCCTGAAATGAAAAATCTCCTCTATAGCTTCTTCCCCAAGAAGTGGTCATCTGGTCTGAAATTTTACACACACATAAACATGTGAAAGAGAGAGAGACAGAGAAAGAGAGAGAAGAAGAAGAAGAAGAAGAAGAAGAAAAAGGAGAAGAAGAAGGAGAAGAAGAAGGAGAAAGAGAAGAGGAGGAGGAAGAAAAAAGAGAAGAAAAGAGAAGAGAAGAGAAGAGAAGAGAAGAGAAGAGAAGAGAAGAGAAGAGAAGAGAAGAGAAGAGAAGAGGTGGGAAAGAGAGAGGGGTGAGGGGGGAAGAAAGAGAGAAGGGGGGAAGAAGAAAAAGAGGAGAGAGAAGGGGGGGAGAAAGAGAGAGAGAGAGAGAGAGAGAGAATTCTCTTTGTAACTTTTACCTATTGTCTTCAATTTTGTTCTCTGAGACCAAGCACAAATAACCTAATCGTTTTTCCACAAGAGAACTCCAGCAGATAGAGATCATGTCCTCCCTAAGTGGTCTCTTCTCTAGTCTCAGCAGCCCTGGTTCATAATATCACAGAATCCCAACTCTCAGACCTGGAAGAGACTTTGGAAGTCATCTAGTTCTACTCCTATCTGAGCCACAGGCACACAGAGAGCCTGGCCTTGGTGTGCCTACCTAGCCCACCCTCTGTTCATGTCTGTGCCCTGAGTAGAATCCCATGTGCAGCCTCCTCAAGAACTGAGGATCCAACCTCATTTGATCACTTCTGGTAAGAAGGGGAATGAACACCTCCAGAAACAGCCCATTCTGCTCTGGTACACTTATAAACATGAAGAAAAATGACCTTAGTTTTGAGGTACCACATCTGTGCATTGTAGAGAGAGCCCTTTGGAACTTAGTGGGACAAGTCAAATACCATTTTTCGGATAATGATCCTTCAAATCTATTATCCCTTCTTTTTCTCCTTCTCCAAGCTAAAAACCCTACTTCCTTCAACTAAATGTCAGAAATCATGGTCTCCAAGATGGTCAATCAACTCAGTTTGAATTCACTCCATGTCTTCTGAGAAGTATGATACACAGTGCTCTAGATGTGGCCCTTTCATGATTTATTCCAATGATAAGATCATCAATGCCACTTTTTCCCACCATTTATTTATCATGGCCTAGGTTCCAGTATTGCATGCTTGGGTTTTTAGCCAGCTCATAGACATTCTTATAATGGGCTTCCATTTCTTTTCAGAGAGATGACTTCATGCCAGTTTCAAAACCACTTACAGCTTAATCTGGTGGCATCTGCAGAAGATGCTCAAATGGCCCTGCCACAGACAGGACCAAGAAACCTCATTCTCCCCTGATTGTAAACAGATTACAGGCAGTAGATAGAGTCCTGAGACCGGAACTGGGAAAACCTGAGTTCAAAGATGATCTCCGACACTTACTACCTGTGTGATAGACCTTGAGCAAGTCACTTAATGTCTGTCTGCCTCAGTTTCCTCAATTGTAAAATGGAGATAATAGTAGCACCTACCCCACAGATTTGTAGTGATGATCAAATAAGATAATATTTGTAAAAACAACAACAACAACAACAACAACGTACTTAGCACAGTGCCTGACACATAGTAGTGGTGTATAAATGTGTACTTCCTTCCCTACCTCTCCCCCTATAGGAATTGGAATCAAGAAGACCTAGGTTCAAATCTTGCATCATATAATTACTAGTTGAGTGACCCTGGCCAAAACCCCTAATCTCTATCTACCTCAGTTTCCTCATCTTTAAAATGGGCACAATAATAGCATGTACCTCTTAGAGTTGCTATGAGAATCACATAAGATAATATAGGTAAAGCACTTTTCAAACCTTAAGTCATCAATATTACTTTTATTATCATTTTCATTATTGTTATAATTTAGTTCCTGTGACTTACAAAGACAAGATGGAATGACTTGGCTACAAGGTCAGTTGAGATCCGGAGAACTTTTTATGACATTTGCTGACACTACTACTTGTGTGTAAATAAAAGCTTTGTAAAAAATTAAATAAATAAGCAAATCTTAGTTAACCCAATCCAACAAACATTAAGTAGCTGTCATGCCAAAGCACTGAACACAGAAGAATGAAAAATGCCCCAGAACATGCCCTCAAAGAGCTTAAAATCTAATGAGGATGGGAAGGAACAGACATACAAAGTTCACAGAATGTTAGCAGCTCAAGAGAGACCCAAAATTCTCTAGGAAAATGTAAGCAGAGAATGAATGAATAAACAAAAAAGCATTTGTTAAGCATTTACTATGTGCAAATCAATAGGCATATGAATAGAAAAGTAAGATAGCCCCTGCTCTTCAGCACCTCCCATTCTAGTGGGAGACAAAACACATTGAGAAGATTTCAACTGCAAGTCAGATGGGAAGGACTCATGATCCTTAGAAGGCAGTGGCCAAGCAAATGGTGATACATCTTCTTTAATTCTATTTCCATTGATAAAAATCATATCATTTTCTAATTTGAACTGTTTGACAATGTTAAGGTCTTTGAGGGTGAGAATTTACCCTTACTGGTCTTCAGTAGCTGTGGTTATGGCACCCACAGAAGCAGTTGCCAGGCTACGTCTTTACAAAAGTTGCTTCCGGAGTCGATGGCTGTGGGGGCTGGGCTGGAAGTAGGGCCAGTGAATGGTATTAGAGGAGGGCTACTGGTATTGCTATCCCAGAGCTCTTGGGCTTATTTGTCCATTGGTGGCAGTTGGTCAACAGCTGGCATTGGTGATGGTGAGGAAGGTGGGTCCCTTCTTCACTGATTGCTCCCCTTAATGATGACTGCAGAGCCCATTCTGGAAGCAAGGATGGTGGTCTGGGGGATATTGCTATCCCTAAGGCACTTAAGTTCAGGGACCTGGCTATCTCCATCAAGATCTAATGGGAGGTGATAGGTAGTCAAAGTGGGAGTGGAGGAGGTAATGATTTGACCTGCCTGGCACAGACTGCCTCCTCCTCCTTCTTTTCTCTCTTTTCTTTTCTATCTCTCTCTGTCTCTCTGTGTCTCTGTGTCTCTGTCTCTCCCTCTTTCTCTCTCTCTCTTTTTCTCTCTCTCTCTCTTCTCCTAGAGAAGGTTCCCATTGATGAGGTAGCACCTATGCTGAGTCTTTAAAAGAAGGATTTCAACAGGTGGAGATGAGAGGAAAGTATATTACACACATGAAGTATAGCCAACATGAATGCATGAGGGGAGACCAGGCAGAATGGAAGTTTCCAATATATAGTCTTCAAGGAATCCTGTGGTGAATCTGCCTGTAAAATGAATAATCCTTTTTCATGCAAAGCAGCACAATCCAGTGGAGATAGCACTGGATTTATTTGAAGTCAGAAGGCTTGATTTCAAATCCTGGCTCTTTCACTTAGTTCTCTGTATCCCTGAACTAGGGAGTTCACTTTTCTGAGTCTCCTTTTTTATTTATTAGTGTAATCAAAAGTATGGTTGCATTCTACTCATCTTCACTATCGTTGTGAAGACACAGCTTTGCAAACTTTCCAGTATTAAAGGGTGTTATTAAATCAAATTGTCCCCCTGAATTCCTTTGTTTTGTAAGGTTTTATGCCTTACATGTCTTATTAAAGTGAAGTACACCTGTCCTAGCCAACTCCACCCTACTCCACCCTACCTAAGGCTGCCAAGCTTCCAGTATTTGGCTGGCTTGGCTGGTATTTTATCATAGAAGCCAGTTGCTTCTCACTAATGTGCTTGTTGTATTAATGACCAGGTTTTTGTTTTGTTTTGTTTTGTTTTTTTAGTTTTGATTTTGGTAAGCCTGCCCCACCCTGATGTCCCCTGAGCTAGGGAGTTCACTTTTCTGAGTCTCCTTTTTTATTCATTAGTGTAATCAACAGAATGGTTACATTCTACTCATTTTCACTATCGTTGAGAAGACACAGCTTTGCAAACTTTCCAGTATTAAAGGGTGTTATTAAATCAAATTGTCCCCCCTGAATTCCTTTGTTTTGTAAGGTTTTATGCCAATTTCAAAATTCTAAAGTTTCCCATAAGCCCTTTCAACCTTAACATTAAAAAAAAAAAAGACTTCTCCTATCCAAGCATCTGAGAAAAAAAAAAAAAAAACAACTCATAAACTTGGCCAGAATCTGCTCTTGTTCAACATAAGAATGAATGTTAGTGGGTGAAGTAACTGAACCAACCTGCTATGAGTTTAATTTTGTTATGGTGATATAAAGAAATTTAGAATGTGGCTCTTCTTTGCTCTCCTATTTGCATGCTGAACGGCTCCTGAAAGTTGCTATGGCGATTGATTTGACCCAAAGTTTCCGCTGAATCATTCCAGCACACATACAAAAACATAAGTGTGGTTTGGGGCCCCCGTGCACTGCAGACAAAGATGATGTCTCCATGTTTCACTTGTGACTCACCTGTGGTCATGCGTGGGCCTGGTTGGCACTGAAGCCAGACCCTCCCAGGCCAGGAGTTGTTGGCCCCCAACCAGAGGGGTGAAGCATAACAGGTTACGATGACCTTGGGTATAGTGATTCCTAAGAATCAGGTTATATGGCAGATTAGAAAGAGCTTTGGTTTGGGGCAATGATTCAAAGGTTGGCCTTATTACATATTAATTACATAGCTTTGAGAAAGTCCTTTGCCTTTCCAAGTCTCGGTTTCCTCCTGTAAAAAATGAAAATATTAGGCTAGATAATCTTTAAGGTCCCCTTCAATTGTGAATCTTAGAGTGGACAATGATGACCATAAATTGCAAGAATACTGTTGCCTTACTGTAGGAATCAAGGTTCATTGAAACAAACCATTTTGGCGGTCAAAAAAAAGATAAAACAGTCTAAATTCTTGATTTAAAAAATCAGAATTTCCAAAGTAAGGGAGGTGATATTTCCTCTGTACTCCACCCTGGCCAGGCCATGCTGAGAGAACTGAGTTCAATTCTAGATGCCTTGTTTGAGGATGTATATCAATGAATTGTCATGAATATGAAAGAAAAAGACCAAGATGCTAAGGGGGGAGAGACCAGACCAAATGGGATTGATCAAAGGACCTGGAGATCTTTAACCTGGAAAAGAGAAGACTTAGGGAATAGGATTATTATTTTCAAGTATCATAAAGGCCATGATGTAGAAGAATGATTAGACTTACTTGGTTTCACAATGAAGGTCCTAAATAGAACCAGTGGTATAAAAATAGATAATGTTGACATTATTGAGATAATGCAGACATTAGCACAAATTAAAATTACATCCAATACATTAATGAATATAACCAACCACAATTATGTGCTCCCAAAACTGAGAATTTAAAAGAAGTAGGTTGGTATCTATAAAAATATACAATACTCACATCACCAAAACGAGAAGTAAAGTTCATAAAACAACTTGATATCAGAAAAAGAAATCAAGAATGAAAAAAATTATTATCAAAAAGGCGGCGAAGAAAACACTGGTCCAAATGAATTCACAAGTTAATTTTATCAAATGTTTAAAGAGTAATTTATACTTACATTGCTAAAAAAAAAGTATTCACAAAAATAGAGAATAAAGGCATTCTATCAACTCCTTTTAGGAGAAAAATATGGTCCTAATATTGAAACCAAGGAGAGACACAGCAAAGAAAAAGAACTATCTCATTTATGAGTATTGATGCAAGAATTTTGTATAAAACCTTTGCAA
This sequence comes from Vombatus ursinus, assembly GCF_900497805.2. Taxonomy (NCBI): domain Eukaryota; kingdom Metazoa; phylum Chordata; class Mammalia; order Diprotodontia; family Vombatidae; genus Vombatus; species Vombatus ursinus. The sequence continues at coordinate 60,867,178 of NW_020954556.1, forward strand.
GAAAACTACAGCAATGTATCCAGAAAACAATCCACTGAATTGGATGCATAGCAGGGTTGCAAAGATGGTTCATCATTAGAAAAACAATTAACATAATTAATCATACAAACAAAAATCACGTTATAATTTCGATAGATCTTAAAAACCTTTCACAAAATACAGCATCATTTATTTTAAAATTTAAAAACTAAAAGACATAGGTATAGAAGGGTCTTTCTTTAATATCATCAAAAGAAAAGGTCTAGAACCAAAAGTTATCATTGTTTGCAATGGAGAGAAACTAGAAGCTTTCACAGTACAAATAAGGGTAATGTAACAATGTCTTTCTTCCCTACTATTATTTTAAATTTTTCTATAAATTCTGGCTGTAAAAATAAGTCAAGAGAATTAAATTAAGCACAAAACCATCAAAAAAGAAGAGACAGAATATTTCTTGCTTTTTTAACAACATGATGGTATACTTAGAAAATCCGACAGAATAAACAAAGAAACTGAGATGATTAGTAGCTTCAGCAAAGTAGTTACAAAACAAATCCAAGAAGTCATCAGCATTTTTATATAGCACTAATAAAAATAATAAGAGAAATTCCATTGAACACAAGTTTTAAAATTTATAAATACTTGACAATTAACCTGCTAAGATATTCACAAAATGTAACCATAAAATAATTTTTAAAGAAATAAAGGAAGACTACTAATTATAAATTCTCTGTATTTATGGTTGTCATGTCAATATTTTTAGAATGCTATTGCTTAAATTCATTGACAAATTTAGTACTAGACCTATCAACTTACCACTAAGATTTTTTGTAGAGTGTTTTGTAAAATGATAACAAAATTCATTTGAAAGGTCTAGAATTTTATGGGAAATATTCTTAAAGGAGGAACAAAAGGGATATAACACTACCAGACACAAAACTATATTATAAAGCAGCAATCATCAAAACTCTGTGACATTGGTTCTAATATTATTAGAACATATTAGGCAAAAACCAAAAACAATTTTAAAAATGGCCCAATGTAAGTTAAATACAAGAATATAAATGATTCCCTATTTTGTAAGAACTTCTAGGAAAAGTGGAAAGCAGGCAGAAACCAAATACATATGAGCATCTTGAATCACACCACAATAAACTCCAAATGGATATAGGATCTAAACTTAACAATTTTCATCATAAAAAAAGATTAAAGGATGAAAGAGGTACCTCACACAACTATGACTAAGGAGAGAATGCCTAATGAAACTATTTCTATTTTGCCAGGCAGTCAATAAACATCTATTAAGTGCCTACTACATATTAACCACTGTGCATAAAAGACAAAATAAACACTTTCTATTAACAAAAAAAAAGCACAAACAACATTATTGAAGATAAAAGAGTTTGTCAATGGCAGTGGTAAGACTTTGCATTGTCAGTGATAAGTCTGACATCTAAGATACATAAGGATTTGACACATATATAACCCAAGAGTCATTCCTACAAAGATAAGAAATCAGAGGATAAGAAAAGTTTTGAAAAGGCATGAAGAATATCAATGACCATGACTGTATGAAAACAAGCAACACTCCCAATCACCAAAAATAATAGCAATGCACTTTTAAAACAACCTCTAAACCCGCAAATTGACAAAGATGAAAAAAAAAAGAGGAATAGTCCATCTTAGATGGGGTATGGGAAGGTAGGCACATGGATACACTGTTGGGAGAAATGTGAATTGACCTAACTGTTCAGGGTAATAGTTTGGAATTATGTGAAAGAAATTACCACATTGATCATTATTTTTGATATAGTGATACCATTATAAAACTTGTGTTCTAAGGAGATCAAAGACAGAAACAAAGATTCAACTTATACCCCAAAAAAGTCACTATAGGAAAAAAAAACAACCTGGAAACAAATTGATTGTCAACGAATTGAGATCTGGATAACAACGACAACAGCAACTAGCATATATGTAGTACTGATTGTGTGCCAGACACTGGCCTAAGCACTTTACACACATTATCTCATCTGATGGTCATAATCTCCATTTTTACATTTGAGGAAACTGAGGCAAAAAGCAGTTAAATGACTTGCCCAGAGTCACACTACTAGTAAATGTCTGAGACCAGATTTAAATTTATTTTTCTGACTCCAAGCTGAACTACGATATATAAATGGAAGGGAATTTTAATGTACAATAAGAAATTATAAATATAAGAAAGTCATAAGAAGATAAGAAAGTTTAGATGAATTGATATAAAGAAATAAGGAGAACTAGACAAAACACACAATAACAACTAAAATGTAAATGAAAATTTTGATCACTAAAAGAAAGTTAAAATCTAAGTAGCTGGTTAAAGAAAAATAGAAACAAAGAAGAGATCATGAAATATCTATCTCCCTAATTCACAGGGACAGGGTGATTTTGCATACATTATCTGACACTTTCAGTTTTTGCTTAATGGGTGGTCCCCAGAGAGTGTGTATAAATCCAGAAGAGACAGTGATGTAAAAACAAAATGTATTCATAAAACATCATTTTAAAAAGTTTAAACATATATACATATATTTCATATGTATAAATCACAACTAATGCAAGAAATAACAATGAGGAATTTCATTGATTAAAATTTTGTCTTTGTTACTATTGTTGAGGTTTATCTTTTGTTTGATATAACTAATTATTCTGCCTTAAAAGACTTTAATATCATCTAAGAGAAAAATGTGATGTATTTTAATTTACAAAAATATAAATGAATTTCATACATTTCACAGTGGCGATCTTGATCAATGCTCTCACTTATTCAAGATTATAGACCAGAAATAGGCTCTTACTTAAAGCTAATAATGCATTCTCATTCACAAAACAAATATAAACAGAATGCTTATTAATGAATTTTCTAATTTTTCTCCTCTGCAGTGGACATTAGCGTTCATTATTTATCTATGGCATGTCTACTACCCATGCATATGTATAGATTGAGAGTGAAAGAAGTAAAGATGGGAATAGATGGATGGCTAGACAGAGATAGCTAGCTAGAGATCTGATTATAAACTCTAATTGTTAATCTCTGTAATTCCCAGGCCTTAATGGAGTGCGCTGACTACAGTAGATGTTTGATAAATATTTGTTGGACTGGGTTGGATTGAATATATAGATTACAGAATTACAAAATCTTGGAATCGGAAGGAACCTTGGAGATCATCTGGTCGGTACAACCCATATATGAACAATATCTGAAAAGTGGTCATTTAGCTGCAGCTAAAGACTTCTAGAGAGGAGGAACAATTAATCCTGGCAGAGAGATGGAAGAAAAAAGGGAAGGAGAAGGAGATGGGAACAGAAAAGGGGAACAGACAGAGATAGAAGGGAGGTATGTCAAGGACTGGACCCTTTTTCATCCATGTATCCCCCATTGCCAGATGTGTGGTATTTCAAACAGTGGATGTTTAGTAAATGCATATTGAACTGAATAGCTAGCTAACTGTAGATCAGCAAGAGTTCTGTACACATAAATGGATACATTTAGTTTCTTGTTTTATCCTTCCCTTTCTAGTTGTAGGACATATGGGAAAGTAAGAGGGAGATTGCCTACAGGAAAAGGGAGTGAGGGGGACCTTGTCAGGGGAGCAGCCAGGGAGGAAAGGGAAAGTGATAGTAACTAACGCAGTTCTGGCAGCTTCTGGCATTTTCCTTCCACATTTTCGTCAACATCCGTGTGGCCAAAGCTAAATGAAGTGAGGGCAGCAGGAAGGCAGTAAGAGTTCCTCTGATGCTTGACCTCTGCCCTCAGGGAAGGGGAAATAAAGCTGACAATCTTATACACTTGGGGCAATCAGATCTATCATCTTACTGAGTGACAGTTGTCAAAAAGTGAAATGGAGAGCTGTCAGTTATCCTGAGATGTGGGTTGGGTAGGTGGGGTTTAGTCTTGGCTGTGGTTTGCTAGCGCGGAAGCCATTGAAAAACTGTGTGACCTTGGTCCTCATTTCACTTTTCTTTTGTCTTTTATAAGATGGAGATAGTAGAATAATCTATGTCATAACCTTAGGACCTCAGGCAGACCCTACCTTAGAAAAAGGTTTGACAATTCTCAAAATTAAAAAAAAAAACAAAACAAAACCCTAAAACCAAAAAAACCTGAGCTTAGGTGTGCAAATTGCCCCGGGGGTATGAATAACCCCTAATCTTTGCATTTTAATGATTTATCAATCACAGCTCAATCTAACCTGGACTTTATTCCCTGGATTGATTAGAAATCTCTTTTCTAACTCACTCTGAATCATGTCTTGAAGCTAAACTCTGCTTGCCTGGGTTCTAGAACTTCAAGTCCACTTGGTCTCAAAAACTTGTGCACTAGTGACAGCTAAGTGGCATACTTGATAGAGTATCTGTCCAAGAGTTAGGAGGACCTGAATTCAAGTCTGGTCTCAGACACTTACTAGCTGTGTGACCCTGAACAAATCACTTAACCTCTAATTGAAAAACAAACAAACAAACAAAAAACCCTTGCACTTTCTTTCAAATTCCAAGTTCCATCTATCTCAGCTACACATATTCATTCTATTCAACCTGCTTAGGCTATCCGAGCTAATTAAAGAAATCTCTTTCAGTTAATCAGAACTGTCTATACTCAAACCTCTAACTTCTCTATTCCCAAATATTCAGCTTCTTCCCTCTAAAAAAAAGAAGAAATGGGAAGAGACAAAGCTTTTTTTTTCTGTCCATTGAAAATAATTAATTAGGAAAAACCCTAATACCCCAGAAGTTTCCTGAGTTACTTTCCTCCTCCCACTTTTGATGCAATACTCTCGTAGTTGTCTTTGTGACTTTGTCCTTAACAATTCTTTACAATGGAAAGAACATTGGAGTTGGAATTAGAAGATCTGACTTCTAGTTTAGGTTCTATCTTTTTCCTATTTGTGTGGCCTTGATCTAGTCTTTTTTTCTCTGAGTTTCAATTTACTTATCTGTAAAATAGGGCTAATAATCTCTGCCCTGTCTACTTTACATTGTTGTTCTAAGCAAAGAGAAAAAAAAAACCCTTGGGAGGCTCTAAAGCCCTATTCAATGTGAAATGCTAATATGAGGAGAAGCTCAAAAGTAGAAGATACTATCTTGGGGAGTGGGGAGTTCCCCATCACTGAAGATTTTCAAGTTGAGACTGGATGATCAGTTGTCAGGGATTATATAAAGTGTTTCTGTTGAGGTAAGAACTAGATTGGATGAAACAGCCGTTAAATTCCCTTCCTCCTCTAAGATTAAATGGATGGATGTTACTATTACTGTAGCATCTGGGCCACTCCCACACTGAGACCCCTTCCATAAACTCTCCTAGGTTCATGCTACTCGGTGGGCCCACATCTGCTCCAAAATCATAGCCCACAAGCCCATCAATGTGCTTACTCTTATGAATCAGAGGACATAATCAATTCAAAGCAAAGGAATGTTGCACAATAGCATAGTAAGAAAAGAGCATTTAGGGTGTTCAGGGAGGGCTAGCATCTCTGACGTGAGGACCAAGACCTTTTTAGGGCTTCTCGCCCACCTTTTGGTGTCCACCTTTCATCCAGCTCTCACCTGCGGCTCCAAGAAGCTGTAGCATGTGCAGCAGCAACACCCCAGTAAAACCATCTAGGCAGATGGGCTAAAACAGGTTAAGGGTAACTGACAGGTCTCAAACCTGAAGATGAGTTAGGGGGTTGTCCACCCCAAGCATGTGATGACTTAACCCAGCATAATTGGCGCATGAGAACAATTCATTCCATGAAGGTGGCTGAAGCAGGTGCCATGGAATGCTTAGAGCTTAGTTAGACATCAAAGACGCCAAGATCATCCACTGCATCCTGGGCCATCTTGACTTTTGTCTTGCTACTAGACTTCGTTGACTCTAGAAAGAAAGCGAGGCTGATGACTTTGTGCAACTTTGCTTCACTTAAATCCAATTCATGAACAAGTCATCAGCCATAATGTCATTAGTCCTCTTCCGAACAAAGGATGAACAACAACAATGCAGATAATGTGGAGACCCCCTCATCTCCATTATTACCTCTTCCATTTTGCACCCATCTCCCAGGTCTTAGTCTTTGTACTTGCCTAATATGGGTACATCATCAAACAGCCGTAATAGCAAAGTAATAAAACAGTAACATAACTCAGGGCATGCAGTAACTAACATGCTCATTAATAAACATATGCAATTACAGGCAAGACATATTACCCAAGTAAACATTAGTATTATCATTTATAACATGTGTAACAACTCCTCCAGTTTCATCTACCTCCACATAGGGTAATTTGAAAGCCCTTAGACTGAATTTAGATCTCCCTGTAACCTGCTGGTCTATCAGCCCCTGTGCTTAAACTAGTTGAAGTTGGGAATTAATCATGACCTCATCAGAATTATGATCCAACACTCCTAAACCTGAACTATGGAGGTCTATGGATGGCTAGAATGTAGTTGACCTTTTGGGAACAACTCAAAAAAAGGAAGATGGTGAATGTGTGTAATCCCTGCTGACAGATGCCCTGAGAGTGGGAATTCTGAACTGCAGTGTGCTACATCTATTGGATGTCTGCACTAAGTTCAGCATTAATATGGTGAGCTTCCAGTAGCAAGAGCCACCCAGTTGCCTGAGGAGTGATAAACTGGTCCCAGTCAGAAAAGGAGAAGCTCATAGTTCTCATGCCAATCAGACTGGGACCAGTTGGATGGGTAGGCCCTGGACTTCCAACCTAGGTGAAATAAGGAAACGTATATGTGCCTATGTTTATGCATATGTAGGTATATATACACACAAGTTTATATGTGTGTATGGACTTATACAGAGAGAAAGGGGGGAATGGAAGTAAACCCCTTTTTGGGCTCTAAGGTTCCTCAGGGTTTCAGATTTTACCCGTGGGCAAATTATTTATAGCGAGTTTTCATTTGACCCTGACCTTGAAAGAGGAGATGGATAAAGGAAAAAAAAAGCCAAATCAATGAGAGACATAGAAGAGAAAAAGGAGGAATAAAGAACTGTAATCTGGCAGATGGGTAGAAAACCCAGAAGAAATCAGGATGGGCCTTGATTACATCCATTATTATTGGAATAGAACATTTCCCCCATAAACCTAGTGCTCCTTCTCCCATGATTTTGCACATCGATGGAAAGAGAGGACCCACATAGGAAACACACATGGAGGGACATACATGGAAGAGACACATGCAGCCATAGCATGCTTGTGGACAGATACACAATACTGAAAATACATGATTAGGCCACATATGTGAAAGGAATCCACATACATAGAGAACTTCCATGGCTACACATGATGGAGGGCAACATGTACCTCCAAAACTTCAGAACTGCCCCTGTCTTCTACCAATAGTGCTCCTCTTAGGTCTGCTCCCTACTGGTGTGGTAGAACGTGAGGTCACTACCAGGCAGGCACCTGCAGTACCTCCATCATTCTGCCCTGCTAGTCTCATATTGCCAGATGGGGTTCCCCACATATTTGCTTCTAGTCACTGCCAGGGATGACTGCTGAGCATGGAATTATGAAGCTTCTCTATGCATTTAGCTTCTAGAGTTCTGCTGGAGTCCTTAGCTGAGGTGTTACTCAGTCTCTATAAGGGGAAGAAGAATTTCATCTTCCTTGTCTCAACTTGAAGCCCAAAGGCTTATTTTCATCGTTTTTAGAAAGGCAAGACCTTTGCATGTTATATATACATATATATATCATGTGCATATGTATGCATATGTAGCACATATATGTGTATTATATGTGTATATGTACATGTTTATTCTATGGATGTGTGTATACATGCATATGTATCATGTAATATGTATGTGTGTCATATAACATATCATATATAACACATATGATATATACATATATGTATAATGTATGATGTGTGTATGTAGATGTATATATTATGTATTCACAAACATATGCAGTATATCATCCATGTATGTATATTATATGTATAAATGTATAACATATGTGTGTATATTCGTGTGTGTGTAACATCCAGTCACTTTTAGGCTCTTTTCTATGAGACAAATTTATAAACTTTGCCTGCATTCATATTAATTCTATACTTACAAGTGTAGTTATAAAATGGTTTTTGATTATGCCCCAATCAGAAAGAAAAACTGTCTAACAATGGACTCTCTATCTTTCTCTCTCTTGTTGCAAATTGTCTAGTAATTCTTCAAGATTTGGCTATAAGAGGCTTTTCCTCTCCAAAAAGAGAGTCTTTTCCCCAAGGTCTTAGCTTTTTTAGAATACAGAAAAGCCAAGCCACTAAGTAGTGTCCACAGGCATTATCTATTTTTCTTGAACACCAACTTCCTATAGGGGCACTGCCCCTTGCCTTAAATAGCTAGATTTAACTGTCAGTAACTTTTTAAAGCTTCTATCTGACTTAGGGTAAGGAAGTCCTTGTTGCTCTCACTAAATGTCTGCTTGCCAAACTGCACCCTTAATAAATATTGCAGGAGCTTCCCTTTCAATAAACCAGCAAGGGCCATCTGGATCTAAGACCTTCTCAGTTTTCTTAATCCTAAGACCCATTTATGTTCCCCCATGAAAATGAATGGGAAGAAGAAAAAAAAAGAGCAAAAAAAAAAAAAAAAAAAACAGTACCCTCCACCTTAAGTCAAGCCTTTGTCCTAAATTTCTCCCTTCATTGCATACTGTTGGCTAACAATAAGCACAATTAATATTTAAATTCCAAAGAATGCCTCATGGTCCCTCTCTGATATTGCCCCTTACAACTCTGAAAAAAAAAATGTTCACAAATGACCGATAGACCTTTGGAGCTAGGAGAGCTCTTAGAGCATAGAATGTTCAGAACTGGAAAGAAGTGTTAAACATCAGCTATTTCAACTCCACTTTATAGAGGAAGAAATTGAGGGTGAGAGAGGAATCATTTACCCAAGGAACTACAGCTAAAACCTTCCAGAAATATTCACTAAAAGTGCCTCTATCTCTCAAATAGAAAATAGATTGAAAGACTAAATTGAATTAAAAGTCATTTCATGACAGTTTCACTGGATAGTCCAATCTCTGTAGGAGATTTTGACCCTGAATTCCCTTGTTTGGTCTCTACCCACTAAACTTCCTTCCTGATGACTTGCCCCTCCCTTCACTTTGAAGAATAAGGCAATGATATTTGTTGCTTTAAAAGTCTATTAATATAAAACACTCTGAAAGGTTTCCTGTCACTTGAAGAAAGCCAACATCTTCAGGAAAAGTCCTTTTTAATTTCTATGCTTATTGCCAAAATGTCCACAAGACCACATTGGCCATGTTTGAAAAAGTAACATGGTATATTACTAAAGACTTCAAGTCTTGGAACTGATGCTTTGCTTCCGTGTGGCTTTGGCCAGTCTCCTTATTTCTTTAAGTCTTATTTTCCTCATTTCAAAAATGGGGATATTAATACTTGCACTACCTGATTCACAGGGTTGTTATGAGGAAAGTGCTGTGTAAACCCTAAAATATTTGATGGGGCTGTTATCTCATTGATCTAGGCACTCCTTCCAATGGTCCAGATCATAATCTATACATGTTCTTTCATCCTATGGGACTCTTGTTCATGTTCTCCCATAAATTCTTCACAGAGCACCCACCCAATGTACAAGTGGCCTTCCTAGAGATCTCCTGATATTGCATGAATAACAAAGTGGCTTAAGGGATCTCCACTGGTTACCTCTAATTCTTTTAACATGATTGGCCTATTGCAAGTTTCTCTTTCATTTAAAATTTTCTTCTTTTTTTTTTAACTCCGAATTTAACAATCAATGATCAACCCAAACATTTCAATATACAATAAAATGGGGATTATGTATGAAAACATAAACTTCTGTTGCATATAGCATGTTAACCATGTTAAATTTAACAGGATAGTAAGAAAATTGCCCAGTTTGTGATCCCTTACAAACTTGGGGAGGGCGTGTTTTTTTCTCTCTTTTTTTTTTTTGCTTTATTGAAGCTCCTTTCTTTTTGTGTTATATCTCTATCACTACCCACTAACCTCCCCCCCCCAAATAGAAACCTTCCTTTGTAATGAATAAATATAGTCAAGAAAAACATATCAACCTATTGGCCATGTCTAAAAATGCATATCCCATTCTGCACCTCTTGTTCATCATTTCTCTACCAAGAAAAGGAGGTGAAAATAATGCTAACTTATCAGTCTTTTGAAGATACAGTTAGCCACTGTGCTGATTAGAGTTCTGAATGTTTTCAAAGTTATTTTCCTTTACATTATTCCCAACTCCTTTTCTAGTCTTATATTTCTTGAATGGTAACCTTAATACTACTTCTGCATAAATCTTATTATTCTTAATTGGTAATATTGTACAGACTCCAAATGTCCACAATGCATCTCTCCTTTCCTTTGATCAACAAATTTAGGCCTTTGGTGATGCTGGTATTCCTTGAGTTAGAATCATGTAGTATCACCAATTGAAAAATCAGTGTCATAATTTTTCAAATGCAATCTACCATACTATTCCTATAACTCAATTCTGGCCCTGGTTAATTGTCTGTCTACTAGTGAATGTGCAAGATGTTCAAGATAAGTGTACCAATAGACTAGCTCTCTGGGCTGTTGACCAAACTGCATATCATTATCTACCTAGAGACATTCTCCATCTTCTTGGGTTTTTTTTTCCCTGGGTAGTTAGGCCAAACTCTTTTGAAAGATTATGTATATCACATAGGAAGCTCTGTAATGTTCCAAGACTTGATGAAATGAGCACAGTGACATCAATAAGGGTTTCAGGCCAAGATGACTGCCTGATTGAAGGCAGATCACCCAGCTCTATTCCAGCGTAGCTATTTCAGCAAAAACCTGAAATTCTCACCAGACCAAAGAATAATTAATAAATCTAATGGGAAACTATAGTAAGTGTCTTCCAATATTCCAAAAACTTCACAAAAAGCTAGCCAAAAGCCCACAAACAATAAGAAAGAGGGCTGCCGCAAAGTCATGCCCAATATAACCATCAACTTCCTAACATGCCAAAAGACCAGCCAGAGACACATATACCTTGTAAAACTCTGTTTCCAGAGGCAGTAAGGGCAGAGGACCCTCTATAGAAAGCCCCAAAGTGGTCAGAAAGTGGGGGATTTTGAAGTACTGGGAAGTGTCAGAGATTTCTGAGGAGCAACAGCACTCATACTGGGACAGCCCAGGCACCCAGGGACTCCTAGGTCCTTCATACTCTCTCTTTAGATGCAACAGAGAATCACACATGCACACAAAAATCAGTTCTTTGAACCTCAAAGGCACAAGGGGGCCAAAACCTAGGAGGTAAAGGTCAGCACAGAAACCCAGATGATCTAGGGCAATAGCAAGCAGGGCCAATCCCCTCCCACATGCCTACATGTCCAAAATCACAACAGGAGATAGAGCCTGGCCCTGGAAGGACCCTGGGGCTCTGTAAAAGCTCAGGAACTAAGGCTGAAAATATGAATAAAGCAAAGAAGACCCCAACCTACATAAAAAAATTATTGTGGACTAGCAGGGGTAGGGAACCTGTGGCCTCAAAGCCACAGGTCCCCCATCCCTGAAGAGATTCTTCAAAAGAATGTGAGAGTAACTTTGTAACAACTGTAAGCAGAGACTCAAAGGAGAAAAATGAATTTTCTAGGATTATGTGACTACTAAGGAGAAATGAAGCAGGAGGGGGGAAATGAAATAAAAGCTCTATGGGAAAGATTTAAAAGGAGAAAAATAATGTAGAAGAAAAAGTTTCAAAGTTAACACAAGTAATAGGCTTCCTGAAAACTAGAATAAACCAAATAGAAATCAGTACCTCCACAAAACAACAAGAAATACTGGAATGAAACCAAAAGTTTGAGAAAATAGAAAAAAATGTAAGATATCTGATATAGAAAAAAAAAACAACTGAACTGGAAAACAGGCCAAGGAGAGCTCATTTAAGGATCAAAGAACTACCTGAAAATCATGACTTAAAAAAATTCTGGACATTATCTTTCAGGGAATCATAAATGAAAACCTCTCAAATTTCTTAGAAATAGAGATAATGTGAAGATAGAATCTACTGCTCATCTCCTGAAAGGAACCCCAGAAAGAGAAATCCCAGAAATGTCATAGCCAAAATCCAGAGCTCCCATATCAAAGAAAAAAGTGGTACAAGCATACAGAATGAAGTAGTTCAAGAACCATGGTCAGGATCACACATGACTTGGAAACTTCTACCATAATGGAAAGGAGATCTAGGAATACAATATTCCAAAAGCAAAAAATATAGGCACACAATCAAGACTAACTTATCCTGCAAAGTCAAGTTTAATTTTACAAGGAAAAATGACCTTTAATGGAAGAGAATTTCAAACATTCCTTGTGAAAAGACCAGAACTGAGCATTTTGCACACTATCAAAAATTTTAAAAGTAAATTCACCTTCAATGAAGATGAAATTAAAGCAATTATTAAAAAGTCATCTTGTCCAATTATATGCTAATAAAACTGACATTCTGAATGAAATGGTTGAACATTTAAAACAATATAAATTGCCCAGATTAACAGAAGAGGACATGGAATACTTAAATAACCTTATATTAGCAAAAGAAATTGAACATACCATAAATGAGTTCCCTAAGAAAAAATATCTAGGACCAGATGGATTTACAAGCAAATTCTAGCGAACATTTAAAGAACAAATTAATCCAAATACCATATAAACTATTTCAAAAAATAAGTAAATAAGGAATCCTACCAAATTCTTTCTATCACACAAATATGGTTTTGATACCTAAACCAGAGAGAGCAAAAACAGAGTAAACCATAGACCAATTTCTATAATGAATGTTGATACAGAAATTTTAAATAAAATACTAGTAAATAAACTACAGCAATATATACCAAAGATCATGCACTATAACTAGGTGGGATTTATACCAGGAATGAAGGACTGGTTCAATATCAGGAAAACTATAAGAATAATTAGCCATGTCAATAATAAAAAGAACAAAAATCATATAATTGTATCAATAGAACAGAAAAAGCTTTTAACAAAATACAATACTCATTCCTATTGAAAACACTAGAAAACTGTAATAAATGAATTTTTTTCTTAAAAATTATAAGTAGTATTAAAACTAAGAGCAAGCATTATCTTTAATGGGGATAAACCAGAAACCTTCCCAACAAGATCAGGAATGTCCATTATCACCATTATTATTCAATGTTGTAGTAGAAATGCTAGTTTTATACCCATATTAAAGATAAAGAAACTAAAGCTAAGAAGAGAATATATATAAAGACTTGGTAAGCAATAAAACCCTAGATAAACATCAGCTAAAATAACAATAATTACTATTACAATCTCTTAACCTGACTTTGGACTAGGCATCTTGTTTTTCCCTTGTCATTGATGCAGCAAGGAACTATTCCTTTATATTTGGGACCTGGCTCTTACCTCAGCTATCACATGAACCACCTATTTCTTCCAATTCCTCACTAACTGAAGCATCGCTACTTCATACTGCCACATTTGGGCAGAGTCCGAGGAGGAAGAAGCCTTTAAATCACTGGCCTTTGGATGGTTCTCTCCTCCCATCTCCATACACAGACACCCAGCTTTGATAAGTAGATACATATGAGGAGAAAGGTAGGTAGATAGGTAGATAGATAGATAGATAGATAGATAGATAGATAGATAGATAGATAGATGAACAGATTGATGGATATGGATGGATGGGTGGATGGTTAGGTTGACAAGCAGACTGATAGATTAAGAAAGAGGTTGGATAGCTAGGTAAGTGAATGGCTGGGTGGCTAGGTAGAAAGATGGATGGATGAATGGATGGATGGATGAATGGATCAATGGGCAGATGGATGGATGGATGTAGAAATGAGAGTCAGGGGAATAACATACCTGGAATTTATGGAATTATTCCAAGGAGGGGAGACCCCTTAGACCTGCAAAGGCCACAGTAGCCAGCAGAGGGCAATGGAGCCCTGGCAGGTCAGGGTAGTAGAGACAGGCTGTAGGTATAATCTGAATTACTGACAACTAGGAGAAAAAACAACCACAAAGAAGCAAAGTTTATGCAAATGAGATATGTGAGGACTTCTTAAGGTAAGGATGGAGATCTTTTTCTACCAATGACTCTGAAAAGTGGTCAGTAAAGGGCTATACACAGGTGAAAATCAAATTAATTATATCATCTTGAGTTTGGAAAGACAGTAGAGGGTCATAAGAAAAAAATACAAGAAGCTCACCTCCCTTGGCTTTAAAAGTAAGAACAGAGGACATTCACTCAATAAATATAATTAATATTTTGAAATATACTTAGATTCTGTGTTGTAGCCAGTTAAAGTACACTAGCTATTGAAGAACTATGCACTAATTAGTGATGTGCTTCTGGACAGTCACTGCCTCTATCTGAACCTGCTCAATAAAATGGAAACAAAAAGAGAATTTAAGTGAAGCGCTTTGTAAATCATAAGCAATATAAAAATATAATATGATGTTGTTACTATTATTATTATTATTAGCACAATTATTGGCATAAGTAAACCAGGGACACAGGGCCCTGCTTCTCTCTGGCCAAACCTGCAAGTAAAAGAAGACCTTAGTGGAAGATCATGGAAAGAGCATATCTACAGAGGCCAGAGGCTTCCCGTACTCAGAGACATAGAAAGCTTTACCAAACCATACCCATTAGCCGGAGACTGAGATAGCATCTAATTCAGACGGCGAGTGAAGAAACTGCAGCTGAGAACCAGGTGGAAAGTTAACTGTCAATTAGGGAGAAGCGTACAATTAGAATGTCGAGGGTGGAAGGGACCTTGGGGACCTCTAGTATGGCCCTCTCATTTTTAATTTATCTTGTTTCGTGTGTGTGTGTATGTGTATATTCACAATAATTTCCTAAGACACCCCCACTCCACTTCCACCTCATAGAAGCCTCTATTTTGACAAAGAACAGTCCAGTCAAATCAACTGAAACAACTTTGTACATATAGTCAACATTTGACGTTGGAGTCCTCCGTACCCCAGCCCCCCATGCATGTATATATGTATATGAACACGTATACACACATGTATATATGAATACGAATGTACACATACATATATACACAATATACACATATACTTTGTGTATATGCATGTGTACGTACACATGTGTGTGAGTATATATCATTGCAATTTATCTGTGTTCAGCTGCTTTTGGGTCACGTGCATTTGCATAGTAGTCATTATGTATATTGTTCTCCTGCTTCTACTTTCTTCATTTGATAACACTTCACATAAGTAAAGTTCAGGCTCTGGGGTTACTCTCCCCAACCCCCATTTACTCCGGCATGTTGGGTCTCCAGAGGGAGACTACCTCCTTCTTCCCTCAGGGTTATAGGCTTATAAGCCTAGCTTTCTCCTGGGCTGCTTGTAGAATGCTAAAGCTGCCTTTCCTCAACGTGTCTAGTTCATTCTCAATTGCCAATTCAGATACAGCCACTGGTCACTGCTCTTATGGGGACGCTGCTAGGAAACAAATGAAAATCAAAATCTTCCAGACTTTCCAAAGTAGCCAAAATCTCCCTTTGGCTAAGAGGATAGTGGAGGAAAGAGACAAATGTTCTTTTCTTCTCCCTTCTCCCCAAAGTGATTCCCTCTTGGAAACTTGGTTCAAACTACTCTTTCCCAGCTCAGCTCTAGAATACTTGAATCCAAACTGGATCCCTTATTTTAAATAAGTCCCAAAGGGCATGAGAAAATCTCTTTTGCCACTCCCAATATAGCCACATATGTTATTCACGAGTTTTCATTCCATACAAATTAATGAAGTGTTTCTTAAACTAGTCAAATGTGCTTGCTTGATTGATTCAACAGAGATATTTAGGCCAGGTTCATAACTAGTTCATGCCACCGACTGATTGATTCTATTAAGAAGTCCAGATTCTTTATAATTGTTGAGGAAGAAAACATTCCACTTATACAAGTATCTGCATGTTTCTCTGAATTTTTCATATTTGTCATTTCTGACAACATAATACTCCATTATAATTTATTCAGTTATTTATTTATTCAGTCATTCCCCAATCAATTGTGTACACATATATGTATGTACATGTATACATGTAAACACATTTACATGTATATACATATGTTCAGCATGCATATAAGCATTCATGTATATATAATTGCAATTATATTTGACACTATATGCAGCATTATATACATATACACATATTTATATATGTCTTTGTCTACATAATACATATACATATATATATATTAATATGGATGTGGATAGATAGATAGATAGATAGATAGATAGATAGATAGATAGATAGATAGATAGACATAAATATCCACCACTGACCACTTTGGAAATAAAGGAATCCAAAGATACCATAGTCTCTCATTTTTTTTTTCATTCAGGATATAAACACTTCACTCTTTTGAGTTATTCAAATTTGATATCTTTTTAAAATGTCCTTTGTCTACTGTCTGTTCTTTCACAGACTTTATCAAATTCTACTTTTCTCATAAGGAACCCATGGAAATAATTGATTCTCTTAAAAGCCATTTCCCCCTATAGGATTATGCCCATTATTGCAGGATATATCATTCTTGTGCAATTATTTTTTTTTAGCCTTTTGTTTTATCAAATTCTAATATTTTCTTTCTTTTTGTAGTTAGTGCCTAATCTTTTGATATTATGACTGGAGATCCTTGATATGTGATTTTTATAGAATTTGTTTTTCTTTGACCTGGAACTCTTAAGCTTGACAATCCGGTTTCTAGATATCGTACCACAGATTTCTCTTTAGTGGTGACCTATAGTTTCTATTTCTCTGCACTTTTTCCTTTGGTTCCAATACTTCTGGGAAATTTTCTTTTATAATTCCTTGATATACATTATTTGATTTTTTCTTTCCTTATATGAGTTTAGTAATTCTCAGCTTATTTTTCAACCTTGTTTTCCAGATCTTTTTTTTATTTTAGCTATCTCACATGTTCTTCCAATTTTTATGTCTTTTGGTGTTGCTTTATTATTTTTGTTTTGTCGTTGAATTTTTAAGTTCAGTCTCCCTCATTCTTTTTCCCCCTCAGGACATCTACTGTTTTTTTGGAATTCTAGTTATAGTTATTGCTGAAAAGAAAATGGAATGGATAAAAGCCCCTAGAAAGGGTTGGAAGACCTAATAAAAGAACTAACTAAATATGTGAGTAAATTAGAAAACTTAGAACGGAGACTTGAAAACTTTGACAAAAATCTTCTGGAATTGTATCCTAGGATTCTCTTATCCCATAGTATTTCTTCACGTATTAGAAATTTTCTTTGATGGGGTATTTCCTGAGTCTCGTTATTAATGTTATTGTTATTATTATATTTGTTTTGGTTTGTTCCCATTCCTGTTGATGTTTAATTATTGAACTTGCCACTGGTCAACAAGCAGGGAGCTCCAATGTAATCAATATCAAAGGAAGACTCTGTTAGGGTAATAAGTAAGGGTTATTGATGCTCCACCTGAAGTTATTTCAAAACTTTGTTTTTTTATTCTGTGGCCACTGACCAGAATTTGAAATGGAGTCTGGAAAAAGTCATTGTGGGAAGCCAATAATAGAGACCTTTGTAGGAATGTCTTTTTTTTTCTTCTTTTGATTATAATTCTTCAGTGATTCATCTAGAACATTTCTTATAATTTTTGAGGTAACAGTGGGGAAAGGAGAAAATTTAGCTGGAATCTTTTATACTATCTTCTTCATTTAAAAAGTTTCTGAATTTACAGAAAAAAAAACTAAGGGGATAATGAAGGGCAACAGAATTATTCAAATTCACATAAGGGAAAAATCAGGACTAGAATCAATCCAGGTCAATGCTATTCCAATATACCATAATTCTTCCCATAGTCTCTCAGGATAGCTACCAAAGATATAACAGAAATTCTTAGTCTAGACACAAAAAGCTGAAAATAAATTGAAAGTTACTTATGCATATTTTTAGTGTTGGTCAATACTATGCTTTCTTAAAATTTATCAGGAAAGAATGGAGGATTCACTCATGTGAAGACAGATAAACCAGATTACCCTTTTTTCTTCTCAGATTTAATTTTCTATCATCATGGCCTGTTGGCTGGAGACAAGACATGACAGGTAGGCACAGAAATTACAAGTCTCAACATGTGAGTGACCAAGCAGGTATCTTCCAATAAAAATCCATTAATCAATCAACAAACATTTATTAAGCACCTATAATATACAAGGCATTGTGCTAGGCTCTGGTTATACAAATATAAAAGTGAGACAATACCTGACTTTCAGAAGGTTATATGCTACTAGGGAGTTAAATACAAGATGACAGATAGATAGATAGATAGATAGATAGATAGATAGATAGATAGATAGAAAGATAAAATCATTATTACATATATCTATAGCTGATTCAAAATCTACCTATTAGTGCATATATGTAACCAAAGATTGGCCACTGAGCCTAGTCATAAAGATATGCTTATAAGAAGCATGAATAAAATAACACCACAAGGAAGACCCTGGGGAGCCTTCTTTTGCAAGAGTTGTGATGACATGTAATTAAAATTTCTTGGAAAAACTTTGGACAATGAATAGACATTCTATAGCTGGTCCTATTCGGTTAACCAGGCGGTGGAGCAGAGCCTTATTGATTTGCTGAGGGACTATTCAAAAGGCCTTGGCCTTCTCATTACTCAGCCCCTTTTTACATGACTTAGCTATGTTGTTGTAGTAAGAGGAAAGAGACAATGATGTAAGCCCCTTTATATCTGAGTCTAGTTTGTGGTCCATGAATTTCAGGCTTCAGTTCTTTGCTTGGCATTTTTTCTTCAATTTAGGTGAAGGATATTAATCCAGATGTCATGACCTCATGAGTTTTGAAAGATCAAGAGAATGATCCATTAGAGGTCCACGAGTCTGGGAGTTGAGTACAAACAAGGTTTTATAGCCAGTCCAGTATTGATTCTCCAGAGAAATGGAGAAAACCTTCAGTATTCAGCCAAGTGATACCTGTGATAAGGACACATCTGGCAGAGATACCACATTTGGATATAAACTTGGTGGAACCAAAGTTATACAGAAAATGTATTGTCTTTGCCCAATCTCTCCCCTTGTTGACATGGAAAGGACTCTATTTTAATCAGCACCAAAGGGAGACTTTGTTGGGGTGATGGATGAAGGTCGTTGATGCTCCTCCTGAAGTTATTTCAATACTTCATTCTCTAGCAAGAGTGGACAAAGACATAAGAAATTGTGAGGGTATAGGAAGAGAATACACTGAGGTGTTCTTGCTATACTTTCTAAATAAATATCTCTTTGTATAGAAGCTATTAGATATTAAGAGGTTGAATGGAACAGAGCAGCTAGTCTTTGATGGTTAACAGTGTGGAAAACACATTGGAATGCAGACTCAAGAGAAAAGATGCCCCACAATCCCTCAAAGATACCTCTAAAACCCTGAGTGAGTGATATAACTGGCCTCACCCCAGAAGAGTGAGGCCAGCATACTTACTACATACAAAACAAATGCATATTAATGTTGTACCATCAGCTGAGAGAACTAGTTAAGGTCTCTAAATAAGGTTGCATTTGAATTGTGCTCTAAAAAGACACAAGCATTTCCCCAAGGTGGTGATGAGGAGGAAGAGAGCTCTACACAAGGGTGACATCCTGGGAAAAGACAGAGAGGCAGATAATAGAATAACATGTATGGGGAATACCAAGTGAAACAATTTGGCTGAAGGACAAGATTTGTGAAGGGGAATGATATGTAATCAGACTTAAAAGATAGGCTGGAGCCAGATTATTAAAAGCTATTTAAAGTCACAGAGAGAAAATTTTATTTTATACTAATGATAATAGGGATTCATAGAACTTCTCTGAAATGTTCAGACTGGAACTTTGGGAATATCCATTTTTTCAGTTATGTGGAGGATGGATTGGACAGTCTCTCCAGATTGAATGTAGAAAGACCAATTTGATGGTCAGTTCAAAACTCCTGGTAAAAGATGGTGAGGGCTATGATCATGTGAGTTGTGGTATAAAAGGAAAGAAGGATAAAAGGTTATGAGTTTTGATTTGAGCAAGTTGCATTTGAGATGTCTTTGGGAAACTAGAAGAGATAGGTTTAGGGTAAAAGATAATGAGTTCTGGTTTGAGCATGTTGTATTTGAGATATCTTTGGGATATCCAGGCAGAGATATCTAGTAAGCAAATGGAAATATGAGATTAGACTTAGGAAAGAGATGAGGGTTGACTATGTAGTTTTAAGAATTCCCTCCATAGAAAAGCTGATGAGATCACTGGGATAGTGTGTACAGAAATAAGAAGAAAAGCCCTAAGGCATACATCCTAGCATACATACATGCATAGAAGGAAGGATATGGATGATGATCCAGAAAAGAAGATCATTCCAACAAATAGAAAGAGAACCACAACAGAACTTTGTCTTGAACACACATGGAGGAAAAAGTATTTAGAAGAAGATGGTAGTTGACCACATCAAATATCAAAAAGAGGCGGAGACAAGATGGCAGAGGGAAAGCAGTGACTTGCTAGAGCTCTCCTCCAAACCCCTCCAAATACCCACAAAAATGGCTCTAAACAAATTTTAAAGCAGCAGAACCCACAAAACAACAGAGTAAAACAAATTTCCAGCCCAAGACAAACTGGATGGCTGATAGGAAAGGTATATCGCACCAGGCTGGGAGAGAAGCACAGTTCGCGTGGGTGCACAGGCCACCCCAACCCTGGAGCAAGCCTCAGAGGACTGAATCGTGGGCAGCTGGGGCAGTTTCCAGACTTCTCAACCCATGAATGCCAAAGACAACTTAGAGGGTCAGTGGGAAAAGTCTGTTACTGTGGTGAGAGAAGAAGCTAGATCTCAGCTGCCCCAAGGTCAGTGGCTGGCTTCTGAGCTTCTGGACCACAGACTGAGGGGGAATAGAGTGGCTGATCAGAGGGGGATTGCAAGGATCTCTTTGCCAGGGCTGAGGCAGGAATCTCTTGCTCTACCGGTGCTTAGATCTGGGTCACAGTTCTGAGGGGCAGTCCTGGGGTGAGGAGAAGCACTGGCGTGGTGGACCTTGTTGTGGTGGTGGAGAGAAAAGACCTCGCCCCTTATCATAGCACCTTGGAACAACTGACACTTTTCAGGTCCCTAGAAGTATCTCTGAAAACAGCTGTACAAACCCCCAAAGCTTGGGACAGTACATTCTCCACATTGCAAACAGACTCTTACCTTAACAAAGAGTTTAAAATTCAAGTAATTTGTTGGGATCATGAGCAAGCAGTGCAAAAAGAGTCAGACTATATTATCTTACTTTGGTGACAAAGAAGATCAAAACATACAACCAGAAGAAGAAAACAAAGTCAAAGCTCCTACATCCAAAACTTCCAAGAAAAATATGAATCAGTCCCAGGCCTTGGAAGAGCTCAAAAGGGATTTTGAGAAGCAAGTAAGAGAAGTAGAGGAAAGACTGGGAAGAGAAATGAGAGTGATACAAGAAAATCATGAAAAGCAAGTTAACAACTTGCTAAAGGAGACCCAAAAAAATACTGAAGAAAACAACACCTTAAAAAATAGCCTAACCCCAATGGCAAAAGAGGTCCAAAAAGCCAATGAAGAAAAGAATGCCCTAAGGAGCAAAATTGGACAAATGGAAAAGGAAGTCCAAAAGATTACTGAAGAAAATACTTCCTTAAACACTAGAATAGAGCAATTGGAAGGTAGTGACTTCATGAGAAATCAAGACAGTGTAAAACAAATCCAAAAGAATGAAAAATTAGAAAACAATGTGAAATACCTCATTGGAAAAACAACTGACCTGGAAAATAGATCCAGGAGAGACAATTTAAAAATTATTGGACTATCTGAAAGCCATGATCAAAAAAAGAGCCTAGACATCATCTTTCAAGAAATTATCAATGAAAACTGCCCTGATATTTTAGAACCAGAGGGCAAAATAGAAATGGAAAGAATCCACTGATCTCCTCCTGAAAGAGATCCCCAAAGGAAAACTCCTAGGAATATTATAGCCAAATTCCAGAGCTAGTCAAGGAGAAAATATTACAATCAGCTAGAAGGAAACAATTCATGTATTGTGGAAACACAATCAGGATAACACAAGATTTAGCTGCTTCTACATTAAGGGACTGCAGGACATGGAATATAATATTCCGGGGGGCAAAACAGATAGGATTACAACCAAGAATCACCTACCCAGCAAAACTGAGTATAATTCTTCAGGGGAAAAAATGGTCAGTCAGTGAAAGAGAGGACTTTCAAGCATTCTTGATGAAAAGACCAGAGATGAATAGAAAATTTGATTTTCCAGTACAAGACTCAAGTGGAAAATGAAGAGGTAAACAGGAAAGAGAAATCATAAGAGACTTATTAAGGTTGAACTGTTTACATTCCTGCATGGAAAGATGATATTTGTAACTCATGAGACCTTTGTCAGTATTAGGGTAGTTGGAGGGAAAATTTATATGTATGTATATAGATAGCTAGCTAGCTAGATAGATAGATAGATAGATAGATAGAGGGCACAGGGTGAGTTGAAGATGAAGGGGTCATATCTGGAGAATAAAATTAAAGGATGAGAGAGGATTATACTAGGAGAAGGAGAAAGGGAAAGGTAGAATGGGGTAAATTATCTCACAAAAAAAAAAAAACAGAAAATAAAAGGCTCTTACAGTGGAGGGGAACCGGGGAAGGTGAGAGGAAATGAGTGAATCTTATTCTCATAGGATTTGACTTAAGGAGGGTATAACATACACACTCAATTGGGTATGAAAATCTCTCTTACCCTACAGGAAAATAGGAGGGGAAGGGGACAAGAGAGTAGGGGGATGATAGAGAGGAGGGAAGATTGGGAAAGGGGGTAATCAGAAGCAAATACTTCTGAGAAGGGACAGGGTCAAAAGAAAGAATAAGATAAATCGGGGGGGGAATAGGATTAAGGAAAATAGAGTTAATTTTTTACAGCATGTCTACTATGGAAGTGTTTTGCATAACTGCATATGTATAGCCTATATTGAGTTGCTTGCCTTTTCAATAAGGGTGGGAGGGAAGGGAGGAAGGGAGAAAATTTGGAACCCAAAGTTTAGAAAAAACACGTGTTTTAAAAAAATGTTTTCACATGCAACTGGGAAATAAGAAATACAGGAAATGGGGTACAGAAATCTATCCTGCCCTACAGGAAAATAGAAGGGGAAGGGGGGTGAGATAGCAGGGAAAGCAGACTAGGGGAAGGGGTATTCAGAATGCATGCCATCTTGGGGTGGAGGAGGGGTGAGATGGGGTGAAAATTTGGAACTCAAAATCTTGTGGAAGTAAATGTTGAAAACTGAAAATAAATAAATAAAAAAAAATCAAAAAGAAGCCAAGGGGGGCAACTAAGTGGCGCAGTGGATAGAGCACTGGCCCTGAAGTCAGAAGGACCTGAGTTCAAATCTGACCTCAGACCAAACACTTGATGCTTACTAGCTGTGTGACCCTGGGCAAGTCACTTAACCCCAATTGCCTAAAAAACAAAACAAAACAAAAACAAAAACAAAAAGAAGTCAAGAAGGATAAAGACTGAGAAAAAAAGCCATTGCATTTAGCTATAAAGAAATCATATTATGACTTTGGAGAAAACACTTTCAGGTGAGTAGTGGAGGTGGGAGATTTTAAGTGGTTGACAAGGAATTGGTGGGGGAATGAGAAAATGGAGGCAACAAGTATAGACAGATTTTTCTAAGAGTATGGTTTTGAAAGGGAGGAATGATATAGGATGATAGTTTAAAGGATGGTAGGGTCAGGTGAAAGTTTGTAATAATGAGACTGATCTAGGCATCTTTGAAAACAATAGGGTAGAACTTAATTCGAGATCACTACCCACTTCATCTGATATTACATGTACATAATTATTTGCATGTTGCTCATGCCATTAAAATATAAGCTGCTTAAGGGCAGGAACCATTTTTTTAATTCTTTGTATCCCCAGTATTTATTACAGTAGACTGTGAGCTCCTTGAGAGAAGGGATTGGTGGGGATTTTCCTCCTTTCTGTGTATCCTCACTGCTTGGCATAGTACTTGACACAAGTTAGTGCTTAATAAATGAATGTCTGCCACATTATAAATGATTAATTAATGTGAGAGAAGGAGGAAGAGAAGGAAGAAAAGGAGAAGGAAGAGGAGGAAAAGAAGTAGGAGGAGGTCACTTTCCTGGAAGAGACAGGAGTGGATTAAGGGACACACAGTTGGAATTGGCAAAGAGAAAAGCAATCTCATTCTTCAAGACTGGGACAAAGGAGGAGAGGATTAGGGAGGATGCTAAGGTGATTTGATTTGGAGATGGAAATGAGGAGAAGAGGGAACTTGTAATGAACAAGCTTTTTTTATTTTGAACACTGAAGCATGAAGCATGGTTCTCAGAGAATAAAAGATTTGTTAAAGAGTCAGGAGAATATAAAAGAACTGGTATATAGGAGCAAAGGCCTAGTTGAGATTGAATAACATAAAAATGATTGTAGTGGACCCAGTCAGTTCAGTTGGGTGACATTCTTCAGTGGCATTCAGCGTTACCCAAGTTTGAATGAAAAAAGATAGATGGCAGGAGTAACCCCAAGGTTGGAGTATAGAGAGTGATGGGTAGATATAGAGTAATGGACAAGGTATTAAAGGAGACTGTGAAGTTGAACTGGTTATTTAAAATCATTGCTTTAAAAGAGGAAAGTAAGTTCAGAGCACAGGAGTCTGAAAAAGTAAGGAAAGAAAGGTAAAACAATTAAAAGTAGTGGTGAGGATGGCAAATACTTTTATGGAGAGTGGAGAGCACAGGTACTGGGAAAGCTGAAAGAATATGAGATTAGTGAGATTGAACAATTTCAGTTATGAATTTTGAAAATGGAATGTTTGTGGATGATGTTAAGATATGTTCACCCATATGTGCGGTTAAGGTGGAGTAATGGTACAGATCATAGGGTTTTAGCAGGGTATTAAACTGAGAAGCAAGGATATTTGAGGTGACATCAAAATATAAGTTGAAGAGGGCAGAGCCAAGATAGTGGGTTGCGGCCAGCCTCCCAACTGAATTCTCCCAACATTCCCCTCCAAACAACTTTAAAATAACATCACAAATCCAAATTGGAGTGGCAGAGCCAACAAAAAGTGGGGTGAGACATTTTTCTGGCCTAAGTAAACTTAAGAGGTCAGCAAGAGAAATCTTTGACAAGGGAATGTAGGCCTGTCCTAAATCCACAGACGTGGCAGTGGTAATAGTAGTGGCAGCGGCAGCAGCTTCAGGAACTTCCCACCCAGAGATGGAAAAAGGGTTGAACAACTATTCAGAAAGAGATGACAGGGAACCCTTTGGGACACGGGGTACAGCTGGTGCTGATTGGCAACTCTATTGACCATATATAATTCTGTGTCACAGTTCCAAAGTGTAAAGAAGTGCTAGTGGTCAGTCACAAGGGAGCAAGGGCCTTGGTCACAGTTTAAAAAATAAGAAGAAGCACTAGCATTTGGGGCTTCAGGGGTCCAGGGGCCATTCCTGGGTGAAGACCAGAGTGCAGACCAGGAAAGCAGTCACATCTCTCAAAATCACACCACCCTGGAAGCATCAAATACTTGCTGACCCCTAGAACTAGCTCTTAAGACAGCAGTATAAAAGATCCTGAAGCTTGGGACAGTAGTTACCCACCCCAAAGTGAGCAGAGCCCAACTTTAACATAATGTTCAAAGTCAAGAAATAGGCTGGAAAAATGAGCAAACAATAATTTTAAGAATTGACCATAAAAACTCTTACAGTGGTAGGGAAGACCAAGATAAACTCAGAAGACAACACTGTGAAAATAGCTATAAACAGAGCCTCAAAGAAAAATGCTAATTGGACCCAAGCCCAACAAGAATTCATGGAAGAGTTAAAGAAAGCGATAAGACTGGTAGAGGAAAAATTAGGAAAAGAAATGAAAGTGATGCAAGAAAACTATGAAAAGAGAATTAAAAATGTTGTTTTAAAAAAAAAGAGTCACAAAAATACTGAAGAAACTAACATCTTAAAAAAGAGAATTGTTAAAAGAGGCACAATAGTTCACTGAAGAGAACTCCTTAAAAAGCAGAATTGACCAAATGATAAAAGGGGTACAAAAGTTCACAAAGAAAGCAATTCCTTAAAAATTAGAATTGGACAAATGGGAGCTAATGACTCTATGAGACATCAAGAAACAATACAACAAAGTCAAAAGAATGGAAAAAAAAAATAGAAGAACATGTGAAATATCTCATTGGAAAAACAACTGACCTGGAAAATAGATCTTGGAGAGATCATTTAAGAACTATTAGGCTACCTGAAAGTCATGCTCAAAGAAAGAGCCTAGACATCATATCAAGAAATTATGAAGGAAAACTGCCCTGATATCTTAGATCCAGAGGGCAAAATAGAAATTGAAAGAATCCACTGATCACCTCCTGAAAGAGACTCCAAAATGAAAACTCCCAGGAATATTCTAACCAAATTACAAAGCTCCCAGGTCAAAGAGAAAGCAGCCAGAAGAAACAATTCAAATATTGTGGAGCCACAGTCAGGATCACACATGCTTTAGCAGCTTCCACATTAAAGGAGTGTAGGGCTTGAAATATAATGTTCTAGAAGGCAAAGGAAGTAGGATTTTAGCACTACAACCAAGAGTAACCTACCCAGCAAAAATAAGTGTAATCCTTCAGAGGAAAAATGATATTTAATGAAATAGAGGACCTTCAAGCATTCCTGATAAAAAGGCAAAAGCAGAATAGAAAATTTGACATTCAAATGAAAGACTCAAGAGAAGCATAAAAAAGTAAACATGAAAGAGTAGTCATAAGGGACTCAATAAAGGTAAACTGTATCATCCTATATGGGAAGATAATACATGTAACTCCTAAGAACCTTATCTAATGATTAAGGCAATTAAAAGGAGTTTACATAGACAAATGGCATGAAAGTGAGTCAATTATGTTGGCATGATATCCAAAAAAAAAATGAAGGGGTGAGAAAGAGGGATGCACTGGGAGAAAGGGAAGAGAGAGGTAGAATGGGGAAATTTTTCTTGCGTATAAGAGGTACACAAGGAAGAACTTTTATGATGGAGGGGGAAAATTGGGGGGTTTGGCAATGCTTGAACCACATTCTCATTAGAATTGGTTCAAAGAGGGAAGAAGATATAGATATAGATAGATTGATAGATAAATAGATAGATAGATATACTCTCAGTTGTGTACAGAAATGTAACTTATCCAATAGGAAAATATGAGAAGAAAGGGATAAAAGAAAGGGGAGGGGGGATGTTAAAAGGGAAAGTAGATTAAAGTAGGCAATGGTTAGAAATGAAATAGGCTTTTGATGAGGGACAAGATAAAAAGAGAAAGAGAAAGAAACAGAAGAAAATGGGATAGAGGAAAATACACAGTAATCATAACCGTGAATGGGATGAGCTCACCCACAAAATGGAAGCGAATAGCAGAATAATAAACCAGAACCCCAAAATATTTGTTTACAAGAGACACACTTGGGACAGAGAGACACACAAAGAATTTTTTTAAAAAGGCTGAAGTAGAATCTAATATGTTTCAGCTAAAGTAAAAAAAAGGAGGGGTTGCAATCATAATCTCAGACAAAGCAAAAGCAAAAATAAACCTAATTAAAAGAGATAATCAGGGAGACTAAATATGCTAAAAAGATACTAGAGACAATGAATTAACATCAAATATTTTTAAAGCAAGTTTCTCTGATAAAGGTCTCATTTCTCAAATATATACTGAGTATGGAATTGAGTCAAATTCAACGTGATTATAATGACTAAACTGGTCCCCAAAGAAGAAAGGGGAAAATGTACTTGTCCAAGGATTCAGGGTCCCTGACAAGGAGCAAAAATTTAAATGTGGAATACGACTCATGGAATATGCATACATAGAAGAATGATTCAACAGTCATGACTACAAAAAATAAATCCCAAACATACTGAGATAATAAATGACATTTTACAGAACTTCAATACTTAAAAATCACCTTGCATATAGTCTCTCCATGGCCTGTAACATAAGGGAAAGGGAATGAGGGAAGGGAACAAGCATTTATTAAGTGCCAGGTACTGTCTTCAGTGCTTTACAAATATTATCTCATTTTATTTTCACAACATCCCTGGGAGATAAGTACTCTTATTACCCCCATTTTGCAAATGAGAGAAAGAGGCAAGGAGAGGTAGTAATTGTCTAAGGGAGGATTTGAATTCATGGGCTGCTAGCTAGGTAGCACAGTGGATAGAGTGCTGGGCTTGAAGTCAGAAAGACACCTTCCTGAGTTCAAATCTGGCCTCAGACACTTACTAGCTGTGTAAGCCCGGGCAAGTCACTTAACCCTGTTTGCCTCAGTTCCTCATCTATAAAATGAGCCAGAGAAAGAAATGGCAAAACCGTTCCAGTATCTTTGTCAAGAAACCCCTAAATGGTGTCACAAAGAATCAGACCCAACTAAATAGTGAGGTGTCAAGGACTTGAACTCAGATCTTCCTGATTCCAGGAAGTGTTCTATCTACTGCACCACCCAGATGCAATAGGTGCTACATATACCATTAACTATTTTACAGGTGAGGAAATTGAGACTCAGATAGGTTGGGACTTGCCCATAGCCAGTAAGTATGGGAAACAGGATTCATACTCAAGTCTTAATTGACTTCAAGTCAATTATATTGCATTGCTTCTCATTAATTAATAAATCTCATTATTGCATTGCTCATCAAATAGATTGGGGAACTTGTTTAAATTTGGCAGGGTTCTCCTGGTGACCCCGATATGGAAAAAATAAAAAGAAAGAGAAAAAAAATCAACAAAACTAACCCAAACATCAAATTAGTTTGAGAGTACAGTGTATACAATGTTTTAAATTCATAATCTCACACCTCTGCAAAGAGAGGGAAGTACATTTTCCCCTTTCTTCTTTGGGGACCAGTTTAGTCATTATAATCACGTTGAATTTCAGTGGTTGGTTGGTTGGTTAGTTGGTTCTTTTTGTTGTGGTCCTTATGTTATTATTTTCCAGTTTTTCTTACTTCTCTGTATATTAGTTAATATAAGCCTTCCTATTATTTTATGAATGCATCATCTCTTACATTTTTGTATTATAATTTGTTTAGCCATTTCTCAATCAATAGGCTTCACTTCCTGTTTGTTGCTACCACCAAAAAGAAATTACTATGAATATTTTTGGTGCACATGGGACCTTTCTTTCTGTCTTTGATTCTAATCTCTTAATCAAAAAGTGAATATTTCAATCATTTTAAAAGCATAATTCCAATTTTTTTCTAGAATAAGACCAATTTATGATTCTACCAAAAATGTATTAGTGTCTTTGCCTTTCTACAGTCACTCTAATACTGCCTTTTTCCATCTTTTGTCATCTCTGCTGATTTGCTGGATATGAAATGGAACTTCAAAGTTATCTTAATCTACATTTATTTTATTATTAAGTGATTTAAAGCAATCTTGCATATGGTTGTTATTATTAAGAAATGTCTCTTGATCATATACATTTGTTTTATTCCTCTATGTATCTTGCATATCAGTTTTCTATCAAAGATATTTTGTGAAAAGTATTTTTCCTAAATCCATAGCTTCACTTCTTATCCAAGTTGCATTGATTCTGTTTATGCAAAATATTTTCAATCTCATGTAACCAAAATTAGTTATTTTATTTTTTGTGATCATCTTTATCCCTTGTTCATTAAGAACTTACTCCCTTCTCATAGCTGTGAAGAATATGTGATCTGGCTCTTTTAAATGCTTTTTTTTTAATTTGATGACTTTTAATATTCAGGTTGTATCTTTTTTGAACTTACTTGTGGTATATTTTTGCCAAACTGCTTTCTAGTTTTCCCAACAGCTCTTGTGACACAGGAAGTTCTTTCCCAAAATAATTTATGCTTTGAAATTTATTTATCATTATATTTATTCATATTTATCACTGAGTTGAGTTATTGAATTTGGTTATTTGTGGTTCTTCCTTACCTAGATTGTTAAACTAATCTGTTTTTCTATTATTTAACTATTACCAAGTAGTTTTGATGATCACAGATTTTTTTTAGTACTAAAAGTACTATTCTCCTTTCATTCTCTCCTCATCTTTTTTTTTCATTATTTCATTATTTTTTTCATTATTTCCCTGGAGATTCTAGGACCTTTTTCCCCAAATTAAATTTTTTTATCATTTTTCCCCTTTCTGTAAATTACTTCCTTGCTAGTTAGGTATAGCAACAGATCTATAAATTAACTTAGGTAGTATTGTCATTTTATGATATAGGAATTTTTACATTTATTTATAATTTTTCTGTGTTTAATACATTGTCTGTTGTAAAGTTATTGTGTGGTATTGAGAAATATGTATATTCTTTAATGTTCCCATTCAAAGTTGCCATGGGCTTTCAATTTGTCAGTTCTTCAACAGTTTGTTCAGTTCTACATTTTTCTTTTTATGTTAGATTTTTATAGCTCTAAGAGAAGAACATTAAATTCTCCTATAATTGAGATAATTTTTACTTTATGGATTCCCATTCAGGGAATAAATATTTGGTATTAATATTGGTTTATATTTTATGGTTCCTTTGAACACAGTTTCTCTCCTATTCCCCAAATCCACAGGCATTTATTTCAGTTCTACTTCTTTGCTACTATACAGACTGTCACTATGAAAATTTTTATGTATATGAGAGCTTTCTTTCTCAATTTGACTTCCGTATGTGCTAGGTCTAACTCAGTTCATTTTAATATTTCAGGCTTGGGACTAGAATGCAATGAAACCCTAGTGTAAATTCAATGCAAATAAATTTACTGATAATATTAATAAAAGGATATAATTTACTAAAAAGGGTCACTGTTCTCCTCTACCTCCACATTGATAGGAGGGGCAATATAGGATCAGAAAGACATCCTACAGGGCTGTAGGAATCACTATCATAAACAAGCATTTATTAAGATCTTACTATATTCCAGCCATTCTGCTAAGTGCTAGGAATACAAAGAAAGGCAAAAACATGGTCCCTTCTCTCAAGGGTGAGGCAACATACAAACAGCTATGTACACACATACATGCACATATACATATGTATATGTGCACATGTAATGTGTGTATGTGTGTTTATATAATGTATGTATATATAGTAATTCCACTAAAACTCAAACACTTCATAGGCTAGGCTTTTTAAAAATATTTTATTTTTTCCCCCAATTGCATGTTAAAACAAGTTTTAACATTTGTTCTTTTTTAAAGTTTTGACTTCTAAATTCTGTCCCTCCCCTCTCCCCTCCCTGAGACAACAAGTAATCCAATATAGGTTATACACGTGCAATCATGTAAAACATTTCCATATTAGTCATTTTGCATAAGAAGACTTGAGAAAGAAAGAAAGAAAGAAAGAAAGAAAGAAAGAAAGAAAGAAAGAAAGAAAGAGGGAAAAAATAGCATGCTTCAGCCTGTGTTCAGACAATATCAGTTCTTTCTCTAGAGACAAATAGCATGCTTCATCATTGGTCCTTTGGGATTGTCTTGGATCATTGTATTTAGGCTAGGCTTTTTATACCTATAGTCTTATGGAAAAGCCACATCCCAAGGACTGACTCTTTTCCTCCTTAAAGTTGTAACTGAGCCTTAAGCTTGGCATTTGCTTAAGACTCTCCTTATTGCTAGAAAGAACAATTACTTGCCACTCCATCATTGTTTACAAGGGGAATCCACCCCAGTCTACAGGACAGATGTCATTTCTGCCACAATATCTTTATGGTATATGTCTAGCAATGGGATCCCTGAGTCAAAGAGTATTGATAATGTCTTCCTATAAATCATCAACAGAAGATCCATCCAGCATGCGAGAAGCCTTCCTCTGGTTCTTCCACCATTTGAAAGATATCATTGTAATGTCCATCTGCATTATCAGTAGAGCCCAGTATACCTTCTTTTCTAGCTCATACATGACAACGCTGATAACTCTTATTCCATACTTAATCTTCATGGTTATCATTCTTGGTTATATCCATTGGGCATTTCTCCATTGTCTTTTTTGTTATTTGTCATTTTGATCATTCCAAGAATGTGGGCAGTTGTTTGTCTGTTTGAACTCAAAAGCCTTTCTCAGAGTTCAATCTGAGGAAACAGAGCCATGGGTCTCCAAGTGATTTACCCTTAAGTTTTAAATTACTCTTTAGATTCCTATTCCTTCTCAAAGGCACATCTGGCCTTTAACAATCCACATTTTTTTTTTCTTCCTGGCGAGGGGATTGGAAGGGATGAATTACAAAGAGCATTAAAGTGGGAAGGAGTATGGTGGCTATGTTTTTAAAGGTTGGAGTTTATATATGCTTAAAAATCACTCTGAAGAAAACACGTCTGAAGCAAGCCAGATCATACTGGGGGGAAGGAGGGAGGGTGGAATTAAATTAAGCAGCTTTAATATCAGCAAAGTAGCACAGGCTAGAAAAGGAACCACTGCGGCGGATGGGCCTGGCGGCAGATTGACGGGGGCCCATTTGGCAGCTGCACAAGCACCACTGGTTATCAGGCCCACCTCCAAGGTGTTTTGAGAACTTAGTGCAAATGTGCTAGCATCATGTTTTAATTAAACATTTAATATGTATCATGCAAATTTATTGATTCTGCCAGGAAAAAAAAAACAAGCTGCTATTTGCAAATTTCCTAATGTATGCTTCATGTGGTGCAGTAGCGAAAACAACTCTAACATTTGGGCACCCTGGGGTAGTGAAAAAAAGCCCTGGCCTTGAACCTGAGGCCTGTGTTCACATACTATAGGAGAAAGAGCTTGGGGACTGGACTCAGTGGACCAGAACTGGAATCCTGGTTCGGTTATTGACTTCCTTTGTGACATTGGGCAAATCAGTTTATTTCTCTGAGTTCACACCTTGGGATAACGTCGGTAACAATATACACTATCTCAGAGAGTATCTGTGAAGTTGCAGTGAGATAAAGTAATGCAATATGTAAAATTCTGTAAAGACATAAATTGTAGTTGTGACAAATATCCACCTCCAATCTGACATCTGGGGTGCTGGAAGAGGTTGAGAGGCTTCAATGGGAGTGGGAGGTAGAAGGAGGTGATTGGAAATAAACAGCGGAAAGGAGTGACTCACTGCCAGAGGGTTTGTCTAATAGGTGATAGCTATTTTTTGCCTATTTGGGGCAGCTAGGTGGCACAGTGGATAGAGTGCTGGGCCTGGAGTCAGAAAGACTCCCATCTTCCTGAGTTCAAATCTGGCCTCGGACACTTACTAGCTGTGTGACCCTGGGCAAGTTGCTTAACCCTATTTGCCTCAGTTTCCTCATCTGTAAAATGAGTTGGAGAAGGAAATGGAAAACCATTCTAATATCTTTGCCAAGAAAACCCCAAATGGGGTCATGGAGAGTCAGGAATGACTGAACCACAACATTTTTTTTTGGCCACAGCAACTCCTAAAGCCATCTACTAAAGATATAGGCCATAATGTACCGGAAAGAGCACTGGCTTTGGAGTCAAAGACCCTGGGTTCAAATCTTGGCTCTCTATGTCTTTTCTGACATTGGTCATATATTATCCCTCTCTGGGCCTCAGTTCTCAACTCCATAAAAGGAGAAAGCATAGTTAAACTAAAGGATCTTTTCCCAGTCTAACTCCCATGATCCATTTACAACTTCAGGGGTTACTCGTCCCCAGATTTGGCCCTAATACCAGAGATGAAGAGAATAACAAACCCTACTGTATTTTGATATCAGGCTAAATTCTAACATCCTTGAAAAAATACTTTACATTCGATATGGAATGGTCCTCCTTGACAGGCATTCCCTTACCCCCACTGACTCTGCCCCACCTCCCAAAAAATAAACCCTACTACTAAAATGTTCTATGTGTAGATAATTTAATATCTGTTAGGAATATTGTTTTCAACTAAAACACTAAGGGATTAGATTTGTTCTGTCTGTTCATTAAAATGCCAAACTAGAACCCAGGGAGGAAAGTTCTAAAATGGTGAATTTCAGTTTGATGTAAAAAAAAAAAAAAGCTTTCCTAACAATCATAGCTGTCCAAAAGTAGTTTTTTTTTTTAAGTATAAAATAAGTTTGTATTTATAGTCTTATAGAAAAGGGTAAATCCTTAACTTGCAAGACAATATACTTTTATTTCCATTGAATGGAAAGGGAGTTCCTCATCACTGGTGACCACTTCAGATTGAAATTGGACCACTACTTTTGATACGTTGTGTCAGGAATTTCTGGTCAGGGTCATATTTAATCATTCAAGGAGCAAACATTTCTTAAGTGTCTTCTGTATGTCAGGAGCCATGTTAAACATTGAGGATGCAAAGATAGAAGTGAGAATCCCTGCCCTCAAGGAGCTGACAACCTGTACGTATGTTAAGTATATTCAGGATAGACATTAAATAGAAAAGTAATTCATTAGGGGGAGTGCTAGCAGCTAAGGGAATTGAGAAGGGCTTCCTGTTGAAGGTGGTCCTTGAACTGAGCTTTGGAGAAAAATAGAGATCCTAAGAGGTGAAGATGAAAGGCCTGGGGAGACAGGTTAGGCAAAGACCCAGAAACAGAAGATGGAGTTGTGAACAACAAGAAAGTGAATTTGGCTGAACCCTAGGATGTATGAAAGGGACTAATGCACAGGAAAGCTAGGAAGGTAGGTTAGAAACAAGCAGAGAAAAGCTTTAAATGTCAAACAGAGGAGTGTATATTTGATCTGAGAAGTAATCAGAAGCCACTGGAATTTATTAAGCAAAGGGCTGATGTGGTCTGACCTGAGCTTTAGAAAAATCACTTTGGTTGGACCAGCTCTCCAAGGGCACTTCCAGCTCTGTGTGTTTGGCGGGAATTCCCACCAAAATGCTAGAAGGTATTTGACTCATGTATAACACGTTCTTTGTGCATGCTTATGCTCAGGTGACTGTAAACAAGCCTCCTAAAGGAAGTCTGTTCCCACTTCAATTTCAAAGTTGCGTACATGATGTGCTGACCTCTCTCCCGTCCTTATCTGCTTCCTCATTTTCAGAACTCATCTATGTTTGGTCAATGCATCAGAAGTTCACAGGCAGTGTGGTGCAGTGGAGAGTAAGCTGACCTGGATCTGGTTCCAGGCCTAACTCTTCTACAGTTGCTTCGTGACCGGAGCAAGTAACTTTCCCTCTTTAAGTCTTGGTTTTCTCCTCTGTAAAATGGGCTCCCTTTTGGGGTCTGTTGTGACCATTAAACAAAAAAAACATATATATGAAAGGGTTTAACACAAAAAGACAAGGGTTTTTTGGTTTGTTTGTTTGTTTTTAATACTCCACTCAGTCCTCCTTTGACAACTTATCACAGCATAGAACTGACTCTAGGTTCTGGAAATCTTTTGTTCCTGTATTCCAAACCCTAGTGAGTTCAACCAGATTGGAAAAGACTCAGAAAATGGAGCCTGCATCTCTCATCAAGGACTAACCTCCCTCAGTTCAGAGATGCTCAGAACCAGAGAGTTGGATCCTCCAGATACTGGATGGCTTTTGTCTAAAATAGCTCATGAAAACTCTCTGCTATGGTCTAGATAGGCTATGGCCTGCATCAATGGAGACAGGACCCAAAAAGAGGAAACCACATATCCTGAAAGTATTAACATAGTATTATAATGATTAAGAAGAAAGGATACCTAGAGTCATAACACTGGAAGGGACTTTAGGCAGCATCAGATTTGGCTCCTTCATTTTACAGATATGAGACCTAAGGCCCAGAGAGGGAAAAGCCATTTTCCCAAGAGATAGAACTAGGATTTGAACCTAGGTCCTCTATCTCCAAATACCTTCCAAATACCACATTTCCTCTCAATAGGGTTGGGCTTATTCCCAATCTTAACTGAGTTAATCCCATAAATTAGACTCCAAGTTTCCTTTATGTGGTAACCATTGGAAGCTGGGCCAGACCCAGGGTCACTATAACTAAAGTGTTACTTTGGGCCAACTCCTATCAAGACAACCTTAGGACTTGGCTAGAACTAGAATAGTACTTTCTTTGTAGGGAAGATCAAAGAAACATAAAATTGAGGGTATGAAAGGACTTTAGACACAATCTAGTCTAAATATTTAATAGATGAGAAAATTAAGCCTACATACATCCAACCCCTACATTTGACACAGAACGAAACTGCGGTCCAGAGGAGGAGTAATTTGCCCAGGGTTACACAGGTACTAAGCAGATTAGCCAGTATCTGAGTCCATGTCATCTAACTTGAGATAAGTGAGGAGAGAGCGGCAAGTGCTATCTACCCAACCTACACAATCTTTTGTACCCCCCTCCAAAAAAAAAGAAAGAAAGAAAAAAGCAAGCCTTCCTAGTCAGTTTGGTTTTTCTGGTGTGGGAGGAAGCTAACCACATATTTCTGTGAACCTCACGTTCACCTCCCCCTACACACACCCCCGCTTACATGATAACTTGTGCATCTTTTCAGAGCAAGGAAGTATTAACTTCCCATGCCTCTCACTAAGGCCTCTACTGGTGTAGCCAACACTCCACATCCTCAGCTTTGCTGACACCTATAGCATTAGGTTATTGTTTTTACTCACGTTCAAGTGAGGACACTGTTCCTATGGGGTGAGCCAGGAGAACGTCATTTCACCTAAGATACACATAGCAGCCAAAGGAAATGACACTATCTTGGGTTGTGTTGAAGAGAAGCATTGAGGAAAGAGAGGACTGTGATAGAGAGAATGTTGTCTCTAGGAATGGGTGACCCTGGTACTGTAGTACTCCAGTCTTATCTAGATCCAGGATAACTGCACCTCAAAGGTAGGGTCTAGTTTTAAACGTCATACTTTTCAAAGAAAATTGACAAGTTGGAGTGCATCTAGAAGAGGGTGACTAGGCTGGTGATGGGTATGAAGACCAAATGATACAAGGATGAGCTGAAGAACCTGGAGATGTTTTGCCCCAAAAAGACAAAATCATTTTTAAAAAACTTTTATGTTTATTTTTTGATTTTATATCACCTTTATTTCCCAACATATCCATCCCTTCCTCTTCTTTTCTCAGAGTAAACCATGTTTGTAACAACAACAAAAAAAAAACAACTAAAACAAGAGTTAGATGGCTCAGTGGATAAGGCACTAAACTGGGATGTAACTTCAAATCTGGCCTTACACACTTACTAGATGTGTGACCCTGGGGAAATCACTTAACCTCTGTTTGCCTCAATTTTCTCATCAGTAAAATGGGGATAATAATAGCACTTACCTCCCGAAGTTATTGTAAGGTTCAAACAAAATCTTTCTAAAGCACTTAGCACAGTGCCTGGCACAGAAAAATGTTAGGCAAGGCATTATTGTTGTTTTTGTTATTTTTTAAGAAAGAGGGGGAAAAAGCTGTCTGGAAGGATTAGCATATGGACAAGATATGAGACTTTTTGAATTTGACCTCAGAGGGCAGAACTGAGCAATGAAGAGCAGAGGGGTTCATTTTAGCTTGCTGTAAGATAAAACATCTTAACGATTTCTAAAAATTGAATGAGTTGCCTTGGGAGGCAATGGGTTCCCGAACACTGGAGGTCTTCAAGTAGAAGCTGGATGGTCACTTATCATGACAGAACCCATAGGGGGTTCCTGTCCAGCTACACACTGGATGAGATGCCCTGAATGCCCTCTGAGGTCCTTCCCAACTTGGACATCCCATGATTCCTGAATCCTCTTCGAGGATGGATGCTGACCTAGGAGACAGAAGAGAGCAGATTGGTTTGCACAGCCCAGGTGCAGCTGGCAAACCCGCCAGTCTGAAATCTCAGCTGGTGACCTGTGAACTAAGCAAATTTAATACAGAAGTCACTGAGCAAGAAGCAACCAGGAACTCTGTGGGCTGTGTCATCTGCACAGAGTGACTCTCCTGATTACAACCAGCCTTCAATCCAATTAGAAACTGTTAATTAGTTTTGTGTGCTACACAACAGTTGGAGAAAAAGGTCACTTTGTTATGTGCACATTATTTTTTTTCTAGTTCTCTCTAAGCATCAGACCTTCCTCCAAGGAACAGTAATCAGTAGGAAAAGAGCTATACATTTCTGTTCATGGCTCTTTCACTGGTCTGAGAACTTTCGAGTATAGTGAGTCTCATCACCTTTCTGCCCACAGGTTTGGAGGAGGCAAATGATCACCCTTGGATTCAGCCATCATGATCAGTCTGGAGATGGGAAAACTGAAAAGAGACTAGGTGAGAGGACTAGGAGGTCCCTCCATGGTCTAGGATTCAATGATAAGGTGTGTTTGTCTCCCCCTCCAATTGGGGCACAGGGATTGCTGGAGGAAAATGATGACCTCTGTATAGGACCTTTGCTCCATGAGAAGCTATTTATGGTGTGACTCTCTTCTTGGCCATCTGTGTTTCAATAGAACAGAAATTCTTAAACCTTCTGTGCCACTGGCCCCTCTGGTAATCCGGTGAAGGCTACCAACTCCTCAGAAACACGCTTTTAAGTGCATAAAATACATAGGACTACAAGGGATTGAAATATAATCATAAAAATATAAGGAAAAAATTCACAGATTTCCCTAAAAATCTATGCACAGAGCAAGTTAAGAGACCCCTCAATAAAATACAAATTCCTTTAGAACAGAGTTTATTTTTATTTTTATCATTGTGGCTAGGAGAGACAGTGGATAGAATGTTGGACCTGGAGTCAGGAAGGCCCAAGCTCAAATTTAGCCTCAGACTCTTACTAGCTGTATGACTCCAGGCAAGTCTGCCTCAATTTTCTCATCTATAAAATGGGGATAATAATAGCACCTACCATTCCAGGGTTGGTGTGAGGATCAAGAGATAATATTGGTAAAGCACTAAGCACAATGCCTGGCACATAGTAGGTCTTACATAAATGTTAACTGTTGTTATCATCAGTTTGCTGGGCCTCAGCTTTCTTAACACTAAGATGAAGGAAACGATGCAGCCTGTCCATGTCAGGAGGGGAGCTTACCCTCCACTAGGACCACAACCATTTGAACAGAGCCTAGGAGTTGCCTGACTCCTTTCTGCTCATGATGCCACCTGTATAGTGACAATCAGAAAACAACAGTGAACTGTATACTAGTATCCTCTTGTGAGTTATGGTCCTTCATCAGGATAATCTTCATTTCTATAACCTCTGCAAGCAGAGCAAATCTTATGCAAGCCATTTAAACTCCTAGGAAATAGAACACACTGAAGCAATTCAGGAACGTAGATTTAGATCTGAAAGACACAATAGAAGTCACATACTTCAAATACCTAATTTTTTTTAGATAAGAAACTGAGGCTTTCTTTGAGAAGTGACATGACCCATTCAAGGTCACACAAACATAATTGGCTGAGCCAGGATTTGAATCCAGGGTTTTCTAAACTCCATTTTTCCACTGTAGTGGCTGCTATTTTTTTCAAGATGGCAGATGAAAGAACCATAAATAGAACTGAAAGTACATTTTGATACCTTGACCTTCCATCACAGTCAGTCTGCTCCTTTGAAAGTGACCATGGAGCACACAGAGAGACAAATGTAAAAGGCTGAACAGCCAAATGGACCCAGAGCCTCATGATGCTTAATCAATACTACTTATTCCACCACTTTACAGAGAGACAGATGAGTACTGACTTCTGCTATGTCTTGGGAAGGCAGTGAAAGAGTGATTTCCTTTGTCATCCTAAGTTGAAACAAAAACAGCTTAGTGCAGTATGTTGCCCATGTTCTAGGCTATCCTCCCTCAGAGATTGAGTTGTAGGTTGTGGGGGGAAAAAGACAGTCCCACCTAAAATGCCCTTCATGCACATGGTCAGAAATTAAATGAAGTTTCTCCTTTGGGATGGCATTTACCGTGGTGATCTCCATCGCCACACAGATACACAAATCCATTTTCTTATGAGTTGGTACAACATAGTGAACAGAACATTGGACTTGGAAGTCGGGAAGATCTGGACTCAAATTCTGCCTCTGACACTACAGGACCATGGACAGCTCGTTCGATTTCTCTAGTCCGCATATTCCTCATTTGTAAAATGGGGGTGACACCCATGGTCTCTCCCTCTCTGGCATGTTGAAGGGCTCACTGTGGGCAAAGCACTTTGCAAATGGTAAAGCACAATATAAATGTAGATATGTTTTCCTATGCCTTACTTACTGGCACCCAGTGAAAATAGTTCTAGTTTTCTCCCACTATGTATTAGAGGATTTAATTTTTCTTTTGTCCATAAATTAGAAGCCAAAGCTTAGGCTTGTCCAGAATAAACTTGCTGACAGATTCCATCACACTACCAGATTTTTCCACTCTTTTACACTCGAGGGTGCACCTTATCTCCTTCAAGCTAACGCAGAATTGTTCTGTTCTGCTGTTTTTAATGCAGATGATGAATGGACTGACAGTGACTTGAGAATTCACATGTTTCCAACATTCCAGATGTCTGAAAATCTTAAATTGCATTGCTTATGGTGACTACCTCACTTCTTAGGTCTTTTTTTCCCCGAGAAAGACCTGTGATTTCATTTGTGTGTGAAAACTTCATCCAGCAACTGGTCTTGAATTTACAGTCAGAGAGAATTACCTGGGACCCTGAGAAAGGAAGCAACATTCCTTAGGCTTACAGTTAGCGTATATCAGAGGCAGGTGTCAAACCCAGGGCTTTCTGGCCACAGAGTCAGCAACCCTCTTGGTCTATTGTGCCAGGTTGTATCTCGTACATGTAACATTAAAGAGAGGGGTGAATCATGAGAGATTAAGCATAGAGTTTTAGAGGTGATAAGGAGAACAAAGAACTTAGTTCAATCTCTCATTTTACAGATGAGAAAGCCAGACCAGAGAGTGATGTCTTGAATGAGCTCACACAATTAGCTAGCCAAATCAACAAGTATTTATTCAGTTCTTACTAGGCACCAGGCACCAGCTATGGACAGAGCTGGGATCTGAACTGAGGTCTTCTGACCCCTCTGAGGAAGAGTTCAGTGCTTCTTATGAAGATACCAAGATGGCCTTCCAATCCACTGGTTTGTACCCAAGCTTGTACATCCATCAGGCTCTATAATAGAAAAGGCAAGGAATGTGCTTATGCATAAATGGAAAAGAAAACTGTCTACATGGTATAATTTAAGGGTCACCAGGGAGGACTGTGGTCCCAAACAGTCTGATCTAATAGGGAGAACACTGGATTAGTAGTCAGGGATTGAGACCTGGCTCTGCCACCAATGCTCTGTCTACATAACCTCAGGTGAATGAATGACTTTGCCTCTCCACGTCTCAATTTCTTCATCTATAAAATGAGGTGTAATAAAATTTATATTCCCTATGTCACAGAACTGTCATGAAGATCAAATGCAGAAAGTTGTGTAAAGTTCTATGAATCTGAAAAGATATTTTATACACATATATGTACATACATATTATATATTGTGTATGTACATATACATACATATTTATAGGTCATCCATTTATTATATTATAATTGCCCATAATCAATGCTGCAGAGTCCATTATTAGGACTGCTTTTCTTTAGACTAGCCATTAGCCTTCTCTAAATATCTTTATAAAAAATTAACTTTAATTTCTATTTTTTATTTTTTATAGCACCTTCATTTCCCAATAAATCCCACCAGAGTGAACCATCTCTTGTAAGTAGATAGATAAGTAGGCAGGCATGTAGATAGATAGACAGACAGACAGACAGATAGATGAATAAAAATAAGAAAGACAAGATGGGGGTAAGGAAGCAGTATGGAAAATTAATTTACGTTATTCAAGTCTGACGGTACATGTTCTGTACCTGTAGACCTCCTCTTCTGAAGAGAAGGGAAACATACTTTCTTATTTTTGGGGGGGGGACAAGTTTGGTCATTATCATTGCCAAACATTCAATTTTTGCTGCTGTTCTTTCTGTTTATATTATTAGAAACATTGGGTATATGGTTTTCCTGGTTCTGCTTAGTTCTCTTTGTGTAAGTTCATATAAATCTTCTCATTAAGCATCATCTTTGAAAATGCACTTACTCCAGGAGTGCAAGTAACATTCGGACCTTTTTTACTTCCTGCTAGGTGAGTTCATCTGGTCATTTTCCTCCCTTAAAGGAAACTGTGGTTAAAATACCTCTTTCACAATCACACCAAAACTGTTTGGTGATGAAAACAGCACAACTGAGGGACTACTGAATCTGGAGTCAGAAAGACCTGAGTTCAAATCCAGATGCTTACTAGCTGTGTGACCCTGTGCAAATCACTTAACCTCTCTTTGCCTTAGTTTCCTCAATTGTAAAACATGGATAACAACAGCACCTACCTCAAAGGGTTGTTAGGATCAAATGTTGTAAGGACTTCACGAGGCCCAGACTGACCCATATCAGCCCTTTATTTTCAAGTGTCTGAACATGTCTTTCCCCAGGTTCGGAGGAAGATGACACAAAGAGAAACCAGAGAGACTGCTGGCTCACAGGAAATCCTTTGCTTCTCTGACTCTGACTTTCAGTTTGAATCTGTTTAGCAGAGACCTGGAGAATCTCTGAGCTCAAAAGGAACTTCAGAGGTCAGCCAGACCAACCAGAACCTGAGCAACCATCCCCAGCAGGTGTCCACTCAGTCTTTATCTGAAGACCTTCCTTTGGGCAGAGGCCCCACAGGTAAAGGTAGGATACCCAATGTGGACAGAGGAAAGAGAGGAAAGAAAGAAAGAAAGAAAGAAAGAAAGAAAGAAAGAAAGAAAGAAAGAAAGAAAGAAAGAAAGAAAGAAAGAAAGAAAGAAAGAAAGAAAGGAAGGAAGGAAGGAAGGAAGGAAGGAAGGAAGGAAGGAAGGAAGGAAGGAAGGAAGGAAGGAAGGAAAGAAAGAAAGAAAGAAAAAAGGAAGGAAAGAAGGAAGGAAAGAAGGAAGGAAGGAAAGAAGGAAGGACGGAAGGAAAGAAGGAAGGAAAGAAAAGCTGTGTTGCTCAACTGGCCAATTCCAGTTCGGTCCCCAGTGGAACTGCTCACCTCCCTGATACCATGGTCCTCTTTGAGAATGAAGGACAAACAACAACAACAATAGCAACAGTAGCAATCTGAACACCTCCAGAATAGAGAAGCCACAGGCTCTTGCAATAGCCCACTCCACTTTTGGAAAGCTTTGATTGTTAGGGAGGGTTATGTTTTTGTTTTTCCTTAGGAGAGTCACAGTGACGTGAAAAAAACTTTCTGTACTAAGAGTCAAGGGAAGCCCAGGTTTGAATCTTGCCTTTTATACTTACTAGCTAGGTAATCTCTATAGCCCTCTGAACCTTGATAGCTTCATCTGTAAAATGGGTATAATAATGCTTATAGTACCTACCACACAGGTTTCTTGTGAGGATCAAATAAAATTATGTCAAGTGCTTTATAAACCTCAGAGCATTTTATGAACGCCAATTGTTAATGTCAAAGTGAGTCAAAATCTGCCTCTCCACAACTTCCACTCCCTAGTTCTGCATTCTGGGGCCAAGCAAATCAACAAGTCAAGTCAATACGCATTTACTAAGCATTTACTCTATATCAGGTATTGTGCTAAGGGATAGAGACACAAAAAGGGCAAAAAAGGCCCTTCTCTCAAGGAGCTCACATCCTGGGGGTGGGGTAGAGAGAGACAGCCAGCATACAAGCAACTATATACAAAGAAGACACATACATGGTAAATAAGAGTAGAAAGATGGCAATAGCCTGGGGTGTGTTGGGGAAAGGGGAATGACCAGGAAAGTTGGATTTGAGCAGAGGTTGAAAGGAAGCCAGGTAAATTGAGAAACAGAGGTGAGGGGGAAGAGGCATGGGGCATGGTCAATGCAAAGGTCTGGAGTCAGGAGATGAAATGTCATGTGTGAGAAACAGCATGAAGGCCAAGGCTACTGGATTTTGTAGATTCTAATCATTCTTCCACATGATAGCCCTTCAAATTCCTTGAAGAAAACTATCAACCACCATCATCCTCCAGCCTCATTTCTCAATCCCCCAAGGAAGTCTTCTCTTCCCCAGTCTAGACATCCATCCCCAATTCCTTCAGCTGATCCTTGGCTGGCATGATCTCCAGTTCCCAAATTGTCCTATAGATTGCTCTCCTCTAGATAAGTTACGACAGTTTGTTAATGTCCTTCCTAACTGAAGTCAATATGCCAGATATAGTCAGATCAGGGCAGAGTCCAATGGGAATTATACCCTACTGTCTTTTTTAGACTAGGTCTCTCAATGTGGCCTAGGATCATGTTAACTTTTCCCACTACTCTACCATGCTTTAGAGATTCATCTTATTAAATTG
The DNA here is from genome assembly GCF_900497805.2 of Vombatus ursinus. Taxonomy (NCBI): domain Eukaryota; kingdom Metazoa; phylum Chordata; class Mammalia; order Diprotodontia; family Vombatidae; genus Vombatus; species Vombatus ursinus. The sequence continues at coordinate 60,911,454 of NW_020954556.1, forward strand.
TTATTTAACTTATTGGCTCTCCCTTCCCAGCTTTGAGTCGCCTGTAGATTTCATCGGTATGCTATCTATGCCTTTATCGGAGTCATTAATAAAAATGTTCAATAGCCCAGGGTGAAGGACAGGGTTCCCATCCTATGCATTGCACTTTTGGATTACTTTAATCATTAGGAGAAGGAGGAGGAGAAAAAGAAGGAGAAAAAGGAGGAGAAGGAGGAGGAGGAGGAAACAATTGGTATTTTAACGGTACTTTAAGGATCATGATCTGGCCCTCACAATCCCAAGAAGTAGATCAGTAAAATAAGGATGATACTGATAAAGAAACCCGGGCTTAGAGAGGTTGAGTGATTTGCCAAGGGTCACATAGCTGATGTTGCTGAGTCAGGATCCAAGTTCTTTTGACTGCAGATCCAGCATTTATCCACTGTACCACCCTGCTTATCAGGACAGTTGGGCAGCTGGGTTGCTCAGTGGGTAGAGCCCTAGACCTGGAGTCAGGAAGACCTGAGTTCAAATCTGGCCTCTGATACTTACTAGCTGTGTGACCCTGGGCAAATCACTTAACCCTGTTTGCCTCAGTTTCCTCATCTGCAAAATGAGCTGGAGACAAAAATAGCAAACCACTCCAGCATCTTTGCCAAGAAAACCCCAATTAGGGTCATGAAGAGTTGGACACCATTGAAACAATTAAACAACATCGATAATCTCAGGACAGGTGCTTTTCAGCAACGAGACAATTGTACCTGAGGCCAGACATCTTACATCCATTCATATAGACACCTACATTTATAGAAGTTGATCCCATAGGAAATGATCCCACAACATTATGGTGGCAAAATTCAGTTTAGAGAGTGCTCTAAACTGAATTTTGCCACCATAATATTGTTTCTACAATCCTCAAATTGAAAGCCGACTTGATTTGAGTCTACGGGCAAAGTTGTGTAAGTTTGTCTAACTGTGAGCTTGCCTGGGGATAACTAAGATCCAAAATATTCTCTGATTTTTTCTCAAGTCCTCTAACAATGGTACTGAAAGAGGATCCACAGGAAGAGCCCAGGCTCTGAAGCCCAGCAGGGTTCAAATCCACTTTGCCTACTTGTATGACCTTTGGCAAGTTACAACCTTCCCAGATTTCAGTTTCCTCACCCATAAAATGAAGGCATTGGTTTCTGAGGCGTCTTCTGGTGCTAAGTCTATGATGCTGTGATTCTATTGGCAGTCCTAGAAGAGACTAGACAGGATTTGGCTCCTGCATCTATGCTAGGCAGACAACTAGATATGCCCAGGGAGTGGGCACATCCCATGCCACTAAAGGAGAAAGTGGGCAAGCTGGATGACATTACTGATTATAAAAGCCAATAGAAAATTGACTTGAAAAGTTTGGGGATAACACCCTTTACGTTCAGATTAAACATGTCAATGATCTGGTCCCAAGGTGGAGGAAACTTTACATTGATGGTTGAAGAACATGGTGGAAAGAGCTGGGGACCTAGCATCAGAAAATAGAGGTGTGAGTTTTGATTCTACAAGTTGTATGACCCTGCACAGGTGATTTCTACACTAAATCTCAGTTAGCTCCTCAGTAAAACAAGGGGTTTGACCTGGATCATTTCTAAATTTCTTTAGGTGCTTAAGTTTGTTGACTTATTGATAGTTTGATTATGGCCCTAAATCTATGATCCTATGTGTTTCCCAAGGACTGGCTCTTAAAAAACTTCAATGTAGTTTGGTGTGGTGTGTGTGTGTGTGTGTGTGTGTGTGTGTGTGTGTGTGTGTGTGTGTGTAGAACATTTGGGGGGAAAGGAGGAATGGAAAAGGGTGACAATCTTGGAATTTTGGTACTCTTGGATGAGTCACGGAATATTTCAGCCAGAAGTGATCTTAGCATTCACAAATGAGAAAAAAGTTTTGTGATTTGTCCAAGAAGTAGGAAACTCAGGAGTCTCAGAAACCTTTCAGTCCAACATCAGACCCCAACTCCACCCCATTTTATGGAACAGGAAAATGAGGCTGATAGAGGGGGGAAAAGACTGTCAAAGATCACACATCTAATTAGTGACACAGCAAGACCTAGAACCCAGGTCTCCTGACATGGAGTCCAAGGCTTTCCTGATCAGTTATCCTTACTCTTAAGTAAAAGGAAAGAAATTCATTTTGCTGCATACACTAAAAGGCTGTCTGTGTATGCTAAAGTTTAGAAGGTGAAAGAGAGCAGGCAAATACATGTTTCCCTACCACAAGAGTCAATTTCATAACAGCAAATAGAAATCCCAAATCTCAAAAGCTGTTTCAAAAAAAGAACACTGACTAATTTCAAAAGCTTTGTTTGATTCATTTGCCATGATACCATTTTCACATGAGCCTGTTTGCCCAATATTGCTGAATCCTCTCTCTGGAGAAGTTTCCAACAGAAGAGTTCTATTGGCTGAAATCCAATGGTGGGGGGTTGGGGGGGAAGCGAGCCTGGCGTGATGGGGCAAGGAACTCCCCGCCTTGTTTGTAGAGTGGCCAGATGGACTGAGCCTCAGTCTTGCCAGTCAATAATAGAGAATCCCTGCTCTTTCCTGAGCTTTGCTGCTCTGATCTTCCTCTCTCAATAACACCATCTCAGAGACCCACACCTACATACAGCAGAGGATTACAGACCTGACTACAAAAAAGGCAAAAACAGAAATCTTGCTTCTTAGTTCCCCCTGTGCAAATAAGAGCTGTTGGCTGAGAATTTGAAAATAGAGTTTGCGTTGGCGTGGACACAGCAGTGACCATAACCAAAAGATTCAGCCATCACTTTTCTAGCAAGGCCTGAAGATACAAGGTGTGCATGCGTGGGGGTGGGAGGGGGCTGGGGGGAAGGGCCCCGTTGTCTCAGAGCAAGGAGATGTTTCAGTGGCCTGATGATTTCCTAGAAACAAGGATCATTCACTCCATCACATCCTGTTCCTTCAATGGGAAGGAGAGATTCAATCACAAAGGTTGAATCAGAGATGTGAGGTAAGTTGATTAATGAAAAATATAAGGACCATCTCAGCTTAGAAACAGGGCAATTGAACTACATGTAAGTGTGATGATTCCAGTGACAATGAAAGCTGGCTTTTGTATAATGTACTCCATACACGTTACCTCACTGGATCCTCATTAAAAAACAGGGTTAAATATATTCTACAGATATTTCTTCAATGTTTTGATGAGCAAATGAGATGTTTGTAAAGTGCTTAGCATAGTGCCTGACATCATAGGCGTATAATAAATGCTTATTCCCTTCTCTCCATTTTTCATATAAGGAGACTAAGACTCAGAAAAGCAGCATCACATAATGGCAAGAGGGTTGGAGTTGGAGTTAAATGATGAGGAGAGGGGCAAATCATTTAACCAACTGATCACTCCATAAGCATTTATTAAGCACCTGTAACAAGCACTAGGAATACAAAGACATAAATGAAATAATCCCCACCCTGGAGGAGCTTACATTCTATAGACCCTCGAAGAGTCTCAGTTTTCCTAATCTGTAAAATGGGCATCATAACACTTACACTAACTCATAGGATTATTGTGAGGAAAACTGTTTCATAAGCATTAAGACCCTGAATACAAAGGACTTACTATTATAATTATTATTACGGTTTGGCATCATAGTTCCAGAGCAGAGAGGCAGAGGCAAGATTCAAACACAGGTCACTCCTGACTGCAAGTACAGTACTCTTCCCGCCATAAAATGCTAATAAGGTTAATTCACATTTCTATAATGTGATTAAGGTTTGAAAACATTTCTTTCTCAATAACCTTTTGAAGAAGATAGTGCAAAGATGTAATTGAGACTTATCAAAAGAAGAAGATAGCTATTATATTTCTCTTAAGTCTTCTCTCCTCCAGGATAAACAAATAAGAGCTATTCCTCTCAACATCCTGAGTTCCCTGTGTGGGCTATACTTTAGTTTGTCAATGTCTTTCCTAAAACTCAGCACTCAGAGCTGAAGCTGGGACTCCAGTTGAGGTAAGACCAAGATGGAGTGGAGGGTGACCATCACATCCTTCCTTCTGGATACATTTCTTAACAAAGACTTGGAGAGAAATCACTTTTCTTCAGTTGCCATGTGATACAATATGCCATCTAATCAGCATGTGGAACCAAGGTTTCAGATTGAACCCTGCCACCAACAAAACTAGACTGGGAGAAGGCTGGCTAGGGACAGAGTTGCCTGGGGTGCACTGGGAGTAAGGAGGAATGAGGAAGATAATTCCTTTCTGCAAATGTACATCTTTTAATGCAAAAAAAATTAATAAAAATAAACCAATACCTTCTGCTTTCCATACAGCCCTAGCTTGTAATTGTTTATTTTGTATTAAGTAAGACAGGGCTCATGAGTTCTAGTGAACACTCAGAGTGTCTGGAAAATGATAACACACAGGGGACATGATTTTCCAACCTTATGTTGAGCACACACACACACACTTTGCCTTGGTTTTGCCCATAGGTAAAGAGGCTTGCTGATCCAGAAAAAAGAAATTTAAAAAAGAAAAAAAAACTTTCACAAATAAGCCCCTGTAGACACACAGAGAAATCTCAGGGCTGTGAGGTAACAGAGACTTGGTATTTTTCTCCAAGTAGCTTTTTGTTTTTAATTTTGAACAATGGAAGTGGGTTCTGGAAGTCCCTAGGTTTACACAGGTAGGAAGTAGAATAATTCCACCTGAATTTGCTTGTGACAGGCACCAACTGTATCAACCTTACCTAAAGCAAAGTGATTTAGAAACTGATTAATTGACCCATGTAGACAGCTAAATTCAGGTTCAAAAGCCCACTTTGGAATGTGAAAGATCCGGCTTAGTGACCTATAGAGTTAATTAATAAGAAAGACATAGCCACATATTCTGGATGAAGTCATCTAACTAAAGAAAAGAAAAGAAAGGAAATGAAAAACAAGTTTTTCACCAATAGAAATTACATGAGGTTTATTTAGCCTAAATTACCCACTCATGAAATCTAAAGGAATTAAGTCATCTATTCCAACCTCTCCCTGGCAAATAGATCTTCATTCTCTGCTTGAAGAACTTCCACTCCCCCCCCCCAAAAAAATGAGGAACCCACTGACTCTAGAGCTAACCTTTTCTACTTTGGGTCAGTTCTGACAGTGTGGAAGTTATTCCTTACATCAAACCAAAATATGTCATTTCCCTCTCTCCTTCCTAGTTCGTACCTTCTGGGGCTAAGCAGAACATGCCTAATCTCTCTTCCACATGTGAGCCCTTCAGATATGTGAAGACAGGTATTATGTCTCACTTCCTCCTTCCTCTACTCTGAGCCGGGATCTCCCCCCTCCAATATTCCAACACTACACAAAACAAATGATTTCTCTGAAGATGCTCTAATGAGCTGGGTCTACATTGACAACCAAAATGGAATATTTCAGGTTGAAAATTCTCCTTTGGAACCTCAGACATCTGGCTATGCTATTTATGGTTCTCAATAATCAGAAAGACATTGTCAAAGATTCTGGATTATTTAGTTAAAAGGGGGAAAAAAACTATTTTCTTCTTCAATAGGAGTTTTTTGATATTTCTATGTCTAGAATTTCCTGGATGATTAATTCTCTACTTTGCCTGTATAGACACAGTTTATTATAGTTATTACAATGAGATTGTTGCTATGTGTGTTTCGATGAACTAAGTCCCAAAGCAAATACATTCTAGAGAGTGGGGCATACTGGCAATACCTGCCCCTATTTCAACCAATGTCAGTAGAACGTCTTCGCAAAAGTCTAGATTGAAATGAATCAAGAGTCATTTCCTCTTAACCATGCACAGAGTCTCACATTGCCTGTGATTGATAAACTTTTCTTCCCTTCTCAGACCAGCCTGAAGTTGCTGTTCTCCAAAATATAAGGTATTTTCCCACAGCCAATGATGAGGATTCCATGGTTGTTAAAATTAACTCTGACATGTTTGTCCACTATTATCTTGCCCAGATGATGCAAAATGCAGTGACCCTGCCCCAAATCAAGTGTCTGTCTGTCTGTCTTACACTTACATTTGAATTTGTTCTGGGTCTCAGCCTGTCTCCCAGCAGGGATAGGGAGTCTGGAGTATGCCCACCCTCTCCCATGCTCAGTGCAGTAGGAGGCTACAGTTGAGTTGTTAATATCATCATTTCTGGGAGCACGAAACTGGAACAGTGTAGCAATGGAAAAGGGAAACAAGATGAGACACTAATTGGGAAAAAAAATCACAGAACAGTCCTCAGTACCATCAGAAGGCACAAAAGGAGACTGTGGAGGGGTCAGAAGGCAGGACTCTTTGCAGATGTAGCAAAACCTCCAAAACTAGAAATATTCAGCATCACAGGGGAGGGAGAGGAAATAGGAAGGAAAAAGACAACCCTATAACCAGTATAGGTCAAGGAATAGTGTTCCTAATCCCATCTTGTGCCTTGAAAGAAAAATCAAGGGACAAGGGACAGAGTATATCCCTCATCAAGAATTCTCATTTGGTAATAATTCAGAGATTTGGCACTGCTGTGATAAATAAACAGATAAACATATTTCATTCTATACTGCACACCAGGGTCTCACCAGCATGAGTCAAGCCCCTGAAAAAAAAATCCTTCCCCTCTCTCCCCTCCTACTTCACCAATGTCATTGAACTTGCCCTAGGACTCATAGGTTCCCCAAACATATGGCATTCAATGGAATTCAAAGTTAGCCCAGTAAGACCCATCATTTAGTTCAATCTTCTAGTATTCACAACAGAGTATGCACCCCCAGACCCACCCAGGTCCCCCACAGTGAAGTGGGAGGGGGAAGGTCATGTAGCTATTCCCTCCCCAAAAAAATTCTTCTTGATTTCACCTCATCCCCACAACCTCTCTTCTGCCTTTCCTAGCTTGAACTGCACAGGAAAATCAGAATTTATGGTACATATGTTTGTGTTCCACTTAATAAAAAAACTCTATATTTTAAGATAAACTTTGTTAGTAATTCACGAGGTAAGTGACTATTTATGCTAATAAGGCAGAAATGTATTCTCAAGCATAATGCATTACATAAATTTGAATGCAAAATGTTCCATTATGAAGTAAATACAGGTAATGCAAATAATAAATTACCTCTAATAAAAATTATAAAGGATGTGTCTTCAAAGGGAAAGAGGCTTCAACTAGCAACCGGGAACAGCTTAAAGAGAAAAGAATTAATAAATGGTGAATTACTCTGATGATTACTTAGCCCATAATTCACCTATTCATAACGACTCGGAGTAATCAGACCGTTGTTTCACATCCTCAAATATGAAGCAAGACTGTTTCCCCAGCAATTCCACCCTTATCAGATTATCGCATCTGATTCTATTAATTTTCTTCCATGAATCTGCTAACAGTGATTTGTGATTTACTTACCCTGCTAACTGATCTGAAGACTGTTAAAAGGATTTATCTAACACTGTACCTAAGAGCAGCTTAGCCAGAGCGATCAGTTACTTTGAACAATTCTTTTGCAAATCAATTCCATTGGTTTCATAGTTAAATTTAGGGAGCAGTGTTCAGTTCACTGCCATAAAACCAGAGGCTGGATAAACAAAGGTTGTAGGGGGTTTACTCAGTTTTGATAATTCAGTGCTCACTATCCTTTGCATTTATCTATCTGTCTATCTATCTGTCTATCTATCTATCTATCTATCAATCTATCTATCTGTCTACCTGTCTATCTATCTATCTATCTATCTATCTATCTATCTATCTGTCTCCCAATTCTCATAAGTTAGGTCCAAGTTCATATACCTTGTCATCCTGAATCTTGTGCAAATCTTTGTAACTTTTATTACAAATAGTTTTTTGCATTGAACTTTAGTGTATGTACTTATTTGAAGCCACTACTGTGCATTCAGATACCGAGGTTTCACAGCCTTACACATACTTTTACATATGCTCCAGGAAAGCAAGCCAACCCCAATCTCCTGCAGTAAATATTCACTGATTTCACAAAGTTAAACCATATCGGTATGAATTGGTCATGGAGGTCAAGTCCATGGTATTCTCAATTAAGGAATATTATTCATCAGAGATCCCTGTAGTACAGATAGCGAGAGAATATTAAAAGGGCAGAGGTGGGGGTTGCAGATCATATTATACTCAGATGAGATTGGCATGGATAGACGGGGAAAGAAGTATTAGGCAAAGGAAGCCTAAGGAAATTTGGCCTGTTATCCGCCTGGAAAATCTGAAGGCTGAATAGTGCTAATTAAAATGACAGGATTCAATTGTCACAAAAGAAATCCTGCTATTAAGGGTCTGTAAATGTTTAGATATCCCTCATGAAAAAACTAAATTATGAACTCAGAAACTGCAAAAGATGAGAATGCCCATCATAGGAATGGGCTACTCCTGGGACATCTACAAACTATCTATGAGGTTGCCTTTGTCTTAAGGAATTCGGACTGGTAGAAGAGGCTGTGCAAATAAGAGGGGCATACATGATCATTTAACAGTGGTGCCCAACAGTAAGCCAAGTCATGAAATGGTACAGGTACTGCTACTAACACTCCATGTCAATGCATACAGAGTATTTGCGTTTAATTTACACCAACTGCTGACGGCGGCATTCATGAGGGTCCATAGAATGTTGATTCTTCTTTGTCTTCAACCGAGTTTACTCAAGAAACTCAGGAGTTTGTATGTGTAGCTACGTTATATAATGCCTCTCCCAGCCATTTAATGGGATGAGGATAATTTCTTCAAACTCTTATCATAAGAAAAAAAAAATCCTATAGTGAACAATGGTAAACAGTATCAACATTACCAGTAAAGAGACTCAGATCATTTCAGATAAAGAGATAAATGAGCACATTTGGGCCAAAAAAATAAAGCAGCTAAAAATTGTAGCACTATCATGTGAAGATGCTAAAGGACATACCATATTTATCTTATTTAGGGAAAGCTTAAATGGAAGAAATAAATCTTACCTTTGGGTCACATGATACAAGCCTTTAAGTTTACTAGGTATAAAAATCTTTAACAACATGAAAGTAAGGGGGGGAGGCTATTTGATTGCATAGATATGCATCTAATGACAAATTAATAAACACAGTTCATTCCTCCTCACAAAGTCCGAATGGATAGTGACCCTGCTAAATGGAGGGAAGTCGCAACAGGGGAAAGTTTAGGATATTCTGAAGATGGAGAATTTCAGGTGGATATTTTTTATAGATCCCAAATCACTTTGGGGGAGTCTCAGACTGGTCCCCACATGGCTCTGGCTACTACATGTGAAAATGCCAAAAGGCCCAGCACAGTCCTGCAGAGTGACACCCAAGGCCCTGTTATAAATAGCAAAGTATGTTGTGGGGTGGGTGAGACCGTTCTGAAGTGCAATGTTCAAAGAAGCTGGCTTAATATATGACTAAGTGTCAGAAGTCAGGTTTCTGAGAATTACTTTTCAGATAAACAACTTTATAGCACTGCACTTAATCTTACTTACTCAAGACATCTCATTTATCACTGAATTACAAGTAACTTTAATTCTATTGATATTGCCATAAAGTCCGCTGGAAATCAGGGTTGGCAGTTTTAAAGGTTTGGGTCCCAAATACATCGCAGCCCAAGGATCACTCGTAGGAATCAGAAGGGGTCCTTCGGCCAGTCCCCACCTTTAACAACAAAGCATTGAGGGGACTGGAGAAATGGATGACAGGCAGGGAGGCACTCCTAGGCTCAGGGAAAGCCGTCGTAGAGCCACCCTCCCGATTCTTTCTCGCAACAACTTCCTGAGACCCCTCACCTATCCCCACCAATGTTCCCGACCCACACACCAGCTTTTTCCTTGAATCAACAAAACTGGACCCGCATCAATTTAAACTGACCTTTGCCGAAAGGTGGCGCTGTCGAGGTTAAAACCAAGTGTATCCAACAATGGTTTTCACTCCTCGCTCCTTTTTCTCGATTTTCAGATTTTTGTTCAAACCCCCTTCACCACTCGCCAAAGAAAAAAAAAAAAGTAAAATAAATATGAACAGCGCTCGATACACTTAATTAATTTAGCAAGCCAAAGCTCCAAGCAGGCCCCGAGTCTTGCAAAGGCAGTGTCCCCTTTTATACAGGATTCTTCCCCATACCCCCAAATCTCTGCCTTCCTCTGGCCTATCGCTTTAAAATCTTAGAAACAGAGTTCCTGCATAAAGTCAAAAAAGAATCGATCCAATAAATTGAATTAGTTATTAGCATGTACAGCAAAGGGGGAGGGGGCATCCTCTCCGGCACTACCACCCCCAATTCCCGGGCAAATCAAAGAACCCCGTTTACAATTTAACCCTTGGCGGGAAGCACATGTGGGCGGGAGCCCCTTCTCCCCTCCGTGTCACGATCAAGTATGAAATAATTAACTTAAATGAGAAAGAGCAAAGGGCGTAACACCCTAATAAACGGAGGTCGGATTATACTTACACCAGGGTGTGGGGGTGTATGTGTGTGTATATGTGTGTGAGACGGAAAGACAGACAAGACACATAGACACAGAGATAGAGAAGAAAAAAAAAGAGATGGAGAGGAAGGAAAAGGAGAAGAGAAAAAGAGAGTGAAGAAAGGAAAAAGAAAAAAGGTGGTGGGTGGGTGAGTAAATAAAACGCCAAACTAAAGGCAAAGTCTATCAGGGAGCTCATTCTGAGTTCAGCTACTGCAACTCTAGAGCTGTTCCTCAGTTAACTCTTGAGAACTAACTCTCTCTCTCTGTCTCTGTCTGTCTCTGTCTCTGTCTCTGTCTCTGTCTCTCTCTCTCTCTCTCTCACACACACACACACACACACACACTCACACACTCCCAAAGGGGCCTCAGCAGCCCCACTAGTGCATCCAGCCCTCTGGGCCCGGGATTCCTCCGAAATGTTTTAAAAAGAGAAAAATAAAATGTAACGGAAGGGATTGACGCTCCGGGACTCCTTGATCCTCCCCAAGGTGCTGCAAAGACTGGAGGCAGATTCTGGTCCCAGTACGAAATTCCACCTCCTGGTTCTCTGAATATACTCCTATCGAACCTATCGAACCTATCGATTCCTATTCCGTACCCAGGCAAATGCCTGGGGTCCCCAAGCCTAAGCCAGGTGGGCAGGCAAACAGGCAGGGGATAGGCACGTAGAGAACGAGAGGCAGAGGCAGGCAAGGACGAAACACTAAGAAACTGGCAGGAGAGCTGCGCGGTAGGGAGACTGGGTAGCAGAGTGGTGAGCAAACTGCCCTGATCTCCTGCACCGAGACGGACCTGAGACTGCATAGACGACTCCAAAGTCCGAACAGATGAGTGTTTGGGCTCCCGGTGCAGAGGCTCAGCAAGAGGGACGATGAGTACAGAAAGAGGATGCCCCGGGGCACCTGGCCTGCTCAGAGAGCACCGAGGCAGAGTGGACTGCAGACCTGAGGCTCCCACAAAGCGAGAGGAACACGTCCTAGAAAGAAATGGACGGTGAGAGCCAGGGGAGTCCAGCATCACCGAATCGTGGAGATCTTTGGGATTCTAAAGCAAAGGGAAAGTAGTGTGTTTTGGACTCCCCCAGGTCCTACTCCTCTTTTCATCAATCTTCTCCCCTTAATTAATACTACCCCCCTCCCATTCACCGGAAGGATATGTCCAGGGAAGGGTTAAAAATCCTAGTCCCAGCTGACAGTCAGCTGATTGGTCTCTGATTGACAGCTCCGAAAAGTTTCCTTGTTTCTATACTATTATGCTAATCGGGGCTGGTTTTGAGGTCCCTCATTGGTCCGGAGTCGGAGTCAATTTCCCAGCTACGTCAGAACTGCTATAAAACTCAGCAATTGCTTTAAACTCTTCTTGCTGGATGAGCCTTTAAAATATTTTTCATCTTCTAGCCGTAGCCTGAGCTGACTTTTTTTCCCCCTTTCGGAATTTGGGTTGACTCCCCCTCAGCCAGCCCCCTTCCCCTCCCCCCTCCCCCAGTAGTTCGTTTTCCTCCTGGCCACCCCCGCCGCACCTCTCCCTTGCACTTTGCACTGGGGGGAAGGGGGGAAGAAAAAAAAAAGGAGAGAGAGGAGAGAGAGAAAGAGAGAGCAAGAGAGAGGCGTGAAGTGCTGAGCTCCCCTCTTCCATCCAGCCCCAGAAGCAGCAGCACCGGCGGCAGCGGCGGCGGCGGCGGCGGCGGCAGCAGCGGCAGCAGCGGCGGCGGCGGCGGCAGCAGCGGCGGCGGCGGCAACAGCGGCAGCAGCAGCAGCAGCAGGAACAGCGAACAGCGCAGCACGCCCGCCGCCCCGCAGCCCAGCCCCCGCGGCCAGCTGCAAACCCCGAGAGCCAGTCCTCCCTATGCAAAAAGGAGCGAAGAGGTGTGGGAAGGGGGCGGCCCAAAGAGAGCAGCCGCGGCGCTCCGGGACGCATCCCCTGGTGCCATAGGAAAGCCGAGTCCCGGAGAAGAGAACGGACAGAGACTGAGACCGAAGCAGAGGGAGAGGGAGACTCGCACACACCCACCCACCTACCCAGCCCAGAGGCGCACACACGCACAGAGACACAGACCCACAGACCCACACACACGCGCGCGCACATACACAGAGGCGCGCGGGGGGGAGGGGGGACGCGCTCGGGCGTGAGCGGGGGCCCCGACCGGCCGGAGGGGGTGGGGAGCGGGGGCTTGCTGCGGGTGGGCCTGTTGGGCGAGGGGAACGAGAGGCCGAAGCAGATCCTTCCCGGCAAGCTGGCTCACCCGCTGGCGACTCAGCACAGTTCGCTGGCTCCCCTTCTTCAGCCCATCTGGAGGAGCAGCGGCGGCGGCGGCGGCGGCGGCAGGAGGATGGCATCAGAGCTGGCAATGAGCAGCTCCGACCTGCCCACCAGTCCCCTGGCCATGGAATATGTTAATGACTTCGATCTGATGAAGTTTGAAGTGAAAAAGGAGCCGGTGGAGACGGACCGCATCATCAGCCAGTGCGGCCGCCTCATCGCCGGGGGCTCGCTGTCCTCCACGCCGATGAGCACGCCCTGCAGCTCCGTGCCCCCGTCGCCCAGCTTCTCGGCGCCCAGCCCGGGCTCGGGGAGCGACCAGAAGACTCACCTGGAAGACTACTACTGGATGACCGGCTACCCGCAGCAGCTCAACCCGGAGGCGCTGGGCTTCAGCCCCGAGGACGCGGTCGAAGCGCTCATCAGCAGCAGCCACCAGCTCCAGGGCGGCTTCGATGGCTACGCCCGGGGCCAGCCGCTGCCCGGCTCCGGGGGCTCCCTGGGCGCCGAGGAGGTGGGGTCGTCCGCCGCCGCCGTGGTGTCGGCCGTGATCGCGGCGGCCGCGGCGCAGAGCGGAGCGCCCCACTACCACCACCATCACCACCACCCCGGGGGCCACCACCACCCGCCGGGCGCCGTGCCCCCCACAGCCTCCGCCGCCTCCGCTGCAGCCGCCGCCGCCGCCGCCGCAGCCGCCGCGGCCGCCGCGGCCGCCTCGGGCCCCGGCTCGTCCAGCTCCAGCTCCAGCTCGTCCAGCTCCAGCTCGTCCGGAGGCGGCGGCAGCGGCGGGGGCGGCGGCGGCGGCGGCTCGGCTGCGGCGGCCGGCGCCTTGCACCCTCACTCGCACCCGCACCCGCACCCGCACAGCAGCCTGCACTTCGACGACCGCTTTTCCGACGAGCAGCTGGTCACCATGTCAGTGCGGGAGCTCAACCGGCAGCTCCGGGGGGTCAGCAAGGAGGAGGTGATTCGACTGAAACAGAAGAGGAGGACCCTTAAAAACAGAGGCTATGCCCAGTCGTGCCGCTTCAAGAGGGTCCAGCAGAGGCATGTCCTGGAGTCGGAGAAGAATCAACTCCTGCAGCAAGTTGAGCACCTCAAACAGGAGATCTCCAGGCTGGTCCGGGAGCGGGACGCCTACAAAGAGAAATACGAGAAGTTGGTCAGCAGTGGCTTCCGAGAAAACGGCTCGAGCAGCGACAACCCGTCGTCTCCAGAGTTTTTCATGTGAGTTTTACACTCAAATTCAAGCTTGCCACCCTAATCAGTTCTCCATGTGAATGAGGTCTGGGCTTGGGGCTTGCTAGACCAAGAACCGAGCTTGCCACCACCCAATTGTTTTTTTTTTTCCTTTCTTTCTTTTTCTCTTTTTCTTTCTTTCTTTTTTTTTTTAAAGCAACACTCACAAACCCAACATACAAAGTCCTTCCCTGAGTTTTGTGGTCGCAGTTGTTTGTTTTTGGTGGGGGAGGGAATGGGGCTGGCTCTTTCGATTGCCAACCTTAAGTTCTCCATGACTTGCTTGCTATTTTTTTTAACCTCCCCCCCAACACTTGCTCAATGTTCAAACATCCCAACTGAGTTCTTCATGTGAAGCATGGCTCACCTTTGAAACCTGCCGTCATTCACTTTTTTTTTAATTTTTCAGTTCCTGAGCTAGTGTTTCTGTTTTTTGTTTTGTTTTGTTTTGTTTTTTTGTTTCGTACTTTTAGAAAACATTTATTTGGGGGAATTTGCTGTGTTGCCTCCACTCATCTTCCACCCACCACCAACCCACCTCCCACCCCACCGAAAAAAAAAAGAAAAGAAAAAAAAATCAAAGTTTTCTTTCTTTTTTTCCCTCCCCTCCCATCCTAAGTTCTTCATGTGAGATTGAGTTTGCGGAAATGTGAAGTTGTAGACTTGCAGCTTGCTGAATCCCATCGGTTTTTTAGCGTTGTTATGCTAAACTAGAGAAACCAATCCCGATCAACCTGCCAAAAATTCAAGCCTGCATCAATCAGCCTGCCTTCCTTCCGGGTGTGTACATGTGAGTTTGGGCCTTAGCCTGCCAAACTGGAGACTTTTAGTTTGCCATTAGAAACTCATTCTCATCTCATGCATTATGCTTGCAACTTTGTCTTAGCAACAATGAACTTTTAACTGTTTCAAAAGACTTTATGAAAAAAGAGACGTTATATTAATAAAAAACCTGCATGCTGGACATGTATGGTATAATTATTTTTCTTTTTTTTCTTTTTTTTTTTTTTGGCTTGGACATGGACTTGGAGACTATTATGGCATGGCATCCATACTTCTGTTTATTGCCTCATCACTTTTTTGAATTGAAAAAGCAAAAAAATGCAACCCTAGACCCTCCTTCCCATGAAAGTTTGCATCTGCTCTAAAACTGCTTTGAGTTCCTCAAACTTCAGACTTCCACTTAAATGCACTGAAGGCATTCCCTGTCAAAGATGCCTGAATGGATTCATAATCTAATGTGGCAAAAATTAAAGAACTTTTCATGGTGTTTAAATAAGAGCAACAACCCAGTTTGGGAACTAAAATTGTTCTGTTGCCTAAAAGCAGTCTAAAATTTATTTTTAAAAAAAATAAAATCTGCCCCTTTTTTTCCCCTTTCGGTCATTGTCAAATATGGAATGCTATGAGTTCCTGGTATATAATTTAATTCTAGTTTTTATAATCTGTTAGCCCAGTTAAAATGTATGCTACAGATAAAGGAATGTTATAGATAAATTTGAAAGAGTTAGGTCTGTTTTAGCTGTAGATTTTTTAAAAGATTGATGCACTAAATTGTTTACTGTTGTGATGTAAAGGGGGGGGGGTTAGAAGTTTGCAAGGGGACTGTTTAAAAGTAGCTTATCCAGCATGTGCTTGCAACTTAAACATAAGTTGGGTATATGTAGTCCTTGCTATACCATTGACTGTATTTGAGAACCAAAGTATTAAAAGGGGGAGCACCCCATTTATATCTGTAGGGGGTATTTTACATTCAAAATGTATGTGTTTTTTTTTCAAAATGAAAAGTATTGGAGACTGAATTGCACTAAGATATAACCTGCAAGCATATAATACAAAAATTGCAAAACTGTCTAGAACGCTAATAAAATTTATGCAGTTATAAAAGATGGCATTACTGCACAGTTTTACGATGATGCAGATTTTTTTACAGTTGTATTGTGGTGCAGAACTGGATTTTCTGTAACTTCAAAAAACAAACAAATCCACAGTTTTAAAGGCAATAATCAGTGAATGTTATTTTCAGGGACTGACATCCTGTCTTTTAAAAAAAAATGGAAAGTAAACCTTACCACAATAAATTTAAAAAAATCTTGTCAGTTATTTTTCTTTGACATTTTGCTGTGCAAAATTGTTTTATATCTTGAGTTACTCAACTAACCACGTGTGATGTTCCTCTGTGCTTTTTCTTTCATTTTCAACTCTGGTTATATCAAAAGAAAGAATAATCAACAATAATAAACTGCAATTTTGGATTCTGCACTCAAGTTTCTTAGTGTATAGTTTAACTGGGCAAAGCCAACCCCAACCCCACCCCCCACTCCCTACCCAAGCAGGACCTTAGAGCAAACCTTCCTTCTAATACAAGAGTTGGAAAGAAAGAATTCAGGGTAAAGTGGAGACTGTAGTGTGCGTTGGTACCCCCTTAGGAATGGGTGATATTTAACAGAGGTCAGAATCTTGACCTTTCCGGGGATTAGTTCGAACTTCTCTGTTTGGGAATAACTAAGGGCATAGAGGTCGGTCCTCTCTTGTCATCGCTCCATAGGAGAGGCAAGACTGAGAGGAGTTTGCTGTCATACTGACCCTTTTTCCATTTTGATCAATTGTTTGATCACTTTTCAAATAAGAGATGGCAGACTGTGGAAGACCAGGTGTTTAGGGGCAAAGTGTCCACTTCACATGAAAGATAAACAGTTTTTGGTGTGACTGGTGATGGGTTCCCCTTTTACTGCCTCTCCCAAATACCATAGGTTTCTTGTTAGAGATCTGAGATTTACTATAGACTTCTGAAGCAAAAACATTTTTTCACCACCTTTGATTTCATTTACCTTAAAAAAAAAAACACAGTTGTGAATGCCATAACTCCAAGCAGATATCTGTCCTAAACTGTATCTGTTGAGTAACAAACTATAGTTGGGGGGTGGGGATGGGGAGGGCGAGAGTGGTGATTTTATGTTATTGAGGGAAGTCCAGAATGGGGGAGCAGAGAGTAATACTTTCACTGGGCAACTATTGGTTTTGATTTATTTAAATGTGCCCAAAGAGCACGTAATCAGACGAACTAGAACATTTTTCCCCCTTCTCCAATCTCATGCTCCTTCCCAGTGAGAGGTCACCTGAACATTGACCTATTTTGAATGACACAAATTCATGTAACTGTTTTCCAAAAGCATTCGATTGGACTCTTTGTAAACTTCCCCCAAAGCCCTAATAGAGAAGAAGACAAAAACAGCACTGTTTGGGAAACACAGGCCCACATGGGTTTTCTGAAAGAGAAGATAATATTGCTACTGCAAATGGAGAGGGCCTTATTTAAAAGATAACAGGTTGTCCTCTCTGACATCTAGTTCTGATCCCTTTATTATCACTACCACCTCCTTTCCTTTACCCTGTCTACACAACTTTATAAGGCAGTTAAGTGTACCCTCTGGCATCTGACCTTTTATCTTACCGCACATTGGATAATAGTGCCAGAATTATAGTCAAGTTAATTGATGCTTATTTCTAGTTAATATACAATCTTAATGGTAAACTTACTTTCATTGGCTAATCATGAAGGGAGTAACTTTTCTTAATGCTTTGAAGGTTTTCTCTCTACCACCCTGTGTTTAGTTTTCATTTAAGGGCTGGGGGGGTTCATGCTGTCCCAAAACAGCCTTTGCAAACACCTCCACAGTTGGGGAATTAATGAATTTATGGAAAACAAATCTTCATGATAGAAAAGTATTCAGGAAGAAGGTATTAGAGTTAATACTTGAAAGCACTTAAGTGTATTAGGGAGAAACACATTCTTAAACATTCTATCCTAAATCTATGTAGCAATTTAATAGAATGAATAGTTTAAAGCAGGGCCTGGCCATGTACTAGGTATATGCTAAATAAGAGGTGATAGAAAAGAGGGATGAGAGGATGATTTTGTTTTCAATGTCTGGCAGGAAAACCAATTTAAAATAAAACCTAGCAAGGAACCTTTTTAGAAACTTTGTCATATAGCATGTAATACATTAATTTTAAAAAAGAGCTGCTTGCTCAGTCCAGTTGATGTGCCTTACAAATAAGTCTTTATCTTTAAAAAAGAAAAAAATCATATTCATAAAAGCATAGCTTTTCCCTTAGGCTGTGTTTGATTCGTTGTGTAAAATAGTGTTAACATTCCTTTCATTCCAACTCCCGAGTGAGCTACCAGAAAGTTTGAGCCATCAGGAGGACCCAACACATACGGAAATTCTTGGCCATGTCTGTTTTCAAAATGTGTCCTTATAATACAATTTACATGAACACTGTGCAGTGAAAAATCATTTATGTACTGGAAAAACAGGAATGAATGGTCTTCGTAGGACAGCCTCTTGACTCAGTCTTCAACAGAGTTTAGCTTCTTTTTAGACAATTTGGCTTGACAGAAGAGAGGAATAACCTTCACATAGTTTAATGATGCCCGGGTCCTGCAAAAGTCCCAGACTCTGCCTATTTACTTACTACAAGGTACAGGATGCCAGTGACTTCCTTCTGCTTTAGGACTCGGGCAGATGGGAAGGTGCCTGTGTTTTTGGGTTTTTGTTTTTTTTTGTTTGTTTGTTTGTTTGTTTTTTCCCCTGGCTACAACTATGAGAAGCATTTTATTTGTTTGTTTGTTTGTTTATTTATTTATTTTTGCAGAGAAATCTTTAAAATCTAAACAAGTTTTCCTTTCTTAAAGAAAGTTTTCCCAAGTGGTATATAGTAGCAAGAATTATGCTATGAAGTAATTCACAACTGTGACTAGGTTTCTCTGGTCAAGACTTCTAATTGAGGGATAGAGAAAGTATCTGAACTACCCCCAAACAAATGATTTTCTTGTTCAGTCCAGGAGTGTGTGTGCTGGTTCGAGACCTCAAAATGAACAGCCCTTCCCTTCTCTTTGGATTTTACCAGTGCTGCATTTCTTCATGGTGAAAACCCATTATGTTATTGACAGAAATAGCCGTGAGTGAAAAATACATGAATGATAACAGTGGCAGATTTTCAGTTTAAGCGTACTCTATCAGACTTTTTTCCTATTAGCCGGCGTTCCTCAGTATTTCCTCCCTCTTTATTAGAGTTCTCTTAATTCAAAACTCATTCTTAATTTTATCTCTCATTTATCTGACATATATTGGGTCTGGACTTCCTGATTTGAATGAAGAAATGGTGCTTATATCAGAAACATCTGTCCAAAAGCCATACCCTCATGGGGTACTTTTCAGACATGTGCCGCCACCCCCAAAAGGAAATAGTCTATATTTATTTCTAAGCTCCTGGTATTAACTTTCTGATCTTGCTACTTCACATGCCTGTTTACTTCTGCATTTCATTTTTTAAAAAGCAAGTCCAATTAAAAAAAAATCATGAGGCTTTTGGTAGACCTAGCCCCACATTTAAAACTTCACTGTTCAAATGCTACTTGAAGTCAATAGAGGGTAAATGGAACCATGTTGTAGCAACTGTCCCAAATGTGACATATTGCCTTCCAATCAACCGTGGCTTGTCCATTCTTAATGTTTCTTATCCAAAAATCTACAGCTCCAGAATCCAGTGGGTAGACTCAGGAAAAGATACCTGGGTGTTTTGAAAGCATTTTTTTAAGCAGACAAATCCATTTTAATAGTCATTTCAACATCAAAATACAGGCATTTTATATATCTTCCTGTTACAACACATCAGGAAATATATTAAAAAGCCTGTACACAGAATAGCATTTTCAATTTTGGCTCTTTTGGAATAAGTAAGATGGAATTATAGGGCACACAACTCCCCTTCAAAAAACAAAACAAAATAAAACTTTTTTTTTTTTTTGGTGGCTAGCCTTAGCTATCATTTAGTTCTATGCCATAAAACAGGAAAGGGTGGTACCAGAGAATAGTTCTGGACTGTTCACATTAAACATAGAATAAAAGTCCATGTTGTGTTGCCGATTTACATGTCTACTGGCTAGAAGCCTTTTTATAACTTACATTCCCTTCCTCTGAAGTGATTGCTTGGCCCTTATGGTCACTTCTGGCTTTTCCCCAAGATCTCAAGTGAACAATTTGGGTCCCATGTCCTCCCCATGGTTAAGAAGCCCAGGAAGGAAACTGTATAGTTTGCTTTCACACTTTGTCCTAGCTCTAAAATCAAAGACACTGGGCCCTTTGCAGAGAAATATGGGGGGCTATAGGGAGGATGGAGGCTGTGAGTTCCAGACAGGGGAATTACACTAGGTCTTGATGAGGTTGGAGGCTGTAGGCCGCAGAGGGATAACCTGGGCTTTGGAGAAGTTGGAGGCCGTGGACTGCGGGGATGCACAGAATTCTAGGGAGGTTTGAGAAAACTGAAATTCCAAAGGAGGCACTTAGGTTTGAGTTGGAGCAGCATTCTCTTAAGACACATTCTGACCCCCATTGCTGTTCGACTTTAGATTAAAACCTCCCAAAGTCAGAGATCAAGCATCCCCAGAAAATGGGAATTCACTGGAAGAATCACTCCACCCAAGCAGTTGAACAAACCCAGCTCTGTGCAGTGTTTCTTTCCAGCGGGGGTAGAAGATGGGGTGAGACAATCCCAGTCTCCCAGCCTGTCTCATGATTGTTGTGGCATAAAGAATTACAGTCCTGCAAAAATGTGTGAGCATCCCTACCCTTTAGAGAGAAACAAAACCCAACCCAATAGATCAAATTGCTATGCACGGAGGCGGAGCAGAGATCAGGGAGCAGGGCCCTGGCTCTGGGTCTGATGTGGTCTGTGCTCAGTCGGGAGCAAGGGCTTCCAAGTGAGGGAGGAAGGGAGAAGAGAAGAGGGAAGGGGAAAGAAGGAAAGGGACTCAAAGGCTGGGAAGCGAGCTTCCGGAGATCCCAGCTAGCAACGACCTCCGTTTGTAGCCTTGCTTCCACCTGCTTTTTTGACAGGATCTGGCCATACTATTCACAGCTACCAGTTATTGACAAACATCTTGAAGCCTCAACTTTTAAAATGTCCTTGAGTCAGACAGACAGATACACACACACACACACACACACACACAAACACACACACACTCCTACCTTTGTTACAAAATTCTAGGGAGCGACCTTTTTCTCACATAATTGGAAGAGACCACCCCAAAATGCTTTACTTTTTAAACTATCTGCAAATACACTGGGTTGTATTGTAGATTTTTTATTGTGATCATATTTCATAACAGCTTGCCTTGTTATGCCGATATTTTTATGACTATCAAAATAGTTTTACAGCAATGGGAAGTCTGTTCTTCCTTTTTTTTTTTTTTGGTCATTGTTCTATTTTTTAAAATCATCTGTGTTCTCCATATGCCTGGGCAATAGAACAAAGTTGGAATAAAAAGATCAAAACAGCCCACCACAAAAATAAGATCTTTAAAGAAAGAGAAATTATAACCTGACATTCGAAGAACTGTATTTTCAAAGTCTTGAGGCTGGACACTTACAAAATACATTTTTTTTACACACAGGTTGTGATTTCCAAGCAATATTTACACCATTCCTTACACAAAATCATGGAAGATTATCTCAAGACCTTTGTCCTATGTACTACTAAATTAGTTTGCTTTTCTTGGTTTTTTTTTCTTTTTTTTTTTAATAATATCTTCCCTATAATCAGTACTTTGGATTGCAAAATTGCATTCTTCCCTTGACCACAGATTCATTCTAGATCTTTGGTTATGATTTGAAAGGCTCATTAATTCTTGGGTGGGGGGTTGCCGAGGAGGTTTGGGGAGAGGAGGTAGGAGAAAGGAAATGGCTTTCCTATATTTCCCCCAGGACCAATGCAGAGGCCTAATGAAGTCCTGGATATGAGCACTGTATCCAGTGCATCCCGAGTGCTCAGAGTTTTCCGCTCTTGGCCGGTATTCTGATCATCACTCTTACCTCTTTCCAACTTAATACTCAAACTCATCACTTGTCTTGCTAGTTTCCGCTGGGGGTAGCAAAAGGCAGGGGACAGGAGGGGAAAACTCTGAAAAGAGAAGGGTAGAAGATGAGAGCAGCATTCACTGAATTTGGGCCTATCGTGGACCCTCCTGGGTTTGGACTCTTAGACCAAGGAGCAGGGGCTGGATTTAACATTCCTACGTGGCTACAGCTCAGATTTGCTCTGGTTTGTCCCAGTCCAGTGCTAAAGAACAACATCATGGTTTTTCTTTAAACGTTAAAGGAAGACCAAAAAGATGTGAAGCTCTCAGAATCTAGCACAGAGTATAGCATAGGTACTTCTAAGATGCTGAATGGCTGGGAAAGATGAAAGGACACAATTCAGGACCCTGAGGAAGATGGGGAAATGTTACCAACTAGAATTGACTATTTCCATGGTCCCAACCCATTGTCAGGTGTCCACTCCAGGGTCATTACTATGAAATTCTTGTGCACAAAAGAAAGGACTTGTTTGTGGGGTGACTGAGAACACTTGGACATAAGCTTAATGCCCCTAGAAATCCCCCATACATAAGATATGGGAGTAACAGAAGCTTGACTATAACAGGCTCTTACTTTGCTAACATAAAAAGACCTTCCTCTCCTATTTTACCTGACCTGCGCTTTCTGTCTACCCAAGATAAGTGTGTGCCTCTGATCTTGACTATGGGTTTAGGGAGGTATTAGGGGCTACAAGTGGACTTGGAGATTACCTATTCCTTGGGCCAAAGGAATGCAGAGATTACCACTAGCTGGGCAGTACAGCCCAGATACCATGGACCAGAAATTCTAGCCTTTGCCCACCAGAGTCAAACAGCTTCCTTGCCTTCTTAGAAGGACTTATGACCTTAGGAGGACAATCCCACACCCATCCACAGTAGG
Organism: Vombatus ursinus; assembly: GCF_900497805.2. Taxonomy (NCBI): domain Eukaryota; kingdom Metazoa; phylum Chordata; class Mammalia; order Diprotodontia; family Vombatidae; genus Vombatus; species Vombatus ursinus. The sequence goes on from NW_020954556.1 coordinate 60,934,198, forward strand.
GTATGGAGAAAATGCCCATCGATAATTAAACTCTGGTCCATATAGCTTAAAACTTTATAAAGGTAGGGGTTTGGTAAACAGACACTTTTTACCGATGGGGAAACTAACACATAGAGAGAGGAAAGGGGCCCCCCCCAGAGTCATGGCTATGTAGTGGCTGAACCAAGTCTAGATAGAACCCTGTCTTGTCTCATCACAAAATCTAATTTTTTTTTTCTCGTTCCAGAATACTTCACTTGGTTTCTAAGATAGTAAGGAGGCAGAGATGGGCATGGGCTGAAGGAGACCCAGTGTTCCTGAAGCCAAAGGAAGGAAAGGCTAAAGGAAAGGGAATCACTCCCCTTTCTTCATTTAATCCCCTCCCCCTCTAGCTACACAGCTGCCTTTCTCTGACTACACACACACACACACACACACACACACACACACACACACACACACA
>NW_020954556.1:60934649-60945782 GCF_900497805.2 Vombatus ursinus
CACACACACACACACACACACACACACACACACACACACACACACACGCATACATATTCCCATATACACACATGCAGCTCAGAAGCATCCTTTATTCTGTGTAAAGACTGGGTCCAGGCCTGAGGTGAGCAGGGCCCAAAGTGCTACAGAGAGAGCTATGAGTTTCTAAATACATAACAATGGCCCCAGCCTCAGAACCTTCCCAGCCCAACCAGATTTGGAACACAGAGTTCCAAACAGGGCAGGGTAGCACCCTCAACCATTATCCTTCCTGCTCCCCATTCCTGCTGCCGCCGCCTCCAGTTGTCAGGGCTGCCACCCAACCAGCTTACTTCCTGCATAGATCACTAAGGCACCTTAGTGCTTTGCACCTTAGAAAGGAGAGATGTCCCCACCACTCTGAGCTCCGACCTCTCACTGCTGACAATTAGACCCACCCTGTGCTCTGGCCTCTTCCCACCTACCCGGGGACTATGAGCCTTGGGGTCAAATGTCAGGGTAGCCAGCTTCCCTCTACTCTTGGCTAGTCCTTGAATGCAAAAAGAGAAATGAGAGCTTTGGCCTGGCTGGTGTGTGGGTGGGGATGAGGGAGCAGAGGAAATAAAGGCTAGGTTTGTTTGCAAAGAAGTCAAGACAAGCCCACGATGAACAGCATTGAATCAGCTGCAGCCTGGGCTGGTCTCTAACACAGTTGTCCTCAACCATCCTTCCAATTCCACCTTTCAATCCCCAAAGTTGGGTGTCTCTGGTTACACTCCTGGGGTGCCCACCAGCCTATTTGGGACCTGCTGTTCTGTTATCAACATATATTTATCACTTATTATTATGACTTCATTCAAGGGAGGGTAGCTCAGAAAATTGAAAATCTCAGAGATTTGCAAATTGGGCTGAATGATTTCTTAAGGTTCCTCCTACCTTTAAATCTATGATCTTAGTAAGCAGACTGTAGCATCCTAGAAGGCTGGCTGGGTGCCTCTCTGGGTTGGAGCACAGGAGGAATAAAAAAAAAAAAATAGGCCAGGGTTTGATACCTAAGCCTGTCTTTTGGGTTGAGGTTCATTTTTAACCATTTCAAGTAATTGGTTTGGTTCAAATATATTTTTTTTAAAAATCCTCCTCCTTTCTTTTTTATCACCGTTAAGATTCAGACTCTGAGTTCAGAAAAGAAAGAGAGGAGTGGGGGAAAAAATCAGACTACAGGTTTTAGAAAGCTTTGGGAAAAGGTTTCCTAAGTACACTTACATTTTTGTGTGGTCTGACCTTATGGCCTTAATGAAATAAAACAGGTCAAAAGAAATTCTACTGAGAATCAGGCCGGACACTACTTCCTGTCCCTAATGTACTTCCTATTCCTAATTTTTTTAAAGAAGAAAAAGACCCAATAATGTAAAAGGGTGGACTCCAAATGGACTGTAATTTCAGAGACAAGATTTTAGCATCATCTGTTCTCTTAAGGGATCAGCATTTTTTCAGAGGTTGTGGGAAGCATCTTTGGACCCGTTGAATCTATTTAAAATAGAAGGCCTTACTAATGTCAAGACAAACACACTGAAGCGAAAAAAAGTGATTTTGGAATAGGAGACACTTTCTCCCCTTTTGCAGTGTCAGATAAAACATTACATTTTGATAGCGTAGGAAAAAATCAGTCATCGCTCAGAGATTCAATCTGTGAAAAGACCAAAGTCGTGTCTTTCCAGTTTCAGGCATAGGGGCTTTCATCTACTTTTATTGTGGAACTCTTGAAAGTGGCATATCACGGAGGGGGAAAGCTATTAAAAGATAAATCTGAGGTACCCACTTTGTAAAATAAAAATGATCACAGGTGCTAAATTAATAATTCTGCTTAGCTTTTTATTTGGTGTCATGCTATATTGGCTAAAATTTCCCTCTTAGAATCACCTCATGCTACATGCTGTAACCATGAGTGTTCTCTCAGCCAAATTCCCTTCATTGCTAACAGTGTGAGGATGTATGCAAGCAGGCCTCAATGTGGGTGGACATTTTGCACAGTTAACTATTATACATCTTCATTCAGTCCACAGCCCGGCATGAGTTAATTTTTTTTAACTGTTTCTTGAAGATATCAATAAAAATTCAAATAGCACAATCCCAATCACTAAGCAAACCAATCTGAGTTTAGAGATGTTGGTTCTGTTAGCTTAGAACCTTGTTTTTGATTAGATAGTTGAGGTCCAGCCGAGGGACAGTTGTCTGCAGATTCAACTCAGCCTAGAATGTAAAAGTGAGGGCAGGCTACCCAGAGTCCTTTGGGTGTCTTCTTCAGATGTGAGAACCCTTGACACTACCACCTATTTTGAAACTGCATTAGTTCATTAATGCTGTCATTAATTAATCTCCTCATTGGCAAGAAAGAAGAGATTACCTTGAAGAAAATTATGCCAAAGAGCTAAGAAGGGTTTCTTCTTTACAAAATCTTGGGCAAAATGCCCTTTTCTCCCAAAATAATCTATAGGATCATCAAGGTACTCAGGAAGGCAAATGGGGCATTTCTAACAGTCTATGGCACTCTAATTGCTACAGGATATTTTCTTCTAAAATGGAAAAATTTGCCTCATGAGAAATTATCTCATCTACATTTCACCTCCTCACCATCCAATATATGTTTATAAGAAGCCTGTGAAATGACTGAAATATTCTATTCATGTTTGCTTGAGATCACAAAGCCTATTCATTTGCTTTCTAAAAGAATCAGCTCTAAAAATTTAGCTTTGAGTTGGGGGTTCAGTTTCAAGTTGACTTTTTAAAGATGAAGACATATTTAGTAATTCTAATATCAAATTACACAAGCCAGTTTACTATTCAAAAACAAAATTCTATGAGCCCAGTGAGTTTATTTTTGTGTTTATTTGGGGCTAGAGAAAAGATTCAAATGTGACCAGAGACTGATGCATAATGTCTCTCTGTAGAAATAAAGACATGTGATTTGAAAGTTTAAGGTGTTTTTTTTAATAATGTTAACATGATATGTGAGTGAACACGTGTAATCTAAATGCAGCAGCACAGACTTAGATAGATGCCATTGAAATCTGTTTATCCAAGAGATTCTGGCAGAGTCATAATATTTAGATAAAGGACATTTAAAGATAATTGGGGGAGAGGGGACGTGTAGGGGGGCGGGGTGTTACCGGGAAAGAGATTTTAAAGAAAGAAGGAATTCTAGGTCCAGCCCCTTCAGTGCACTTGTGTAATCTATCCCTTCCTATCCATTGTAGAAATACAGATGTAGGAGATGACGAGAGGGAAAAAAAAATAACTAACTTGCCATGCTAGGGGGAAAAATGTAGATTGACTTACTGGTTTATCACAGTTATTGTATACAGATTTGCTGTAACTGTGTTGAATTTTTTAAATTAGATTTTAAATATATTTTGACAGTCTGAACTTGAATAGTGTGACTAAGTGTAGGGAGAAATGACAGGTCTGTTTTGTTATTAAACTGCTGTCTGGAAAATAATGTGCTATGTACAGTAAATGATAATTATTTTGCCACTGACATTAATACAGCTAATAGCAATAAGGATTTTTTTTTGAACCATAGAAAGCTAACTACTTAGAATTACTGGGCTTTGTTATTCATTGTGAAACAGAAAGGATTTTTTTTCAAGCAGTTTAATTTTCATATCACCATTCCAAACACTCTCTGCTACTAATTTAAATAGAGAGTAAGTTAATAAATAAAAGAGTAGTACTTAAATGGTTCTATTTGTTAAGAGAACATCTGTAATTAAAGTTAGCAATGTTAGCAGGATCAGCCACTGTGTAATGGCATAGAATCAGGGAGTATTTTCATGCACACACACTAGCTCATTCTTCCAGAAGAAACATGGTGGGATAGGGAAGATACTCCAGAGTTTTGAAGACCAGGTCCTATCATCTACAGTACTGTGACCCCTGGATACTGTTGGGTTAGTTATGGGCCAAATGGGGAGCTTTGAGGCTACTCTGGTATGGATCTTCAGAGCCCATCCCAGTGGAATACCTCTTCACTCCCTCCCACTTTGGGTTATAGATTGCCACTAGGGTACCTCCAGCCCATAGTCTCATAAGGGACAGGAGGGGATCATTGCCTTCTGGTCGATATCACTCCTGCATCAATAGTATTGAAACTATTACCAGAGTCAGTCATCCTTAAATTAAATTCGTCTTGGTTTGGATTAATTCTAATACATATAACAGTTAGGCTACCATTTACGTGATGTCTTTGGAAATGTTTTTAATGATTATGAATTTCATCTTGTTTATTTTAATATATTTGCCAAATTAGGTATCCAAGAGACTCCTCCACATCAGTGATGTGAGAATTCCCGTTGCCGAAGTCCAAAAGGTACTTTTTTCTACTCCTTTGCATGCACTTCATTCATTTCAGTGAATTGTCCATGTGAGGAATTCCTGGGTAGGAGGGCAAAGGGAATCAATTGAGCCATGCCTTTTTTCTCCCTAGGCCCCAACTCTAAGCTCATGTCTGTTTGCGTGGTGTCAAATTACGGTTTTCACCTGCCAACTAAAGAGATGGCAAAGGCCTGGGATGCCGGGAATGGGTTTCTATGTCCGAATCAGCATGTGTATATTTTCAGCTATTTACCCACATATATCCCAGTTCCTTCTGTAGACAACTATATTAATGAAAATGGGCCCATTTCCTCCATCTGATCTACCTAACTTACCTATATACATTCATGGGGGATCTGGCATTTGGAATGGTCAGGCCCACTGTCCCAAATCAGCAAATCTAAATCAATCCCTAACAGATCCATATTTGACTCACCTTGACACATACAGGAGAAAATTATTGGGGGTGGGGGGAGGGCAATAGGGAAAGATGATTGGAATCCTCATTTTTCCTTATTGTCATATCTACATATAGGAAATTTTATGATTTCAAAGCAAGCTGCATCTTCTCCTTTCTTCTCCCTAACCCAAAACAAAAAATAAAATAAAAACAAAAATAAATAAAACACACAAAGCTCAAACTAGCCCCTTACCTTAATTGTAGGTCAGTAATTGAGGTGGGAAGAAAAGCTCAGAAGTAGAACATGAGAGGAGAGGGGGAAGAAGAGAAAATCTGATTTTTATCAGACATCATGGAAAAAATGAAATCTAGCCATGTAAGTGGGGTTTCCTCCGTGGCTATCTCTGTACAAATTTAATCATGAAACCTTTGCTTTCAGGAGCCAAACTCCCTCCTACACTCACACAGGTCCTTATTTATTCTGGGTCATGATTTGAGGTAGCCTCGTTGTTGCCTCCTTATTGCTCAATGGAATGAAAGTTTGATTTTATTTTAGCAACATTGCTGCTTGCCGGAAAATCTATGAGAAATATATACTTCTTGGTTTGGTTTCAAGAGGAACTACAGGTATTTGGGGCATGGGGATGGGGAGACCAAAAGTCAGACTGCCCTAGGGTTACTATGAATTCATAAGGTAAATTATTTAAAAGGTACAAGGAATTAGGAGCAGGGTTCCGATTTTATTCCCCCCAAATACAATGTATGTTGACCTCTCTTGGCTGTTGATATGGGTCTCATTTTAAATACATCACTTTTGATAACTATCCCCCATGAGAAGGAAACTCAGGGTATCCTTGTATTATTGGGGTTTCACTAGTGTATTCACTGTTTACTGGCTCTGCAACCCCACCATTCCCTTTGTAAGGAAGGCTTGCATGCCAGTCCTATTGAACTATTGTGATCCTTCCCTGATCGCCACCAGGATTTTAATCCTTTGAAACAAATATACACTGGATCCACTAGGAGTTAATGAACTTCTGTGGCAAGGTTCACATTGACCTGACCCCTATGGTAATATTTCATATAAGGTTACTGGTTGGGGAGAAATCAAATTTCAGCAATGAACGTGATTGACAGGTGAGCACAAGAAAAGAGAAAGACATTTGGTCAGATGGGGAATTTGGGGAAAAGGAGGACAATTCTGTGAAGTTTCTCAGTGATATTAGAAATTATAAGCTTAGATATGAAAAGTCCAATATTTTATCCTCTCAAGAGGGTTCCTTAGTTTATTCTCTGAAAGTCAATTTGGTTAAAGGAATTTAGTAGCAGAGCCTTATAGCAGTGGACAACTGTCTCAGCAATCCCTGGCTAATTTCAACTACATGAAGTCTTATGGCTTGTTGAGGATCTGGAAATAGATCACAGCCATTTTGGGGACAAGCTAGTTGCTTTTCCCTTGGTCCTAGAAATATTATTTAGATTATGTTTCATTTCTAATATGCATTCCAAAATATGCATTCCAAGAATTGTCTCCAAAGCTAAATACTAATTCATTTTTTTAAAACACATTTTTATTCAGATCTTTTGTTTTCACATGGCCTGAATTTCCCCTGCATCCCTGCCTTTACCCTCTCCCAGAGAGCTATCCCATACTAATTCACTTCTAAAACTGCCTAGACCCTTACAAACAGGAATGGTTGGTTCAAATCAGATGAGTTGTAGTGATATTAAATTATATTAAAAACATTTTCTATCATTAGATCACAAAAGCAAAATCCTGGCATGTGGGACTTCTGGATGTCATATTGTCTCCCTTTGACCCTAGGGAAACTTTTCAGGGATGGTATGTCATGTAAACTATTATGTCACAATTGTTTCCATGGAAACGAGCTGTGGTATGACTCAACCTTCGTGCTAGGGTGGGGTGTAAGGATGAGTTTTCTGCTAATGATTGAGAATTGACTCCGAAGTATGCCTTTCAGTCGGAACTGTATGAAATTAGGTGTTCTGGATTGGGTAGTTTTCTTCTTAAGGGTGATCTAAGGTGAAAGTTGGTCTTCCAAATAGATTCCCTTGTTTTAAAAGTGGAATGATACACAGATCTGAATGATGACAGCTAAGGTCATTCCAGGTTTCCCTTGTTCAGCAAAGGCCTTCTAAACCTTTGCCAGGAAAAGCCCAAGTATAACGGACTGGTCCACAAGCATTTTAGGCAACATGGGTAGGTCTGATCTTTGGTGGCTAGATTGCATGCCACATTTAGGAGCAGCTCATTCAAGTGATTCTGTCTTTTATTCTTTTAATAAACATTTTGCTCTAGAAATGGAACAATATAATTACACAGATTCTCTTCCCTCTTCTATCTTGTCCTCCCTTACTTGGTTTTGTGAAGACAAATGTTCGAGTATCTGTTAAGTGTTAAGAAGATTTTTATCATTTTCTAAATTGTCCTGAAAACCTCAGCCCACAGTTTCCAGCTTCCAGCAAAGAGGTAGCAGCTAAAGAAGGGACTTACTTTGATCTTGTATAAATATCTTATTTTTGGTAAATATTTTCTTCCTCCTTTGCTCATGAGGATTTGGAAATGAAATCAAAGCAGCTTTTCTTATAAAGAGCCAAGAGCCCTCTGTTCCAGGGTGAGGCATTGCTTTTAGAATGGTATGGGTCTTTTTGTCTCTGAGTCTAGTCATTGGCTTCCAAACATCCCATTTAGGAGTTAAGGGTTCACCTCAGAGAGTGAAAGATAATGAAGGATTTCAGCCAGCCTTGGAACCAGGATGGGATGGACCCCTGACTGAGTCCATAACACTGTTCTTAAGTCAGCCCCACACAAATGGTGATGGCAGTGAGCATCGGGCAGCCTGGAAAAGTCCAATGCTGGGATCTTCTTTTTAATTTTCATTTAGATTATTCCTCTCCTCTATCCCCACCTGATTTTTCACATGGCCTCCTGATTTCTTTCAACCACTCGGGCCTGGGCCCAATCCCGCCTGGCTGATTTAATCAATTAATTATAGTAAAGCATTTGCAGGTCTCTGGGCCTAATGATGCTGTGTGAACTCTTATTATTCTTAGTCAGCTCTCTGGGACTTTCCGGGAGGTGTGGATTTAAAGAGGGAAAAAATGGTATGTTTTTGGAAGGATCAAAACGACTAATGCAAAAAAAAAAAAAAAAAAGAGTAGATGGAGCTCATTACTTATAACACAACGATGCCTCCTTGAAGAGCTTTCATTACCAACGCATACACATGCGAGTACACAGACACACACCACCTGCCAAAACTCTGGTATCCCGCTGCCTTTATTGTCAGCTTCTGGTCCCAAAGTTTCCACTCTTTTTCACCTGCTGCTCACAGTTCTGATTTCCTCAACGGCCCCCTCCCCCCCCCCAAAAAAAGAGAAAGAGAGAGACTGTAACTTTTTTTTTTCCCTCTTGACTCCCGAAGAAATTCTCAGCCATAAATTAGCTAAGCAGGAAAATTTTTGCTTGAAATGTTTGGAAAAACGCCGCGGTAAAAATAAGCCAATGGAAATGGCCCGCTGTGCCCCGCTTTCAAGCGTGGCTGCTCTACAGGAGAGATAATAAAGATATTAGCACTCATATAATTTCCGATCGGAAATGAAACCAGACATGAAGAAACAGTCGCTCCAGCTGTTGAGTGGAAATCAAACTAGCAATGGGGATTACAGGTACCGTCACTGGAGACAGCCCAGCTTCTGAGGGATGACCTCAGGTGGAGGCTGCTTGCAGATATTAACACCTAATTAACAATCCACCAGAGCACCCTACAACTTAATCACCAGTGAGGTGAGAATGACAGTCAAAAAGAGGGGTACAAGCGGGCAAGCGGAGGAGGGAGTGCGTGGGCGCACGTGCGCGCGCGCGCACACACACACACACACACACACACACACACACAGACACACACACACGCGCGCCCCACCCCCTCCACCATCCCCTACCTCCTCCCAACGCATCATCTAATAACTGGTTATTCACACACAGCTAGCCAAGGTTCCTTTTTAGCCATTTCAACCTATTGAAAAGCACAGTAAGTTCATTTGCTAGCAGGGGAGGCAGTGGAGGTGAGAATTGAATTGATCTGAAATACTCTGAAAAATTGACCCAGAGGTCATTCCTAGTTTAAATTGGGTTCTCCAGACAAAGTTCCTTTCTTCTCTCCCGCATGCGGCTTTTGCTTCCAGCCAAGCTAGCCTGCGTTGTATAATTATTTAAACGTCCTCTAATGCCAGGGTTCCTTCCCCCCACCCCCTTCAGTGTTAATCAAAATAAAGACCTTTTGTTACTGATGATGGTTAATTAAAGGGCTGGAGTCTATATCGCTGGGGTGAGCTGCTGGGGTATTTATATATTGGAAGGAGTTTCATTCCTGACTCAGTGCTCAGCAAGGCTGGATGAACTCAGGCCAAGTAAAGGCCTCTTACCTCCTTGAGCATGACACGCGAGATTAGGAGCGTTCTTTTCCTGGCAAATCTGCCGTTCCCATTTAGATATTGCAGGTGCATTGCATTTCCTGAATTACCTTGACAAGAGCCTGGTCTGCATCAGCTCACTGAGAGAACCCAGCAAGTCACCCATAGGGCATCTGGGCATCACTTCTGAGCTGTGCTGGACAACGGGCACCAGTACTCAAGTATCTGGTCCTTTGAACCCCACGTTAGGACGTTACCCGGTGTCCAAATGGAATGTGCGTAGCCCCAAGCTGATACTTACTTAGCTACCATCTGATGATGTTTTGTTGATGGTTCCTGAATGTATAGTTATTTTTCTCTAGCATACAGTAAAATATAAGGGGGAAGGGGTGAGAGGGGTAGAAGGGAGTAGGTGTGAAAATGAGTGGTTGGATTGAACTCTTGGGGGACTGATGAGGAAAGGCTTTCCTAATTCATTTGTCCTTCCCAGAAATGGTGCCAATGAATGTAATGTCTCCCATTCACTCATACCCCTTTAGAATCCTGCCCTGCTCCTAAGCATGGCTCTCTCTAGCCTGCAGCATTGTTCTCCTCTCTCACTATTGAATAACCCTTTATTGACCGGTAATCATTTTAATTATTTTATTTTATCTATTATTTTATATAATCATCTTGATGCCATGAAGAATGTGTACTTGCAAGTAACATTGGAATGTAATTTGGGTACAGAAAAGTACTATTATTATTCTCCATTTATCACTACTGTGAGGTTTGAGGAATGGAGGGAAAGAAGAGTGAGTCTCCAAGGCCATAGCACACCCTCCACTGTTTTGCTTTTTAAATCTGTACCACAGTAAGTTGACAATTTGGAAAATTCAGACTCTTACTGAATAAGCAGGTCCAGCCTGATAAAACCTGCATAACTGAGGCAATTTAGAATATCTGAATTATTTTGATATTAGTCTTTTTCATTCTTTTTTTGTCTATGTGTGTAGGGGATGGGGGCACATCCCCACATTTCTGGAGGCTTTCTTTCAAATTTTTATTCCACAGTGATGGGGACCAGTGGGGAAATAATGGGTGTGTCATAAGTCTCCAGTTGCTGCAGACTGTCCCCTACAGACAAATGGGGACATTTGCAGCATTCATCACCAACATCAAGTTTGGGCTGATAGGGTTTGAGTTGGAGACTTTTGGCCTGGCAAGCCAAGGACAGCACTCCATCCTGCTGAGAGTGAGTGATCTCACTTATTCAGCCAAAGCTAGAAGATTCTGCGGAGGCAGGAAAAAACGTTCCCCTGTTTGGAGGAGCTGAGAAGAAGGCAGAGTTTGTTTTTGTTTTTCTCCTCTGTTTTCCTGAACTGGCTGGTATTTTGATGCTGAAACTTCTGTTGGCTAGGCTTTCTTTTCCTAAGTTGCAGGGAGAACCTCGACTATTTCTCTCTTTGACCAGGGTATTATTGTATCATTCAGAGACCCCATATAGCATCTCCTCCCACCATAAAAAGGCACCTTTAGCGGCTGCCACGGTTAAACTGTCAAATTTTCGTTCGAGGGAAGGAGAGTTCCTAGTGTGTGACTCCACTATAAATTCAACAGGAGAAAATTTGCAGGGCTGTTTAGAATGCAGTTATTCAGGGAATGCATCCTTTTACTATATCTTTACAATTTAATTGGAATTGGACTGTTGTAGGATTTCCACTCAATTTTTTTTTTCTTTTTGCTTTTGCAAGATGCACTAAAGTGGCTTGTAATTTATAATCAAAGTTTGGTATCGTTAAACTAAACTGTAAAAACTGGCTTTGGGGTTTTGGTCATAAAATAAATATTTGAAAAATATAGCGATGAGTCTAGTGCAGTGGAGCCCTCATCAGTACATATATATCTGTGTGTACGGATATATGTGTGTGTGTGTGTGTGTGTGTGTGTGTGTGTGTGTGTGTGTGTGT
>NW_020954556.1:60945792-60961771 GCF_900497805.2 Vombatus ursinus
TGTGTGTGTGTGTGTGTGTGTGTGTGTGTGTGTGTGTGTGTGTGTGTATGTATGTGTGTGTATTTTTTGCAGAGGTGGAAGCAGTACCAGGGCTGAAAAACATTATTACAGAAAGGTGACATTTGGATAAACACTTGAATTGGGGAGATACAATGATGACTATGTGAACACAGCTCTTGGAATTTAAAAATGAACCACTAATTTATTCTCTAAAACCCCTCGCTTACATTTCCCATTATCTTTATGTTTTGCTTAAGATTTTTGCATTAAAGGGTAAAAGATTGTTCAGGCCAGAATTCTGTGTGTTGACTATAGTGCTTCTTAGCTAAGAAGTTTTTTTTTCCCCCTAACAAGGAAGCTCATTTAGAAAGAAATGTTTATGTGAAGAGCTTGTCAGTTGGCATTTTTACTGGTGCGCTAACCCAAAGGTAAAATATAAAGCCATGTCTTTTCCTCACTGGCTTGTTGTTACTAGAAGGGTTCCTCCCTTGTTAGCTTGATAAATAATTTTACTAGGGGGAATCTGCTGAATTTTTATGCCTGCTGTCTCTTTTCTGCTTGCTGCAAATAAATTTCCGCACTCCGAGGGCACTAAAACTCCAAACACATGGTATTTTCCCACTTTGCTGCCGGTCGTCTGAAATATTTATTTCATCTTCTGTTTTTAATTAATTTTTTTAAAGGAAAACACGTTTTGCAATTATTATCAAACAAAGATCAGCAGTGTACTTCTCTGCATCTTCAGGCTGAAGTGACAAGTTTGGCTTCTCGCAGGGAGGGGTGGAGGGGAGCACACCTCTGATCTGTTTATTTTTATTTTTTTGTTTTTGTTTTTTCGTATTGAGAACAAATGTTATTTATTGATGGAACAAAGTGAGGGAAGTTTTGTGTCACAGATGATCATTCCTGGCATTTCCACTTTCAATTTCAGAGACATAATGAAATAAATTAATGGAATGATAGAATACTAGGGAGAACGAAATAGGGGTGGGGGGTGACAGAGGCAGTGAATGTGATGAAAACTTTGTGAAGGAAATAACACACTGTGGGAAACTGGAAATGACATCAATTATAAATAGCAACATAAATACTCAAACTGCCAACATCGTGTCCATTTGGACTTGAATTTAATTTGAACCAAGGTCAGCCTGGTGCACCTATCTGGGCGTGAATAAGAATGTTTGTAAACCAGTATATAAATGTGTGTATACGTATATATACATGTATGTGTGTATATATGTACCTACATACATATGTGTCTATATACATATGTATGTATATATATGAAGAGAAAGAAAGAGACTATGTATCAAAAATGTATATTAACTGTGTTTCAAACTAGTCATGGTTTGAAACACAGTCAATATATGTGTGTGTGCACATACATACCCATGTGTATGCATACACATATATGTGTATACATGTGTACATACACATATTTATATGGCTGCTATTTGGCTATTTTGTTTTTAAGATCCATGATTTTATCCATTATCATACTCCTGTACCATGTCAGATCCAAACCCCTACAAGCCTTTTCATCCTGTGTTGCTCATGTCTACATTGTCCCATTAATCTTCCCTAGAAGATCTACCCAACATGGTTGGTTGGCATTTTTTTGGTATGCAGTTAGTACCAGGTATCCATTACTCAACTTACCTCTTTGCAACCTATGTTATATACTGTCATGTTTTCATAGAGTTATGGCAAGAGACATCAGATTACATTTAGACCAACTCTTTAATTTTACAGAATGGGGAAACTGAGGCCCAGAGGTTATTTTTTTTTTCTTAGTGGCTTACTCTAGGTCACTTTAGTATTAAGGAGTAGAAGTGGGATTTGAACCCAAGACCTCTGATTTTAAATCCAGTGCTTTTTCCACTGAATTTCATTGCTTCCCTACAAAAGTCATTTCAGTGAAATGACAACAACTTGATGTATTGATAAGATAATTATAAATGAAGGTGGGAAAATGATGACTTATCTCATTTCTAGATGAGGCTGTTGCTGTGTATTAGTAATATATTACATGATCTCACTAACTGCAACAGGGGTAAAAAAAAAATGACCAACTTCAAAATGGCAGAATGCCATATGGCATTCCAATCCTGCAGGTCAATCTTGAAGCCTAGTTAGAAAACAAAAAATGCTACCAAGGTGCAAAGATATTGGAGACATGCTTTAAAAACAAGGACATGAGCATCAGTAATCATTTCAAGGTGACCTGAGAATTAGGAGGCACAGGTAAGCCAGATCCTGATTTCCCTGGAAGATGGATAAGATGAGGAAGAAATGTAGAATTGCACATGTGTCTCCATCTTTCCCAAACATCAAAAGGCCAGTGATCTTTACTATAAACTTACACTTCCCCAAGGTCCATTCTACAACATTTGCAAATCATAATTTTAAAATTAGAAATACCTTGATCCTATGATCAAAATGCAGCTATATTTTTTATTGAAAGGTACCTTGAACACTCCAAACACAGGACCTTTCTCCACTAGTTAGTCACGTTCCAATTTGGGTCTTCATTTCATATGCAGTTCTGAACAATAGGTAATGCAAAGGACCTGGATATATCCTCAAAGCAGGTTCACTGTAAAAGTCCCAAACACAAGCAAATCAGAGGATTTGTTGTTATTGTTTTTTGTTGTTGTTCTTGTTAGAAAACTCATCTTCCAATTTTTTTTCTGGTCATCTTGAGTCTTTGCAGCAACTCACCTTCCTTTGTGTAAGCCCCAAGATCAAAGGAATCCACTGACTTCTCAAGAATGATTTCCTCAAGAAGAAATTCCTGTGGATTTTCAAGGATTCCAGTATCCCTCAGTATCTCTGAAGCTTCATGACTGTACTAGTATATCTCTCTTGTTTCAGGCACTATGTCCAACATGAATTGAAAGCTATTTGAGAAACACAGATTTATAAATAGTCAAAACAGCAAGGGAAGCTTGGAGGTTATATACTCCAACCTCTTCATTTCACAGAATGAGGGAATGGTGAAAAGAAAATAGTATTCATTCAACAAAAATTGATTAATCACCAGCAGAGGTCCTGGCTGTTCATCCATGGAAATAAATAGGTGCCTTCCCTGCCCTCGGGAAGCTTATAAATACAGGGGAAAAAAATTTAAAAAGGAAAGTAACTTTGGAGGTCATTTGTTTTATAGAGTAGGAAAGAATAAATTTAAAATGTTATCAATGGGGTTCACTTTTGCTTTAAGAGAGAAAAAGAGGACAGGTTATTCTTTACTTTAATAACAGAATGTCATGAAATTTACCATTTGTCCAGGGTCAAATCCAGACTCACATTAGCTGTATGACCCTGAATAAGTCACTTAACCTGTGTCAGCCTTAGTTTCTTCAAGGGATAATTATATCACTTTCTTCAATAGGGTGTTTTGAGAATCGAATGAGGTGACATCTATAAAAGCACTTGGGAAACCCTAAAGCATTATACAAGTGCTATTTATGATTATTATGCTTATTATTTTATTATCATCCTGTTAAGGTAGAAGCTTGATTTTGTGGAAATTGAGCTTGTCTTTACCATTAATTGGTCATACCCCTGATGAAATAATTTCTCATGTTAACATAGTGTTTTATGGTTTACAAAGAGCTTTCACAGACAATCTCACTTGATACTCCAAAGAGACCTACAAATATTATAACCCTTTTACAGATTAGGAAATTGAAGGTGGAACAGGTTAAGTGATTTTTGCCCAAGATCACACAGGTATTGAAGGTCGGAGCTGGGGCTGAACCTGGAACAGAGACTCACAAGATGATAGATTTAGAGTTGGAAGATATTATTTAGTAGGCATCTAATAGTGTAATGCTGTTGTTTTATAACTGAGGAAGCTGAGGTCCAGGGAAATTATGTGAATGACCTAAAATCATGCAGGGAGTAAATGGAAGAAGCAGCTTTTACATCCAGTTCTTCTGATTCTAAATACAGTCCTTTTTTCACTATAACCTTGTAAGGAGTAAAATGGACTACCCAAGGAGTCTACACACACACACACACCCCTCCAGGTTCTCCCTGGTAAAAGCTTCCAGTTATGAAAAGCTCTCTCTTCCAAAGAGAACACCTCCATCTCTATGTGACACTAATATTGAAATGCAGAGGTCGGTCCGCAATCTCACCTAAGATAGTGCTGGAAAGAGTGGCTGATGAAAAGGAAAACAGGAGAGAAGGTAAATGGAGAGGAAGGTGAGATGGGACAAGGTATATCACTTCTGGCCCCCACACTTAGCCTTAAAGAAGCTGTTACTTCTGACCAGCCTTTTCAAAATCCTCTCAGCTTAGAACCCAGCACAATACATGGCAAAGAACATCAGCTCTTAAGCCAGAGAATCTGGTTTCAAATCCCCTCTCTGAGAATTACTACCTGCGTGACGCTGGGCAGGTTTCTGACTATTCCTGGGATTTAGTTTCCTTATTAGTAAAATGAAGAGGATGGGCTGGCTACCTGACCTCTAAGGACCTTTCCAGCTCAGGATAATATTAATTAATAGCATATACATATATATACACACACACACATATATATACACACACATATATTTAACATCATACATATGTATGCACACATATATTCTATATGTATGTATACATATATATTCCTTTAAGATTTGCAAAAGCACTTAAAAATCTTACCTCATTTGATCTTTACAATATAAAAATATGTGTGTACATATGTATGACATTAGATATATGTATATGCATATATATTATATATATACATACATGTATATGTGTATATATGTATGTATATATTCCCTTAAGGTTTGCAAAAGCATTTAAAAATCTTACCTCATTTGATCTTTACAATATAAAAATATGTGTGTATATATGTATGGTGTTAGATATATGTGTATGCATATTATATATATGTATATATTCCTTTAAGGTTTGCAAAAGCATTTAAAAATCTCACCTCATTTGATCTTCACAACAACCCTCAGAAGCAGATGCTACTGTTCTTCCCATTTTGCAGATGAGGAAACTTGAGGCAGGCAGCTGCTGAGTAACTTGCCCCAAGCTCACACAGTTAGGAAGTGGCCGAGATGGGGTTGTAATTCAAGTCTTCCTGACTGCAGGCACCACTATCCACTGCATCCCTAGACACCTCAGGAAGAAGGTAGGCAATGGAATTATCTCACCCAGTGGTATTGCCTGTTTTTCCAAAAAGTCTCCATACCTGGTAAAAATAAGTCACATCTCTATGTCCCTCTTAGACAACAAAGAATTCGGCATACGGTATCTCACCTAATTCTCACATTAACCTGTGAAATGGATAGTATCCAATTATTTCCATTTTATCAAGGATGGGAAATGAGACTTCTAGATATTCAGTAATAAATAAGAAATAACTTACTTTTAGTCACACACCTAGTGAGTGTCAAAACTGAGTCTTCTGATTGTGAGTTTGGGGCCTTTTCCACCACAGTGCTTCTCATAACTCTAGATGAGCTATCAGGTTGTCATTTAGCACAGGAGATATATTGCAGCACAGCAGAGGGAAAAGTGAGCTTGGAGTTAAGAGTCCCAGGTTCAGATCCCTGCTCACACATTCACTAGTTGTGAGATGTCAGGCAAGTCAACTCCATTCTGAGAACCTCATCTATAAAATGCCAACTCTTTGTAACAACTGATACATAATTTATGGTTTTGAATAGCGTTTTACAGATGTTAACTCACCTGGTCCTCACTTGGTATTATTGTACCCATTTTAGAAATGAGAAAACTAAGTCTGAGACCGATTTAGCGACTTGCCCAGGGTCACAGAACTAACAAGTCTCTTAGATGGGATTTGAACCTAGGTTCTGGTGACTTCAAGTCCAGCTTTCTGTCCCCTGCACTAGGCTGACTTGGGTCCATAACACTTGTACTCCTTAGCACACAGGGTCGTTTTGAGAGAGGCATTTTAGAAACTTTAATGTACCATATGAATGAAAATTATTACTCAGACATATTTGATGATGAACAAGATGGTATACGTTGATGGAAAAACTGCTCCTATACTTTCTGCATCTCTTCTTGTATCAGTCAGTGTTTATTAAGCACCTACTATTCACTCAGCATTAGGCGTATAAAGAAAGACACCGGAAAAAAAAAAAAAGCCCCAGCATAACCAATCCCTTACATCCACCTCTTGGTGCCCTGTGTAACAGAGTCTGATTTGAATTTAAATATCATTAGTCAAATGTCAGCATTAACCAAAAATTTAACCAGCACCTTGCCAGACTTTTGTCTAAAGAAGGCACTGTGGACCCAGGCATCTGATAAATGTGAGTCTAGATGGATACTCTCGTCTCCCAGAGCCTGAGATCTTCCACTCCCTCCTCCCCTCACTCCCACCCCAGGAAAAAGAGTTGCTTTAAAGAATATGGTAATTTTCCAAAGGATGAAAAAGAGCCCTGTCAGAAATCAGGAAGGAAGATGGCTAAAGTCTAAAAGTGGCTTTGAGCTAAGAGGCCAGATACATTACCTGCATCGAGGAGACATGCTCTGTGCCCCAGGAGTCCGGAGCATCCAGGGAGAGGAAAGAATGGTGTTCTCATTCCAGGCCAAGTCCAACTTAAACGCTTCGTTCTGTAGATAATAGCAAATGAGGAGTCAGGTCAGATCATGAGCAGAAAGGCTCCTTCCTAGTTTTAACCAGGCAGAGCAGTTAATTCTCAGAGCAAACCCGTGTGCTCTACACTTTTCCTGTATGTTTTTTATAACTGAGTGGTTTTTCAGACTCAGCTGTATGGAATAATTAAAAATCAAAGTCAGAAGCAAACTATAATCTCACAGAGCTCAAATTTCTTTATTTTTCCAACATTATCTGCCATTGGAAGTTCATCATTAAGACCCTATCCCAGGAGTCCTTAGCCTGGGGTTGTGAACTTTAATTTTTTTTTTATAACTGTATTACAAAACAATTGGTCTCCTTTGTAATCTTATGCATTTTACTTTATGCGTTTATAAAAAAGATATTCTGGGAAAGGGTCCACAGGTTTCACCGGGTCAATGGCACAAATATAGGTTAAGAATCCTTGAGAGCCTATCCTATCCATCACATAATGGCCAATGCTCTATGGGACAACAGGGTTTAGGGGAAAATCCACTAGATCCAGGATCAGGATCTTATTCACAATCTGGTCCTGATATTTACTAGCTATCAGACTGTACAAATGTACCTTTGACCTCTCTGAGATTCAATTTCCTCCCCTTTAGAACAAAGCCATGATATATACCCCGCCTTGAAAAATGGCATGTTGTAGTGGACACATATATTTTATATTGTAAAGATCAAATGAGATAAAATTAGTGTTTTTGCAAACCTTAAAGGAATATATGTGTATATATATATATATATAAAATATATGTGTGTATGCATATGTATGATGTTAAACATATGTGTATGTATGTATGTATATATATATGTATATATTTATATATGCTATTAATTGATATTATCTAGAGCTGAAAAGGACCTTAGCGGTCTTAGAGTCAGTTAGACCTGGATTTTAGGAAAATAAGTTTCTTGGTAATTGGAGGATGGACTGGAGTGGGGAAACACTTGAGGCAGGGAAATTAACCAAAAGGATATTGAGGTAGTATAGGTATGAGGTGTTGAAGTCCTGCACCAAGATGGTGGCAACAACAAAGGAGAGAAGGGGACATAAATGAGAAATGTTATGAAGGTATGAATGGTAGAATGTGGCAACTCATTGGATATGGGGTGGGGGGGTGAGAGAGAATGAGAAATTGAGAATGAAATGAGGTGGAAAGCCTGGGTGACTAGGAGGATGGTGACACCCTCAAAAGAAATAGGAAAGTTGAGGGAGAGTGGAAGGTTTTGGGGAAAAATAGAGTTCAGTTTTGGACATACTGAGTTTGAGATGGCTACCAGATATCAAGAGATCCAATCAGAAATTGGAGATATGAGACTGGAGAGCAGGTGAGAGGTTAGGGCTAGGCAAATCAATCTGATAATTATCTGCATAGGTCGAATCTATGGAAACTGATAAGATCACCAAGAGAAGAGGGCCCAGGACAGAACCTTGAGGGATGGCCACTATTAGTGGGTATTGCCTTGATGAATATCCAGCAAAGGAGATAGAGGAGTGGTCAGATAAGCAGAAAGAGAACAAGGAAAGAACAATGCCCTGCCCCATACCTGGAGACAAGAGTGTGTGCAGGAGAAGAGGGTCATCCACCCCATCAAAGGCAAAAGAGAGATCAAGAAGAATGGAGACTGAGAAAAGACCAGGCAATTTGGTGATTAAGAGAGACCAGCAATGGAGAGAGTAGTTTTAGTTGAATGATGAGGTTGGAAGCCAGGCTGCAGGGAATTAAGAAGAGAGTAAAAGGAAAAGAAATGGAGGTGCCTGTTGCAGACAGCTTTCTAAAAGAGTTTACCTGCCAAAGAGACGAGAGATATAACTAGCAGCAGTGGATGGTTTTTTGAGGATGGACATGAAAGTGTTTGTAGACAGCAGGGAAGAAGCTGAAGAGAGATTGAAGACTAATGAGAGAGTGAGGATGTTGGAGCAAACTGCTGGAGAAGGAGAGATGGAATAACTTGTACATGTCAAGGGGTTTGCCTTGGTAAGGAGCAGTGCCCCCTCTTCTTGGGAGGTGGGGGTGGAGACGAACGTGGCAAAAGGCATCTGAGTGATCTGAAATGAGGAGGAGGGGGGAAGGAGCTTTCACCAAATGACCTCAGTTTTGTAGTGAAATATAAGTCTCAGCTGATAGGATGGAGGGAGGGGGAGCCATGTGAGTTTTGAAAAGGGATGAAAAGATTTGGAAGAGCTTCTGTGCCTAGTCAGTTAATTATGGAGGCATAAAAGGATTGTCTTGCCACATAAAAAAGAACCCAGTGGAGATTATATAACATCAATTTGTAGTGGACCCAATCAGCACAGTTTCATGATTTTCTGCAGCACATGATTAGTACTGAAGGCAGAGAATGGTGGGAGTAACCTAAGGCTGGATTATTCCTTTCCAAGGAAGAATTGGAAGTCAGAGGGAGGTTGAAGGACAGGTTTGTGAATTTCAAGGTAGAGGGAGAGATGGAATGATAACAGATGGTCAGGAATTTGAGAGTTCATGAACATGGAATTGAAGCATTTTTGGGTGATCAAGGAGATGGCCATCTCTGTGTGTGGCTGAGGAGGAATGGAGGAATAGTCCTGGGAGATGAGTAAGTTGAGAAACTGAGGCACTATCTATCAGAATGCATGCTAAAGTCCTTTGGTATTAGGGCGAGAATTAAGGAGAAGAGAAAGATGGTGAGCCAACCATTGAACTCATTGAAAAAGGAAGGAGAGTATCTTAAAGGTCAGTAGATAACATCTACCAGAATCTTGATTGGGTGATAGATATGAAGGAGAGGTTACTGAGTGATGGGGGTAGAGGAGAATCTGGAAGTGTCAACGGGAGCAAAAACTATTCCACCTTTCCCACAAAACCAGTGAATTGTAGGTATGAGTGAAAAAGTAGCCAGTGCCATAAAGGGTAACTCTAGGAAGGCTGTTATCAGGAGGAAGCCCAGGCTCAGTGAGCCCAAGAAGCCAGAGGGAAGGAGAAAGCAAAGGGTTTAAGAGGAAAGCTAGTTTGTTACTCTTGGAGCAGGCATTTCAGAAAACACAATGGAAAGGGTGATTAGCTTCAGAGTAGAATTTCTGTGGGATTAGACGGACAGGTATGGAAATAATGGTGCAGTCAGTGGGGTACCAAGAATAGAGTTTGAACAATGGCAGCTAAGGAATTAGGTTCAGAATTTCTGAGTTAAGGAGGGAATGGTTGGGTTGGAGTATATTAATCATTGTGGAATTATTTCAGGTAGATAATCATCCATAAGGGTTCAGCCTGGGAATGGAGTTGTCCCAGGGCATCAGGCGAGAGAGTGTAGATGGAAAGTGGGAATAGAAGGGGAGTGTGCCTTGCTAAACACAAGACACCTGCTGTGTAGTTGTAAGTAGCTGGAAAGGGTGTCTAGAACTTGATGGAATGATGGCTCCAGGACGGCAGGAAGCTCTAGTGGGAAGGCACAAATAAGATGACTGCTGTGGCACTGGCCAGGTAGAATTTGCATAGATGCAAACTTTGGCTCAATATAGGGGTAGAAAACAACAACAACAACTCTGTAACCACTTGAACCCTCTAAAAGCAGAAATGGGCTGCCAGTTAATGAGTTCTTCGTCACTGGGAGGTCCTCAGATAGAGACTGGGTGACGACTTGCCAGGAACACTGCAGAAGCCATTCCTGTTCCGTTCTCGATGTCACCGTATTTGGAGACAAAGGACCTGAGCTCAAATGGTGGCCCTGGTACTTCTACCTTTGGGACCTTCAGTGAATGTTAACTTTTCTGGGTCTGTTGAAACAGACAGTTGGATCAGTCAATCTTTAATGCCCCTCCAGCTTTGGAAGTCTCTTCTGAGCCTCTGCGATTCCCCTATTTGTTGGCTCTCCCTCCTGGACTATGAACTCCGTGAAGGCAGGAACTGCGTCTTCATCTTTGTTGCTCTCGCATGGATGAGCTCAGCGCTTTCCCCAAACAAGTATTATCTAAGGCATTTGAGTTGAATGAATGAATCCTTCTCTTCCATTGACGGATTGGTTTGTGGACTCATATCAGGTGCCTGAGAGTTAGCAGGGTAATGGCTAGAGCACTGGATTTGGGTTCGAATCCTACCTCAGGACACTGAGGACACTGAGCAGGGTGGTTCAAAACAAATCACTTGACCTCAGTTTACTCATCTGTAAACTGGGGGTAATAATAACACCTACCCCCCCCGGGGTTGTTATGAGGATCAAATGAGATAATATTTGTAAAGCACTTCAAATACCTTAAAATGCAATATAAATATTCGCTGTCATTACCATCTTTCCCCCTCTGCCCTGCCAACAAATTGCCATCAAATCTACTGTTTAGTTCTTAGAAGAAAACAGATACTGGGAGCGGAAAGGGGCCCTGAGCCCCAGAATTACAGGGCCCTGACATTGGTGGGCCTGCCTGTGTCAAAGCTGTTTTTGTCTCTGGCTCATTTTTTTTCAGTCTGTGGAACAGTCTGGGTCCCACCTCCTCTTGACCACCTGAATGTGCTTTGCCTTTGCCCAGGATAAAAGAGACTTATGTGAGTTAATTGAATTACGGCCTGCTTTGTTCAGAGAGCTGTGGCAGCAATATCATAGATTGCCGTCCTTTCTCTGTCTCTTCTTCATTGTCGCCAATACTGGGATCTAGTGGGGGTGGGAGTGGAGGGGAATTATGGCCAGAAGATTCAACGAGCTTCCCCATTGGGGGGGGTGAGATTGGGGCAGGGGTCACGTGACTCCTGTGCCCATCAGTGAACAGTTACAGGGCCCATCTGTCCCTAACAGAGTCATTGGATCATAGGTGTAGAGGAGGAACATGCCTCTGTGGTCATCATGTCACATGGGCTGCTCTTTGGAAAGGTCCCATTAGATATCCTGTCCTGGCCAGAGAGCCCTCAGGGAACTCCCACTGGAGCTCAGTCTGAAGACTCTTTCAGAGAGTCTCAGGAGTTTCTGAGCCTAGCCCAGACTGGCCGACAGCTTCAAAACACTCCATGCTGAGAAAGACCAGAGAAGTGCATGCATTCTCTGAGCCCCAGAGAGAAATGAATTTTTTTTTCTTCTGTTGGTTTTAATTTTTAATTTTTATTTTTTTTAACTTGGAAGTTACTTTTTAAAAAAAAAAACCCTTGGGGTTTTCTCTGGAAAAAAAGATAAGAGGGAGAGTGAGTAGAGGAGGGAATAAAAAAGAAAAAACAGCAGGAAATTAGCAAATCTTGGCAGCTGTGTGGCCTCCTGGATACAGCACTGGGGCGGGAGCCAAAGGACCTGGGTTTGAATCTTAATAGCTGTGTTACACAAGGCAAGCAAATGAATCTCTAAATGGGAAAGTTACTTGTAGGCAACTAGGTATCACAATGGATAGAGCCTGGGCCTGGAGTCAGGAAGCCCTGAGCTATAGTTTGGCCTCAGACACTTACTAGCTGGGTGATCTTGAACAAGTCATTTAAGTGCTGTCTGCCTCAGCGTCCTCACCTGTAAAATGGAGATATTAATAGCACTGACCTCCCAGGGTTGTTTGTAAAGGTAGAATGAGATAATGCAAACCTTAAAGAGCTATATAAATGTTAGCTATGATGATTATTTTATTTATACCTCCAGTGCTGAATATAGTACCTGGCACATAGTAAGCCCTTGATGTTTCTCTCTCTAATTTTTTTCAAATTATTATTATTATGGAGGTGGTGCAATATATAGAGTACTACACCTGAAATCAGGAAGACCTGAGCTCAAATCCTGCTCGCTCTCTCTCCCTCCCTCTCCTTCTCCCTCTGTGTATGTCTCTGTCTCTTTCTGTTTGTGTGTGTCTCTTTCCACCTCTTCTGTCTCCTTCTCTACTCTCTCTTCTTTCTCTCTCTCCCCCCATGTCTTTGTCTCTCTCTCTCTCCATCTTCCTCTTATTTTCTCTCTCGAGATCACTCTTTCCTTTCTCTTCTCTCTCTCTGTCTCTCTTTTCTCTGTCTGTTTCTTTCTCTCTCCTCAGCCCTGTGTCTCTCTTGATCCATCTCTCTCTCACAGTCTCCCTTTTCCTCTCCTCTCTGTATCAATCTCTCTCTTTCTCCCTGCTTCTCTGCATCTCTCTCTGTCCATCTCCCTCTTATTTTCTCTCTCAAGTTCACTCTTTCTTCTCTCTTCTCTGTCTCTGTTTCTCTCTCCCTCTCTCTGTGTCTGTTTCTCTCTGCCCGGTCCCGTGTTTCTGTGTCTCTTTATCCACCTCTCTCTCACTGTCTCCCTTTCCTCTCTCTTCTCTCTCTCTGTCTCTCTGTCTGTCTCTCTCTTTCTCCCTGCTTTCCTGTGTTTCTCTTTTTCCATCCCTCTCATTCTCTCAATCCATCTTTCCTCTCTCCTTCCTCTCTCCCCCACCCTACTAAATTTGAAGTGATTAAAGCTCTTTGTAAGCCTCACAGAGCTGTATTAAATGGGAGTTGTTGTTAATCCTGTGAATGTTCTGGGAAAAGCACTGGATTGGGAGTCAGATGCCTGAGTGAGGCCAATCACTCCACCTGTGTGACCATCACTGTCTCTACAATCCTTCCTCTGGAAGATGAAGATACTGGATTTGACCATCTCAGAGATCTTCCAAATCTAAAGTCAGGGCATCTAGGCTTAGACTCCAGCTCTGAAACTACCTAAGTGACCTTGGATAAGTGACTTCACTTCCTTGAGGTTCTCCTCTGTAAAATAATGAAATTGAACTAGATGATCTCTAAGGTTCTGTCCAGCTCTAAATTTTAGAGGCAGGTAGGAAGCATAGGGTAAAGAGTGCTGGCTCTGGAGTCAGGAAGACCTGAGTTCAATTCCAGTCTCATACATTTACTAGCTGTGTGACCTTGGGCAAGTCACTGAACCTCTGGTTGCTTTAGTGTCCTCATCTGTAAAATGGGGATAATAACAGCACCTACCTCACAAAGTTGTTGTGAGGATACAGTGCCTGGCATGTAGTAGGAGCTATATAAATACTGTTTCCCTCCCCATACACAATATCCAAATCTGTAGTAAAATTAAAAGGGCACTGGATCGAGACAAAAGACCTGAGTTAGAATCTCTGACCTGCTGTGTATTACATACAAGTCATTTAACCACTTTAGGCCTCAGTTTGCTTTTTTTGTAAGAAAGAACAAATTAATGAAAACACATTTCTTAAGTATTTTCTATGTTGTTGTTGCTTTGTTTCTTTTCAGTTGTGTCCAACTCTTCATGACTCTATTTGGGGTTTTCTTGGCAAAGATACTAGAGTGGTTTGCCATTTCCCTCTCCAGCCCAATTTATAAATAAGAAAACTGAGGCAAACAGGGTTAAGTGGCTTGCCCAGGGTCACAGCTATTATGTGTCCAAAGATAGATTTGAACTTAGGAAGATGAGTCTTCCTGCCTCTAGGAACCCCAGGACTCCACTGCACCACCTCCCTGCCCCTATTTTCTATGTGTCCAACCATAATGTCCGCCAAGCAGAGATAATCCCTGCCTTCAAGCAGCTTAATAAGGGGGAAAAATACACATAGGAGAGTGTAGGCTAAAGGGGCACTTTGTTCTGGCCAGTTACAGGGATAGTAAGTGGGGCCATAGGGGAATGGATTGACATTCCCTCCAAGAACAATGGCGGAGTTGTTTTGATTGTGGTTCGGGAACTGGTGAGGAGGATATAGTTGGAGAGGCAGGGAGTTGGCAGTGTTGTTAAAGAATATGGTCCTTAGTCAGTCAGGTAGGGAACGAAATTAAGCATGAGGGAGATCTGCCCAAAATAATGGGTCAGGTGAGTCAGTCACCAATCAGGAGAGTGGCACCTTAAGGCAGTTGTAGCAGAGATGAAAGAGAAGATCTCCAGGGCATGAAATCTGGTGCAGGGAGCAAGGAGGTTGGCAGGTCTATCCAGAAAATATCTAGGGAGTAGTGGTTAAATCTTAGGTCCTGAGAACAGATGATAAAATATTTCCTGCCTGTTGGCAGAGAATTGGGAGACTATAGGGGCAGAATGCTATATACCTCTTCAGATGGTCATTGTATGGGGCTGCTTTTCCCCTGTTTTTATTTGTTACCAGGAACAATCTGATTGCAGTGTGTGTGTGTATGTGTGTGTGTGTGCCCAAGCATGGCAAATTTCAGGGGCTGGATTATTACAATGTACCAAAAGCATCAATAAGCCTTATCTAAAATGTAATGTTTTAAAATGATGGGGTTGGTTGTGATTATTTATGATAACCCTTCCAGCTCTGAATTTCTATGATCATTAGCTTTGGTGTTCTTTCTGAGTATCCCTAAATGCTGGGCAGGACTACCTCAAAATGAATTTGTATAAAATACATTTGATCTATGGGACTAAAAAAAAAACCAATTCAGGGGACTATATATGAAATACAGCCCCTGGCACCCCCGGACCATCTGGAAATTCTGCAGACTCATCCTGAATAAAGTTTTGCCTTCTTCCTCCTCATGGACAATCAGAAATTCTGAAGTTTGTCCAAAACTGGCTGCTAAGTTTTCCATTTGGAAACAAGAGGGCTTTGTTCTACAGTTACTCCTTTTCCCAAATGTGGTTTCCTCCCCTTGGGACTCACTCACTTCAGTAGCACAGAAGGGAATCTCTTTCTCTGATTTGTGGAGATGTCCCCTGCCCCTCACCTCATATTTCGAGTATGTTTCCTCTGATGCTGAAGAGGCTCCCTTACCATCACATACAGGAGCCCCACGCCCCCTGGGGTCACGGACCCCTCGGAGGAGGGAGACAGCTCAAGCAACCAAGAACTCGCCCCAGCTGACAGTTTCTTCCTTCTCTGCGCTTTACTCCACGACTTTGACCAGCTGGTACTGCCCCACATCCCAGGTGTTGGATTGGAAAGCCCCTTCTGTATTTTCACAACACCCTATGGACGGCCCCCTTGCTGCCTGGAGAAGGAGACTCCATCTGGCCCCTTCCACATCCCACCTAGCCGGAGCTCTTTGTCTTGGTTCTTTTATGTTTCAAAGCTGCTGTCCCATCAGGCCCCTCCCACTTACTTCCTTCATGTGGAACTCTCCCTGAAGACCTAAGGCCCCACCTATCAACAGTCAGGGAAGGGTTATTTCTTTCCAGACTAATCAAGAGACCTGTCCCAAATTCCCAGGAAGGACTAGAGCTGGCAGACTAGGGTATAATGAATTAGAGATAGCGAGGGGTAGGTCTTAGAACTCCAAGGTTCCTTAGAGAACAACTAGTCCAGGGATTCATAGCCAGATTTCATGAATAGGATGAGAAAAAAAAATACATCTTTCTTTCATTATAATTGTTTTTCTTTGTAATTCTGTACATTTTATGTACTTAAAAACATTATTCTGAGGCTGGCAAAGGGGTCCAGGAGACACACACACACACACACACACACACACACACACACACACACACACA
>NW_020954556.1:60961781-60971556 GCF_900497805.2 Vombatus ursinus
ACACACACACACACACACACACACACACACACACACACACACACACACAAAGAACCACTGATCTATTACAGTTCTTTCATTTTACAAACAAAACTGAAGCTCAGAGAGGTTGAATGATTTGCCCAAAGTCACACAGGAAATAAGTAGCAAAGCTGGGTGCTCAGACTCCAAACAGAGCATTCTTTCCCGTCCTTGAAAAGAAAGCTAACCTCACCCTAGCATTCAAGACCCTTTACAACCTGCCTGTCCATGTGTGTCTCTTACTATTCTGCTTTGCTATTCTGATACTTTTCATTTCCAATATTTCTCTTTGCTCATAGTGCTAAAGCTCTCTCTCTCTCTCTCTCTCTCTCACACACACACACACACACACACACACACACATATACACACACATACACACAGAAACACACCAACTATCAGTGGCAGAGGTGAGTCCTAAATTCAGTTGCTGACATCTCCATGTGGTAGCCCTTAGTAGCTACCCTTGGCATTCAGTTATCAGTGGAACCGCATGAAGTACACCAGGGATCACCAGATTTCCCCTTTTTTTGTTTCAGGAGCTCTCCCTCCCCCCCAATATCCCCTTACCAAGGAACCCTGAGTTAGGAGTCAGAAGACCTCTATTGTTTCTTGTGCATATGACCTCAGAGGATCCATTTCACCTCTCTAAAGTGAGAGACTTGGATCAGAGGTGGGGTCTTCCACCCGGGGTCTGAGGATAGACTGGCAGGGTGTCAATGAGCTTGGATGGGAAAAATAAGATATATCTATTTTCACTGACCTTTGGTTTCCTTTGGAATTCTTTGTATTTTATTTACATTATTCTGAGCAGTCCATAGGCTTCACCAGATGGCTCAAGAGGTCCATGACAGGGGCACCTGGGCAGTGCAGTGGATAGAGCACCAGCCCTGGAGTCAGGAGGACCTGAGTTCAAATTCAGCTTCAGACACTTGACACTTACTCGCTGTGTGACCTTGGGCAAGTCACTTAACCCCATTGCCTAGCCCAAAAAAAAAAAAAAAAGAGGTCCATAACAGAAGAACGATTAAGAACCCCTAGAAAATCCCTGGAGTCCTTTCTAGTCCTAAATCCTATGATCTTGTGAGCACAACTGACCAGTTTGAATTTTTTCTTTTTTCTACTCCCTATTAAAGTCACATACTGCAGAGGTCCCAAGGTAGGGAACAGAAGGCCTGGCTGATGAATGAATGCCTTCTAGATGAATTAATGTCTGCTCACATTTCCACAGTTGTTTACCAAGTGTGATTATTTGAGCCTCAGTTTCTTCACCTGTAAAATATTTCAGTACTTGGTGATCTGTGATTTCATGGGCATGGGTGTTCAAGCCTCCACTGGTGTCCCATCCAGGGCATTCTCCTGTCTGTGTCTCCCTGTCACTCTGCCATAGTGGATCCTCCCATCTCACTGGGAATCTTTTTTCTAAATTAGGGGTTCTTAACCTAGGGGTCCATGAACTTATTTTAAAAAAAGTTTTGAAAATTGTATTTCAGTAGTATTGATTTCCTTTACAATCCCATATATTTTATTTTATGAATTTAAGAACTTTTTTTTGAGAAGGGTCTTAAGGGCCTCATCAGACTGTCAAAAGGACCAGGATACACAAAAAAAAGGTTAAGACCTCCTGCTCTAGGTCATTTAAGATCACATGGATACCCATACAGCCCCTGAGCTATCCATCTGTTATCCTTCCTTCTCTTGGCAACAGTGATACATCTCTTTTTTAGGTAATATGTACATTCCCTTGATGGTATCTTTTATGCCCCTTCTTACATATAAGTTATTGTTGGTCGATCTGTAAAATAGAAATCTTTTCCAGTTCCTCTCAGGACTTTTGTTGTGGACAAAAAGTACTTTGTAAATCTTACAATGCTGTAAAGATACATGCTTTTATTTGTTTGTTTATTCATTCTGTTATTCATTGGTTTATTTATTGTTATTATCATTCCTAAAATAGCCCTTTAATGGATGTAGTTCAAGTGATATCCCTATTGGGGACCTTAAATAGTAGATTGCTGAGTTTAGATCCGATCCATAGGAACTAGGGAGCCATTGCAGGTTTTTGAGTAGAGGAGTGTAACCTACTAAAAATGATATTCGAGGTGTTCCTGGAAAAGGGAAATAATATGGCCCAGGCACTCCATCTTCTGCCACCCACAGTGCTCCATCAATGATTTCTGGCTGCCAGCTGAGGATCCTGGGCCCCCTACATGAAAAGAAGTAAGATCTTGCCACACTCTCATGGTCAAGAGCAGCCAGAATTATCTTTCCCTTTATTATTAGGGACTTGTTTCTCTACCGGGCTCTTCTTCCCTGTCACACAGGGTAGCAACATCCAGAGTCATGGTGGTGCTTGTCCGAGCCCCGGCCACAGCACTGTCCGAGATTGTCCTGAAAAGGGCAGAACCGATGCCCGCTGAAGCCTAGCCTGACGTTCCAAGCACTTTGGCCTGAGAGCTGAACTCCTGACCCAGCCTCTCCTGGCCACTTGATGTATGCCCAGGGAGGACCACATTCTTCCACTGTTTCATCCTACTTTTCTTCGCAAAATGAGAAGACCAATATTTGTTGGCCACTGTAGTGCCCAGAGGGAAATGAACTCCCCAAGGTACCTGAGAGCCTGCAAAGGAAGGGGGAGGAAGTCACCTTCATGTTATGAGGTAGCATAATAATAATAATTGTGACTTCCATTCTGTAGTGTTTTAAGGTTGATACAGTGCTTGCCTCACTCAGAACAATTCCATGTGACAGGGAGTGAAAGTATTAATCCCCCATTGTACATCTCAGGATAGCCCCCAAAGGAATTCGGCTCAGACTGAAGTCAAGGGAGTAACAAATGAGACCTTCTCTGGGTCCCTAGCTCTGTAATTGAGTCTAGGAATCCAACAATAATCATATTTCAAGGATCAATGATTTTGCCTGCACAGGCAATCCTAGCATCATGAGAGTCAGAACCAGAAAGGACCTAAAAGATCCACCCCGGTTCTATACATGAGGAAACTGAGGCAGAGTGCTTATTATATTTGCCCTAAGTCACACAGCTAGTAAATAGCAGAAGTGGGATTTGAACCCAGGTCCTTCAATTCTAAATACAATGTTTGTCTTATCTTACCAGGTTACCCATCCCTCCAGCAAAGGCCTCTATACTTTCTAATGCTTTGAGGATTGTTGAGGGTGGAAAAATTCATCCTCTCCACAGTAAGACCAGTCTTCCATCTTTGGGCCTACCCTCAAACCTTTCTAGCAGTATAGGACCCACCAGGGGTTGTACTGGGCTGGTAGTGCTTTTTTAAGAGTCCAGGGTCTTCTTCAAACCCTAAAAAGGTGTGAAAACACTAAATAGAATTTTTAGAGAGCTTGAAAGTTTCTTTGCCCACAAGGTGAGTATGAGAACCTCCGTTGTACAGGAGGGAAAACAGAGGTCAAGTGGGCTTAGTGAATTGCCCAGGCTCACACCCAGAGACAAGCTTCTGACTTGGGTCTCCTCATTCCAAGATCTGGTCTCTTCCAGTTTTAACAACACTGCCTCTCGTAATTTGATTTTAAGTGCTTTCCTTGCCTGTTGTCCTTAATACTCAGCTACCATTGACCTCCCTTTTCTCTCAGCCACCCTCTCCCAATGTCTCATGGCTTACTCTTCTTTTCTTTTCTTTTCTTAGCCCCCCTTTCCAAATTCTGGCAACTTCTGTGTTGCATTTATGTTTTGATATTTTGCATAATAATTATAATAACCTGCATTTATATAGCACCTTAAGGTTTGCAAAGTACTCTTACACACACAAGGTGTCCCAAGAGTCTTAACCTTAACAGCTAAGTCTCAAAGCTTAAGTCTTAGCTTAAACTTTAATAGGTTAAAACTGCACTAAGGCTTTTGGTACACCTTGTACTCCATCATGTGATCCTCACAACCCTTTGAAGTAGGCTCTATTATACTCATTTTACAGATGAGGAAATTGAGACCGAGAAAGGCTAGGTAAATTGCCTAAAATCACACAGTTAGTAAGGGCAGCTAGGAGGCACAGTGGATAGAGTCAGGCCTGGAGTCAGGAGTTCAAATATGACTCCAGACACTTACTAGATGTGTGGCCCTGGGCAAGCCACTAACCCTGTTTGCCTCAGTTTCCTCATCTGTAAAATGAGCTGGAGAAGGAAATGGCAAACCACTCCAGCATCTTTGCCAAGAAAACCCCAAGTGGAGTGATAGAGGGTCAGACAGGACTGAAAAACACAGCTAGTAAGTGTCTGAGGTAGGATTTGAACTCTGGTCTTCCTGACTCTGAGTCAGCACTCTATCCACTCCACCTTCTAGCTACCTCCTTATAATTATCCTATCCAACTACTTGACTATAAACTCCAAGAAGTCAGGGGCCATGTCCTATTTAAATTCTGTAAATCCTCTCACTACCTAGCACAGATCTTGGCACACAGGAAGCACCTAATAATTGTGTGTTCATTTGTTTTTAATACATTTTTGTGAAGAATTTTCTTTGTATAAGGACCTGATTTTGATGGTAGGAATACAAAACAGGCACTCCCTGTTGTTGTTCAGTCATTTCAGATTCTTTGTGACCTTTTTTAGGGTTTTCTTGGCAAAGATACTGGAGTGGTTTGCCATTTCCTTCTCCAGCTCGTTTGACAGATGAGGAAACTGAGGCAAACAGGGTTAAGGCACTTGCCCAGGGTCACACAGTTAGTAAGTGTCTGAGGCCAGATATGAACTCAGGAAGATGAGTCTTCCTGACTCCAATCCTGGCATCTAGCCACCTAGCTGTCCTTGTCGCCAAGGAGTTTACAATAAAAGGCGATGAGATTGACATAATACATATGGTTATAGAGGTAGGAACAGATGATAATGTACAAAGGTGAAGTCCACATAAGGTTCTGAGAGAAATCTGTGGACCCAATACTTTCAATTGGGTCAAGGAGGGGCAAAGTGGAAGTGCCTGAAGATTCTATAAAAGAGGTAGCAGCACCCGAGTTGTTTTCTTAGGGAAAAGGAAATCTGCCAGGCATGGGGGCAGTACCAACAAAGGCAAAAAGAGAGGAGGGGACAAAGGGAGGGAAGAGAGAGTGTTATTATGACTTGTCTGTTAATTAAATGGGGATCAGTGTATTCCCATTTGACAGGCAGGAGGGTGGAGGCTTGGAGGAGCTCAAAGACAGCATATAGCATTTCATCTGGGGCTCCTAACTCCCATTATAGGAGATCTGTGGCCCATCTTTTCTAATAACATTAGATCAAAATCATCGAAGGTCACACAATGGCTGAATTGGAGAGAATTTTAGGCACCAATTAGTCTTACCCCTTGATTCTACAGGTGAGGAAACTGAGGCCCAGAGTGAGGAAGCCTGAGGATATGAACTGGTCTGGGAAAGCTCATTTCAGAGCCCAATGTCAGCTACAGCAGGAATTGAGCCCAGGACCCAAGAGATGACCTAAGGAAGCCAATTAATAGTTGACACTGTCAACCCCCCTTCACTTTGGATTTCAACTCCCTTTTGAATTAGAGCCTCAGAGGTAAAATGCACTTTCTCTAATCTCCACACAAAATGGATTTTAGCAACTGGATTTTATTGAAAAAACCACCCCCTCCTCCCACCCCCAACATTTGAAAACATATTGTCTTCTTTCCAGTAGTTCATTTTGCTTTCCAAAGTGATTAATGAATTAAAGATGCGGTGTATTTATTCTTTTGCCTGATTACCATTGTGTAATAAATCTAAGCAGTGGGGTTTGTCGATAGGAGAAGACCAACCTGCCGCTTTGGAAAATAAAGGTTTATACATCAAGATTAGCGTTCAACTCCCAGACTCTGAATAAAATGCACATGTAAAAATAAATGGGTAGCTCAGTGGGAAGCCAGCTAGAAGACTGAAGTATGATGGCGACCCTGCCCCAGAATGGCTTTCCACATCTGTCTCTGTTGACCAGTCGTTGAGATTTATGGAATGCCAGGAAAACCACACAATGTTATGGTGTTAATCCAATCCAACTCCATTCAGTCAACACTTACTAAGCTCTTTATACAAGGCGCTGTACTAGACACTGAAAATGTAAGATGAAAAAACCGATGGTCCCTGCCCTCAAGAAGCTTACATTCTCCTAGGGTGACACAAAATGTATACAGATGAGAGCATTGGACATGGAGTCAGGAAACCTAGGGTCCAATCATGGTTCTGCCATTAACCTCCTGTGTAAACTTAGGCAAAGCCTTCTCTGTCCTGTTCCTGAGTTTACTCATCCATGTAACAAGAGAATTGGACCAGATGACCTCTAGGTATATGGAGAACTTGGCATGTAAGGAACTTAGAAGGAGCTAGGCCTTGTCCTGCCTGCCCTCCTGGAGCTGGATTAGTTGCCCAGTCAGCGAAATTAGCCCCAATAACCTCAGTGCAGCAGCAGCTAGTCTAACCAGTGATGGTTGAAGAAGTGCCATTTGAGGTGTCTACGTACACCATTGTTGGTAGGGAGAATGGAAAGAGTCCTGGACTGGGAATTCTGGAGGCCTGAACTCATATCATGGGTCTTCCACTAGTTTGTTGTTTCTCTTTGAGTTAGTTAGTTTTGGTCTCTGGACCTCAGTTTCCTCCTTTGTGAATAGAGGGAAGGGTATAGATTGGAGATGTTAATCTTGTGACCCATGAAAAACTCCCTAGTGAGCCCCAGCCAGTTTAAAATTTCAAAAGAGAAATGTTTGACAAAATAAATAAAAATCTAATACAGCATAAATAATGTTAATTTGTGGTGTTCTAAATCAGTATGGGGTCAGAGGGATTTCTATAGTTTGACACCATTGGTGTAGGCGATCTCTCGTGAGATATGCCTTATATGCCTTGCCTAATTGAAGTTGAAGATGAGCAGCTAGGTGGCACAGTGGATAGAGTGCCAGGCCTGGAGTCAGAAAGACCTGAGTTCAAATCCTGCCTCAGACACTTAACTAGCTGTGTGACCCTGGGCAAATCACTTAACCCTGTTTGCCTCAGTTTCCTCATCTGTAAAATGAGCTGGAGAAGGAGATGGCAAACCATTCAAGTATCTTTGCCAAGAAAGCCCCAAATGGGGTCACAAAGAGTCAGACATGACTGAACAAGAACAAGGAAAGTTGAAGTTGGTGTTTCTGACTTATCATTGATAAATAACAATAAATAAAAAGAACTGGAATTTATGTAGCACTTTAAGATTCACAAAATGCCAAACATACATTCTCTGATTTGAGATAAAGAACATGAGCTCTTCTAATAGTGGGGATGGGTTTGCATTGTTGCTCTCACACTTCTAGTCCCTGGCCCCCTTGTGAATAGCAACCAACTTTACACAACCTGATGGACATTAATAGTAACTCCCCAAACAGTAATAAACATCCTGACCTTTCAAAGCCAAGTCACAAAGGGGCAGAAGTGTCATATCTTCTTTATACATTTCTTTTTTATATGCATTATTTTTTTTATACATTTGATATATATTATACATTTGCATGGACCCAGAACCTAGTTTCAGAACTGGACCTGCATGAAAGATGTCACCTCCCAATAATTTGTCCCCTTGGGAAAGGACTCAGGGCTAAGTCAAACCAACTACGTAAAGTCATCAGAGTTTGTCTTTGGAAATTTCAGCCTTGTTCAGTCTCAAGGTGGGGTGGGAAAAGGAATGGATTTGAAGAGGACCTGCATTCAAAATCCTGGCTCTCACAGTTACTATCTATGTGACTTTGGGAAAGTCACTTCTCCTCTATGAGTCTCAGTTTCCTCATTGGGTTCAATGACCTCTAAGACCTCTTGCAGCTCTAAATCTGTGATCTCGGGATTCCATTACTGTCTTCCTCTCTCCATGCTCCCCCAGCCTTCTGGATACCCCAGCTCTCTGGGCAAGGGAAGTCCTACCCACTCCCCCAGTCAAAAAGTGCCCTTTCCTGGGGTCTGATTCTGACAAGACCTTGGGCAAATTTCCTCTTTCTCCAGGCCAGCTGCTCTTCATCTACATAATTGGGTGTGGAAGGATGATGAGGATATTGGGCTAGAAGACCTCAAAGAGACATCTGTCCATCTCTAAAATTCCTTAACTCTGTTTCTATGGGCCATGAAGGAAGAACCTAATAAACTCATTGGCATGAAGGTATTAATAAATGAAAAGGATCACCAAGTGGTGCAATGGAAAGAGCATTAGAATTGAAATCAGAGGACCTGGGTTCAAAATCTGCCTCTGCCATTTGCCACATGGGCAACCCTTGGAGAGGGATTTAACCTCTCTTGCCCTTGGATCCTCATCTATAAAACGAGAGGTTTCGACTAGATCAGTAGTTCTGAAACTTTTCAGTCTTAGACCAGCGTGCTGGTAAATGGTGAGCAACTGTCTCTCCATAACAACAATAACAATAACAGTAACAATAACAATAATGATAATAATAATATACACAGGATACACTTTTAAGTTTAACTTGCATTATTAACATTTTTTCCATCACTTTCTTAAGTCTGTACAATCAATAAAACAATAAGTCAAGCCTTGATTGGTAGTTTGCTGATTTCCAGAGATATAAATGCACACACTGAAAATTTAACAATAAGCTCTTGAGAGCCTGTTATAGCTGACTTCAGCACGTCCCTGGTCTCAGGAATCCTTCACATTCTTAAAAATTATTAAGGACCCTTTTAGGCTCTTAAGAGTTGAGGACCCCAAAGAGATTTTCTTTATGTGGGTTATATCTATTAATATTTACCATGCTAAAAATTAAACTTGATGTACTTTAAAAATAGTTATTTCTTAATTCATTTTAAAATAACAGTAATGAACCCATTACATATTAACATGAATAGCATATTTGCAGGAAAACATCTATATTTTCCCCCAAAAGAATTTCATTTGAGAAGAGTGGCATTGTGTTAGATATTTTTGCAAATTTCTTTCATGTCTGGCTTAGTGGAAGACGGCTTCTCCTATCTGTTTTTGTATTCAATTTGTTGTGATATGTTGTTTTGTTTGAAGTATACGAAGAAAATCTGGTCCCACTCAGATAAGTCATTGGAAATGGGAAGAGTATTTTAGCAGGCAAATGACATCTAGCATTATTATGAAAATAGATTTGAACAAGTGTACTCCCTGAAAGGATTTTGGGGATCCTCCAACATCCTGGGACCACATTGAGGCCTATTGGGTTCAAAGCCCAATCTTCCAGCTCTAAATTCTAGAGTTTGTATGTACTACAATGAGAATAGTACTAGATTATGAATCAGATGACCAGGTTTCAAATCCAGCTCTGTTACTACCTTTGTGACCTCTCTGGACCTCGGTTTGCTCAGCTGTTAAATAGGCAGGGGTTGGAGTAAGTAACCCCTAAAGGCCCTTCAACCTCTAAATCTATGACACCATGATGTTGAAGATCACCGTAACTTAGTATCTATCATTTTTTAGAATGGAGACCTGGAAGGTAATTGCGATTCATGGGAATGGCTGTTCTGGCAGCTATCCTGAGCTGGGCAGTGAATTTGTGGGGAGGAATGTTGGGCAAAGCCATTTTAAGTTTGAGCCCACTCTTCCCAGGGAAAGAGGGAAAGAGGAAGAGGCAGGGAGAGCGTGCTCAGAGAGGGTGAGTGATTTATCCAAGGTCACGGAGCAGTAAGGTTAGGGGGTGATATGTTTGTACTTCTGTGTCTTCTTAGTAAATATCCAGAAGGAAAGAGAGAAGGAAGGAAGGAAGGAAGGAAGGAAGGAAGGAAGGAAGGAAGGAAGGAAGGAAGGAAGGAAGGAAGGAAGGAA
>NW_020954556.1:60971566-61026637 GCF_900497805.2 Vombatus ursinus
AAGGAAGGAAGGAAGGAAGGAAGGAAGGAAGGAAGGAAGGAAGGAAGCGAGGGAGGGAGGGAGGGGGGAAGGAAGGAAGGAATCATTGAGAGTAACCCTTCATTTTACTGATGAGGTGACTGAGAGGCCCAGAAGAAACTTGCCCACTGTTCCACAGCCAGAAAGCCCCAGAAGCAGAATTGAGATCTATGGCCTCCGGTTCCCAATCCAGGGAGCCCTCCCCTGCAGCACAGGCCAGTCACCTTTTTCTAAAGGACTCCCCCCCCACCCCCCAATAGCCAGGCCCCACAGTGCTTGAATGATTAGGAAACGAATGGCATCCTCTGGTTAGGAAGGCTCCTTCCCACTCTCTGAGTCAGGGTTCTGCTTTGATGCTATCTGTGGTCCTCACACCACTCTGGGCCTTCTATCACACTTCTCCCCTCATGCAGACACAAAGTGCTTTTCAAGTAATAGATACAAGGGGGTGAGTTGCCCCTTAAGGCAGGCCTGCCTCCCAGGACCCAGCCAGACTCCACCCACCTCTTCTGTGTGGAACAAGCAGACAAGAAATTCCAAGCTGAAGATAAGAGGCGAACCTCCCCTTAGGATTTTACATTTAATTATACAGTGAAAAAGCCTCTTAACAAAGAAGCCCAGGGGACCTGGGGAGGTGGGGGTGGAGGGGTGATGATAAGAGGGGGGTGGGGAGGTGGGGTTTTTATAAGCAGGATTTTGCTACACGTGAATTGCATCCTGCCCCCAGGGGCTTTCCAGGGTGCCTTTGAAATCCATTCAGTTGTAGCCAGAACAAACGTCTCGAACAGTCTTTACCTAAATCCTAATAACACGATTGCAGGTGATTTTTCTCATGCTCTATAGATGAAGACTGAATGGAATGCCTTTCCTGATGTTTTCCACGGCTCATGCTTTTCATTTATATGGGCTGGACCTTGTATGAACAGACATTTAGGGGTTGTCTCACCCAACAGAATATGAGCTCTCTGAGGGCAAGAGACCCCAGCACTTCCCTCAGTGCCCACAGTATAGTAAGTGCATAATAAATGCTTGTTGACTGACTGACTGAAGGGAAAACTGGCTAAGGGAAGGTGGATTCGCCCCAAGATAAGGGGATGCAATACAATGCTAATCACTCCCCCCACCTCAGCTCTCAGTCCCCGTTTCTTCTCCCCCCCCCCCCCCGCCGGCTAAAAATGAGGAAGGCGGTGACCTAGATGATCAAAAGTATGGGCCCATGCCTCCAATTCTTGACTTTAGTAGCCCAACATTGAGAGAGAGGTACAGGTCGCATCTGGAAGTGGCCTTGCAATCAGGGCTGAGGTCTAGTGAACCTGAAACGGGGCGGCACAGACTTCATTTCTGTAGGCCCATGGAACTTCAGGAAAAGAACAGGAGTGGGTCTGGATGGTGGTGGTCACAGAAGGAATGTTTCCCAAGCTATGTGATGTTCTGCAAAAAGCTCTTAGAGACAAGAAGCCTACTTTCAAACCTCAGTTCTAATGCTTGTTAGCTTTGCTGACTCTGAGCAAGTCACTCAAATGCTCTGAGACTCAGTTTCTTCATCTGTAAAATGGGGGTAATAGTGCCTTTTTTTTTTTTAACCAAGAAGCTCACTTAACCTTTGTGAGGAAAGTGCTTTGTAAATCCTAGTGTTCTTCTGTGGAATTGAGAGCTATTTTTCTCTAGAGCCCTGCAAGGACCCCAATTTGTAGGTTGATCAGACTTAGAGCTAAGAAACCTTTGACATCATTTAATCTAACACTCACCTACTTCATTTTACTTAAAGCTCAGCATGGGCAATTCACTTGCCTGAGATCACACAGTTCTTTGGTAACAGAACACTTGGAGTTGATATCTAAATCTTCTGACCCAACTAGAGGGTTCTTTCCACCAGCTCTTTATTTACAAAGGAAAGAGATGCTCTGGGTGCTTTGAGCTCCTCTGTGTGGGTTTCCAGTTCTTTAACTTCATAGGATTCTCACGTTCCTCTATGTCTCCAATTCCAAGAGACCCTTCTGGCCCCAGGGCACATGTGCCAGTTAACTCTGATTGGGACTAGTATCACAGGGCTGGTTGAACTATCTGAGGTCCCCATGGGAGTTGTTCCTCATCCTCTCCTGTTTCCTGTGTGGATTGTGGCTGGGGATAGGCCTGCTTCTGACATTTCACTGGGGCCATAGAAGGCTCTTGGGCATCTGTGTGTAATATGGTATGCCAATGTGTATGTTCAGGTGTGAACTTTTGAGCAAGAGAATGGAAGAAGAGAGAGGTGAGACAGATGAAGAGAGAGAAAAAGAATAAGAGAGAAGGAGGGAGAAAAAAAGATGAGAAGAAAGAATGAGAGATGGAAAGGGAAAGAAAGAGAGAGAAGAAAGAACAAGAGAGGAGAGAACGTGAGATTGGCAGGACAAAGAGAAAAAATGCACCTGGCTGAGAGTAGTTTGCTCAGGTGTGGAGTGGGAGAAGTTTATGCTAATCCCTTAGGCTCATTAGAATTTTGCTGGTGCCACTGATTTCTGAAAACTCTTTGCTAGACTGAGTATACAATGACCTGTCATAAGGCCAAGTAATGATGTTATTCCATTATAAGGAAAATCTTCCTCACTAAGGCTGCCTTGAGAGGGAAGAAGAGAGTTCTCCATCACTGGAGGTCTTCGATAAAAAGCTGTGTGATCTCCCATCAATGACATTATAGGATTGGACTAAGTTCCTTTTGCAGTTCCTCCTAGATTCTGGGATTCCAAGTACTGAGCCTCTGATGGGATTGTGGGATCCTGCAAAAGGTAGATCAAAACTGTCCAGCTGAGCAGTAGTTCTAGTGAATTCTAGCAGTACAGACAAATATTCTCAACCTAACTCTTCTCTCACAGCTGCAAAGGAATTTGAGCTCAGTAATGAAACCACTTATCTCAATTCTCCACTGTGCTGTAAAGAGAGAATCACAGAATATGAGAACTGGTGGGAAGGAAGGTCGTAGAGTCAAGGGGTGACCCCCTCATCAAAGAGATCAATCAATCAGTAAACATTTATTGAGTGCTTACTATAGGCCAGGTACGGTGCTAAGTGCTAGGAGTACAAAAAGATGCAAAGACAGTCCCTGCCCTCAAGGAGCTTACAATCTAATGATGCTGAAACTGAGGCTTTAAGGGAGGAAGAAATTTGTTCAGGGTCACACAGATAAGTTCTTTTCTTTCTTAGGGCAATTAAGTGATTTAGTTCATGAAGGGCTGAACCTGGAGTCCAGAAGACCTGAGTTCAACTTCAGCCTTAGTTACTTATGATCTGTATGACTTGGGGCAAACCATTTAACCTCTTAATGCCTCCCTGGATCTGGAGTCAAGATGGAATCCAGCCTGAGACTTACTAGCTGTGTGACTGTGGGCAAGTCACTTTACCCACGGATGGCCTCAGTTTTTGCAACTATAAAATAGGGATAATAATAGCACCTACCTCTCAGGGTTTTTGTGAGGCTCAGATGAGATGATATTTGTAAAGTCTTTGTGATCCTTAAGATGCTATGTAAATGAGAGCTATTATTACCATTGTTGTTTTGTTGATTAGTAATGTCCAACAATTAGTCGTGTTGATTAGTCATGATCCCATTTGGTAGTGGTTTGCCATTTCCTTTTCCAGCTCATTTTTACAGATGAGGAAACTGAGGCAAACAGGGTGTCCAGGATCACACAGCTAGTAGGTGTCTGAGGCTGAATTTGAACTCCAGGGTCACCTAGGGCCAGCACTCTATCCACTATGCCACTTAGCTGCCCAGCTATTATTATTCTTATCCCTTAAATATTCCTCAGCATTTTGTCTATTCTCCCCTCTGTCTACATCACTCAGCTACCTCTTTTTACATTATCTGTGAACATGTCACATCGACTCCAATAAAATGGAAGCTCTTTGAGCACAGGAAATGTTGGGTTTGGGTCTTTGAATTTGTATCCATAGATGCCAGACACAATGACTACAATGCCTGGCATATAGTAGGCCTTTAATAAATGTTGATCGATTGATTGGTAGGTGTTTAATAAGTGTTTGCAGCATGAGTGCTCAGTGCTCTCTCCATCTCTAGCCCTTTTCCAAGAAGAGATTGCTCTGCTAGTCAGTGAGTTTAGGAGAAAACAAAATGGACCAATTCCCTTCCCCTTTCCAGCCTGACTAACCAGGACCAGCCCTTAACACAGTATGTCTCCACTTGATTGGAAGTGCCAGGACTGCAGGGCTCGGGAGCTCTCTCCCTTAGCCCTGGCCAGTTTCAAATCATTTTGATGTCCTCTGTCAAAGTAACTAGGGTTCAAACACAAGGTATGAATTATGGCAACTCCTTCCAAAGTAGCTAAGAAGCACTGGCAGGGAGGGAGGGGGAAAACGACCTGCTCTGGGGGTAGAGTTTCCAAGAATACAGACGTGTGCCTGCTCCTTCCCCAGGACCTGTCCACCTGAGCTCTTGAATGTAAACCAATGTGGTACCCAAGGGCACACGAGTGAAATATCGTTTCATCAGCATTTTTTTTTTCATTTCTGTTGGCTCCTCCAATTTAAAAATGGAATCATGTTTAACATCTTAATTAGGGATGGTAATGTACAACAGTTTTTTTATGAACATCCAGTAATTTAGTCTCCAAGTAAATTAGAGTAAATTTCTCCACAGTGACAACTCAATAAAACAGGGAAAGGCTCCCGTTTTTCAGTCACCTGACATCTGTTCCCTGTTTCTACCAGAGAGCTAATGTTACCAGGACAGGTGAGGAGGATGGAGCCCAGGGGGGACGCTGTGATTTCTAATTCCACCAGCTGCACTCTTCTCTTTCTAAAGGCCAATTGTCCTGTTGGGCTCAGTTGCTGCCAGCTGAGAAGGTGCAGCTAGACGAATGCCAGGCCTTCAGACCTACTCACAGCGGGACAGAGTCCTTAAAGAAGCCTGGCTGGTCAGAATGAGTCAAACAGTGAGCTGGCCTGTTGTCTGTTTAAAAAAAAAAACCACACACACACACCAGTGGTTAATTCAAATGAGAGCATTTGAGTGTTATTCTCTGCATAAACCTTTGGTATCATGAATCAAAAAAGAATTCAGGGTTTTCTTAGCAATGGGCTAGCTTAGTTAATAGCAAATCCCACTCAAACCACTTCCACTGTCCCCTTGTTCAACACATTTGTTTGATAAGTTGTATTGTGGTTTCATTTAAAGAAAAAAAAAGGGGGGGGAGCAATTGGATGAGAAGAAAACAACCCAGATACAGCTTTAGAATGGTTGTTAAACAGGCCCAGCAAAGCCAGGTTCCCATTCTCTGGCATGAGAAAGAGGGGTTTAGCTTTTTCTGCTTGGCTGAATAGGGCAGTACCAGGATCATTGGGTGGAAATTCGAGGGAGGCAGATTTAGGCCCGATGTAAGGTAAAACCTAGCAATTAGGGTTATC
Source organism: Vombatus ursinus (assembly GCF_900497805.2). Taxonomy (NCBI): domain Eukaryota; kingdom Metazoa; phylum Chordata; class Mammalia; order Diprotodontia; family Vombatidae; genus Vombatus; species Vombatus ursinus. The sequence goes on from NW_020954556.1 coordinate 60,976,985, forward strand.
CAAAAGTGGAATGTGAAGTGGGCAACCCCACTCCCCTCCTCTGGCAGTCTAGTGAATTCTGCCCCACCTCATTCTCCTAAGAATATTAAAAGAAATGCATTCATTAAAATATATAGGATTGCAAAGGAAACCAAAGATGAGTGAAAATAAAAATGAAATTTTATTTTTCCCATCTAAGTTCATGGATCTCCTGAAATCTCTTCATGGACCCCTCAAGGAGGAGTCTGTAGACCCTGATTATAGAGGGATGCTTGCTCAAGTATGGGTTGGACCATATGTGCTCTGAGGTTACTGCCAACCCTAAGCTATTTCTTTCAAATTGGAAGAGAAGGTGGCTTGCTGCAGAACAGATGACAGTCTTGATGACAAAAAATAAATTAAGAATGTAGATGTTTTGCCTAATTTTACAGGCTTGTAAGACTTCAGAAATGGGAGGGACCTTTGAAAACAACATAAATTGTCAGAGCTGGGAGGCACACTGGAGAAGTGACTCTAGTACAACATTCCCATTGTTCAGAGGAGAAAACTGAGCCCCACAGAGGAACAGTGTACAAAATATTTAGCTTTCTCAAAAAAAAAAAAATAACAAATGCAAAGACCTTTATGTTGTCGCCATGATCAGCTGGGAGATATTATCCAGAATTCAGAGAAATTAGATAATTTTCTATGGAAGATAACATTAGATCCTGCCTTTGGTTCCTGCTCCCATTATAAACTTTCAGTTATAGAAAGACTCTTCAGGATGCCTTTAGCATCTTTCCTGGTGTCTGTGTCACTTTCCTTGCCCTGGTCCCTCCCCTTGTCTCACCTCTGTCCCCCATCCCCAAGCGAGAGTGAATAGAGCAGGTTAATGCTTCTCCAGCTGACTGATTAAAGACTCAGGGCTCAAGGTTCTTGATGTTTCCAGCCGGGTGATGTCTACAGCTTCCATGGCTGGGGCTGAGGGGGAGCAGGGGGTCAAGGTTCTCCAGGTGGAGAGGTAATTCATGAGAGGGATCACAGGGAGCCTCACCGCTGAGCCACGTGTGTGGGTGGGATGTGGCAGAGGGACTTCTGGAAAGTTTGATCAAAGCCCTTTGAGCTTATGGATGAGGGTAGAGATGGGGTGGACGGCTGCTGCGTATATGTTGGGAACATGGGCTGGAGTGAGATGAGGATTAAATTACATAACCACACTTTATCTGTATCTTGGGAAAAAGTCCATCTTTCCAAGCATCAGTTTTCTGTTCTGTAAGCTGGGCGTAGTAATATTGTTCATTCCTACCCCTACAAACTTGCTGTGAGGAAAATGCTTTGTGATCCTTAATGCACTAGAGCAGGGATGGGGAACCTGCAGCCTTGAGGCCACATTTGGCCTTCTAGGTCCTTGGGTGTGGCCTTTTGACCTGGTCCAAGTTTTACAGAATCAATCCTTTTATTAAGGAGATTTGTGGAGGGGATTTACTAAGGGGACCTGTGAAGTTTGGATTTAGTCAAAGAGCTGCACTTGAGGACCTAGAGGACCACATGGGGCCTCAAGGATGCAGGTTCCCTACCCCTGCTAAGGACATGGAAATCACTAGCATGTGTCAATTTCACCTGTGTACATCTATCTAATGACCCCATCTGAGCCTGTTCATCTGTGCTGAGTCTATGTCTTCGCTACTAAATCCTCTTGGCTCTCAGATTCACTAAACATGAGAACTGGAAGAAGCTCCTCCTTTGACAAATTGGTAAACTGAGGCCCATTGAGAATGTTATTTACCCAAAGTCAAACAGCAAGGTAGTGCTCACAAAGTAAGTAATTAGCAGAATCATACAGGTTTTTATGGCATGGATGAATGGTGAATGAATGAGTAGAAGCTAGCCAGAGTGAATCTGTACACAAGAAACATGAGTAGGAATGGAAAATGAAGTTGATTTGTTAAATCCCTGAGAATGGGGGACACTAGGAAGGATGCTGCATTGTCCTGGGTGGCTATGGTAGCAACAGAAATGACATTTTCCTACAAAATAAAAATAAAAAAAAGGAGAAATCAAATCATTATGGACTGAATAAGTCAGAAGTCCATTGAAGTCATAAGTCATGGGCAAGAAAGGAAATGATGATGTGAAATCAATTGTAATAAAGTCTTGGTTTACGCAGGCAGAGAAGTGGAGGGCTGAGCAATTAGCTGATAAATTCAATCAATGGAGACAGCCAATCAGGAGACTCCAGCCCCTGGAACAATGTTATTTCCTCAGTGATAGGGTATATTTTACCTAAATTTGCAGGATAATTGCTCTGGCCTGTTCTCTCTTTCTCTCTCCCCCCCCACCCCTTTTCCTATTTGTCTTCTCTCTTTCTCTTTCTCCCCCTTTTCTATCTCTCCCTTCTCTTTCTCTCTCCCTCTCTCCTCCTCTATACCTCCTCTCTTTCTTTACCTCTCTCCCTTTCATTTTCTCTTTCCCTTCTCTGTCTCTGTCTCTCTCTGTCTCTGTTTCTCTGTCTCTGTCTCTGTCTGTCTCTTTCTGTCTCTTTCTCAATCTCTGTCTCTCTGTCTCTCTCTCTGTCTCTCTCTCTCTCTCTGTATCTCTCTCTCTCTTTCCTTACTCCCCTTTGACTTTCCAGGGTACCTAAGCCAAGACAGTGTTTAACTTACTGTGTTACCTTAGGTAAATCACTTGACTTTTCTGAACTTATTTCCTCATTTGTAAAATGAGGACTGGATGATACAGAACATCCCCTTCCAGCTCTCTGGCAATCTGTGATAGGATAAAGACAGAAGCATTGGATCGTGTCAGAAGATCTTGGTTCTTTACGTGGCTTGGTATACGGCCTTTGATCAATTCTCTCCTGTTTCTGGACCTCTGCTTTCTTAAATGAAGTCATTGGATCAAATGGTTTCTAGGGTTCTTTCTAATTCTGATATCCCATGATGGCAAAACTGAGGCCCAGAGAGTTTAAATGACTTGCCCACAGCTAATCTGGAGCCGAATCCAGTCAGGTTCAAACCCAGGTGTCTCCTGACTTGAGTCCTAACATGGTTTCTGCTGCCATGCACTGTGGAAGTGAGGCCTGCCCATGTAAGCACAAGGGGCTGAATGCCCAGACAGGTCCTGTCTGTCCTGTGTAAACTAGGCCTTTTGGAACTGATCCTGTTTGCCCAGCTTCCCAGAATCCTCTCCAACCTCACCCAAAATTGTAACTTCAAGTCCTAGCCCCCCACCCCACCCTTCACCCCATGAGGCTCTAGCTGTTGCCGGGGAAGCTGTTAGCTTACTCCCTGCATGGAGAGGCGACAGACTTCCCTCCTTCCCCCCCCCTCAAATGTCTGATATCTGCCATTGTCCATTTTTTTTTCCTACAGAAACTGAAACTTCAGGAAATTACCTTGGCTGAGAATTCTTCGGTAACTTCCCCAGCAGCCCAGCATCAATATATCTGGCACTCCCTCATCCGCTGACTGTCTTATTTATGCAATTGAATTGAAAATAAAAAAAAAATTCCCATCTCGCTGGCTGAAATCTGTCAAAAGGAGGATCAGCTAAAAGAGGGATTGTGTATGTATGAGGACTGTAGGGAAAACAAAGAGGGAGAGAGAGATGCTTGTGGCTGAGAGACAGGCTCAGGACAGACCAGCTGGAGGGAAGACATTAGCAAACCTGCCAGGATGGGAGGTGGGGGGGAACTCTTCTAGCTATTGTACTAAATCATTGTCATAGAGTGAGACCAATTCCCAGGACCCCCACCCTCTGCCCCTTATCTATGCCATTTTTGAAAATGAACAGTGGAGTTAAATATTCAGTTCTACAAAATCACTTGACCACTTGTGCAGGTCCATGACATAGGGCTATTTTTAGTGACCCAACAACCCCCCAAAACCATTCATTCATTCATGCATTCATTCATTCGTTCATTCATTTATTCATTCATTCATCCTGTCACTGAACAAATGGTAGGTTATTAAGTGTTTGCTGTGTAACAATAACACTGAGCCCCAAGTGCTCAGTGCTAGGGAAGATAAATTCAAATAGGACGTGGTCCCTGCCCTCATGGAGTTTGCAGCATAATAAGGAGTTGATGTATCAAAGATAATTATGATAACTTTATTATATATTTAAAAGGATTAGCGAGTTGTACATAATAGATTTGCAATTTTATGTGCAATCATCTTTTTTATTATACTATGTTATAGAAATGCTTGTTTTGTTCCATAAGTTAATAAAAAAAGGTTGGATGCAAAAAAAATAATTATAATTAATAATGATACCTGCTAACTATAGGAAGAAGGTATTTTTTAAGTGCTTTGTGGAGTTAGGGAGAAAATTGGGGAGACAGGGTGAACAACCATGGGGGAAGGAGATGAGATTTTTGAATTGTACTTCAAAATAATAGTAATATTACCATTTACATACATATACATAAAGTAATAGTAATATTACTAGTAGTATAACTAACATTTATGTACCTACTTTAAAGTTTGAAAAATACTTTATATATTAGCTTGTTAGAGCATCGAACAACCCTGTGAGTTAGGTTGCCTTAGGAATTTATTATCTGCATTATATAGATGAAGAAGCTGGGGCTCAGAGATTTTAAGGGACCTGTCCATCAGAGTCAAGACCTGAACCTGAACTCTCCAGTTGCCAAGTCCAGCCCCCTATAGGCAGCTAGAGTTCATCTATCTAGTCCAACCCTGTGCTAGGGGATAGGACAGTACCTGAGCCTTGCCTAAATGATGCCCGTCGAGCTGTTAAAACCTTCCTTGATGCCCCCATCAAATTTCTTAGCCCTCCCACAGACAGGAAGGTATTCCTTCTGACTCTTCCACAACCTTCTTGTTAGATGAAGCCACAAACCTTAAGAGGTTTCTCCCCTATAGGAAATGTCACTGATGAACAAATTACCATCCCCTAAAACTCGCATCTCATCTTGAACCCACTTTGTTGGTGACCTCATTGATCCAGAACTACCCTCAGGACTTAGAGAAAGCAAGAAAGCCCTCTTGGTGTCCAGAGGACATCTCACACAATCCAGGTACTGATACTGTACATTAGTCATAGGAGAGACCCTCACTCTGAGCCTCCTTATTTTTACTTTACACATGATTCTGACAAGCTTAGTTATATTGTTCTCCAACCTTCAATAGATTTGAGCCAGCTAATTAGACAGATGCACACTGACAATAGCTAGAAATAGCAGCCAACAACCTAACCATGAGGGAGGAAATTATGAAAACTATAAAAACAGACATAGACACTAAAAAAAAAAACCATTTGTTGTCAAAGCAAATAACCTCTCTGAATATGATTATCCCTGGAAGCGATATTGTGCTAAAGGAAAGAAGGAATTGAACATTTTTAAAAGCACCTACTATGTGCCAGGTGTGGTGTTAAATACTTTACAAATATGATCGCATTTGTTCCTCACAACAAGGCTGCAAGGAAGATAAGATTATCTCCATTTTACAGGCGAAGAATTTGAGGCAGACAGAGGTTAAGGGACTTACATAGTAAGTCACAGCTAGTATCTGAGACTGGATTTGAACTCAGGTCTTACTGATTCCAATCCCCATACTCTCTCTATATTCTGTCACCTAGTTACCTCTAGAAACGATACAATAATTGATGCTCATAATGATGGCTCTGAGTCACCAAGAAAATATGTTTAATTTATCCTATTTAACAAAGGCAGGGAAGTATGAAGCACATTTTGGAAAAGCTTCCATCCAAAATGGTTAATATAGTAAAAATACTCAGCAATCCAAAATACTCAGCTACTAAGATTCCTCATCCCTTGAGGGTCTCCAGGGAAGCTAAGGTCTTACTATGGTCTACACAAGTATATCCCCAGAATATCAGCTATAAATTTGTCCATCAACACATCGTTTTGAAGTATCTGTTGTGTCCAGTACTTTGAGAGGACCTAGAATAGGAAGAAACCCTGGCCACAGGGAGCTTATTCACAGTCTAAAAAACAAGAAACAAAACAACTCCATGAGAAACAAGATGGTGTCTTAGAAAGAGCACCAGTCTTGACATTTATAGTATCATAGGTAGAGAGCTAAGAGGGACCCCAAAAGTCATCTAGTCAACACCTTTATTTTGCAGGTAAAGAAACTGAAATTTGTGGGATTCAACGATTTAGCTCAGGCTAGAGAAGTAGTGAGCTTTAGAGGCAAGACTTGAACCCAGATCCTCAGGCTTCAGAGTCCATGTTCTTTACATAGGTGAGGAAGCTAAGGACCAGAGAGGTTAATTGACTTGCCCAGGGTCACTCAGGTAGTAAGTATCTGAACCAGGATTAGAACCCAGGTCTTCCTTACTTTAACAGTACCCACGGTCCTACCACTCCTCTTTTAGTTGAGACCCAGATTTAGAAAGTTCTATCATTTACTGTTTGTGTGACTCTGATATACAATATTACTTCTCTGAGGCTTCATTTTCTCTTCTAAAGTTGGGGGTAATAATAGTACCTACCCTACATGACTGTGTTGTGGAGTATGCTTTATCAACTTTACTGTATTTTATTTGGGGGGGGGGTCTGTGATTTCATTGGTAAACGGAATTCTCTGCTGAGTAAACTCCATCTATCAATGCCAGTTGGATGTTTTGACTGGAGGACTAAGGAGATAAGTGACTTACCCAGAAATCAGAGGTGGATCCTGAACCCAGGTCAGTAACTCAATCAGTCAACAAGCATTTATTAAGCACCTACTGTGTGCCAGGCACTGTACTAAGCACTGAGGATGCAAAAAAATAGCAAAAACTGTCCCTTCCTCCAATGAACTCAAAATCTAATGGAGGAAACTCATCATCTAATAAAGATATATTGATAATTTATTATATATTATTTTACTTATTACATGTGTATATATAATATAATAATGGTTTAGTATATAAAGTCTGACCAGGACGTTAAGAGATCAAATAATCCTCTCTTCTTAAAGATGGAATAAATGGAGCCCAAAGTGACTCACCAAAGGTCACGGTGGGTTAATGGCAGAACTAGGACCAGATTCACAGGATCACAGAATTTGAGAGTTGAAAAGGATTTCAGCGGCCATCTGGTCCAATCCATGCCTGCAAAAAGAAATCCCCTTGACAACATACCCAGCAAGTGGTCTTCCAGTCTTGGCTTGAAGGCCTCTAGGAGCCCTGCCTTCCAGACCAGGGCTTCCTTCCCAACACTAGGCTGGGAGCTGAGCTGGGAGCTGGGAGCAGAAACAATGCCAGCTTCTCTGATTGGGCCCACTCCAGTGCCATGAGCCTGCTAACCCTTGGCAAAGCAGCAGATTGTATTCCAGAGACAATATGCTGAGGCATCTTTTTAACAAAGGTGCTTTCTGGGCAAAAGCTGACTCCAAACTGTCTGCCTGAGTTAAAAAAAAAATTCCCATGCCACTGCAATAAAAATGGCTCAGGGTTCCAGAAGAACCAGGCGTGGGGGAAGAAGTTGGAATGTCCTCAGTACCTATCTAGCAGAAGATCAGAAGGTCTGAGGGGGCCACCTCTCTCCCCCCTCCCCCAGTACCTTTAAGACAGAACAAACCCCAGGGACATCCTGGGGGCCAGAGACCAGGGTGCAAATTCACTGATCATAATATTAGATTATTATTAATATATTGTTACATATGTGCTAACAATATATATGTTCAGTCATGTCTGATTCTTTGTGACTCCATTTGGGGTTTTCTTGGCAAAGATACTGCAGTGGTTTGCCATTTCCTTCTCCAACTCATTTTGTAAATGAGGAAACTGAGGCAAACAGAGTTAAGTGACTTGCCCAGGGTCACACAGCTACTAAGTCTGGGGCCAGATTCAAACACATGAAGATGAGTCTTCCTGATTCTAGGGCTGGCACTCTACTGCGCCACCTAGCTGCCCATATAATACATGTAAATAAAATTATTATTAAAAACATATATTAATAACAACAATAATAACAACTATTCACATTTGTCTGACACCTTAAGTATTTAATTAGGTTTGTTAGACTTTTTTTTTAAATCACAGGACCTGTTATTTCATTGATGAAGGGAGCTCCCATCGAGGAAATTTCCCCTTTAGTCAACAAGCATTTTTTAACTACTTGCTATATACCAGGCACTAAGCTAGGATCTGGGGATAAAAAGAAAGACAAAACCACGGTCTCTGTTCTCTGTGCCTCCAACAGGAAAGCAATATATTTAAAAAATGGATAAATGCAAGATATATACGGAGTAGATCTACCAATATAGCTTGACCTGACTTTGCAACTTATTATCAAAGAGAATTACTTAGAGTACTAGAGGATAAAGGACTTGGCCAGGGTCACACAGTCAGTATATATTAAGAGGCAGGATTTCAACTTGGGTCATCCTGACTTAATTAGGTTATGGAAGGGAAAAATGCTTGAGTCCTGCTGTGGAGAATTCCCATCTTGGTACAACAACAGGAGTGAGCCTGGCAGAGTTCTCCAATGACCTCTGGTTTTATGGGATAGGTGGAGGGATATGATCCAGTAATTTAAAATATCATTTACGAAGGGATCTTAGAAGTCCTGCAGAAGCTGAGCCTAGAGGGGACAAGTGATGTGCTCCAAGGTTGCCCAGCTAGGGAGAGTCAGCCTGGATTCATACCCAGCTTTTCTAACTTTCAACTTCATGCACTGGAAGTCTGCCTCCCCAGGCAGGACCCAGTGGGATCAGCACCACTACTTTGATTAACTATTGGGACGGCACCAGAATGCGTGGGTCGGAATGAGTGTGACTTGGGATCCTGTGCAAGAGTGGACAGGGACAGAGGTGAGCAGGCGGCCGCTGGCACAGTACTGCCATTATCGTGCTATAACCAGAGATGGTTGTTGATTTAGGGTGGGAGTCAAGGTGCTTGGATAAGTTGGAAATCCTCAGCAGTTAACTGCAGAATGAGTGAACAGAACCACAACCTACTGCACCCAGAAGGGAAAGAACACCTTATACCTTGAATTTCTTAAAGGGTGTTGATGTTTCCAAACCACTCTATTGTCAATCTAATGGACAAGGCAAGTGCCAGCAGGAGATTTTATGGCATCATAGAGTTCAGGTCTAGGATGGACTTTAGATATCCTATAAAATAGCTGTCTCATTTTACATAAAGAGACACTGAATAGTAGGGAGAGAAAGAAATTGCCTTGAGATTAGTTATATGGATAGTAAGTGACAGAACTTGGAGAAGAATCCAGATTATGGAATCATAGAGCCAGAAGGGGCCCCAGAGATCTAGTCTGACCCCTTCATTTTATTTTATTTTTTAAATGAAATTTTTTTCAACCTTGCCATTTTACAGATGAGAAAACTAAGATCTAGAGAAATGTAACATACAAGTAGTAAGACACAATAAAACCCAAGGGTTTATTTATTTATGTGAGGGGCTTGTTTGCTCCTATTGTACCACGCCAATTCCTCAGGCCTGAATCTAGGGCTGGTTTTGCCACCTTTTTAACTTGATTGCATGGGGCTGTGGGGGGGGGATGGAGCTGTTGTCTGTTGTGACTGCAGTCACATAGCTCCCCCTCCATGGCCCGCTGTGGTCATCCCATTCAGAGTCTAGCTGCTGAAGGTCTGAGGAGCAGGTGAGGAGCTGTAAACAGTGACTCATAGACATTCCAAAGGGTGAGAGATAACAGGTACTCTGAAGCCCAGGAACATCAGTCAATAGCCCCGTGGGAAGGAAGTTCAGGATAGTGTGGACCCAGCACTGGACTTAGAGTCAAAGGATCTGGGTCCCAGCCTCACGCTATTTACTAGTCACTTTCGGCAGCCTGGTCCTCAGATGACAGGCACACAGCACGGTCCATCCCTGGGCTTGTATGTCAGGGTTTTCCAGCTTGTGAGGATCTGCCGGCAACTTTGCTCTGCTGGCTGCCCTTTGAGAACACAGGGCTTTCTCCATGCCAGAAGGAAGGTATTGGAGTAAGCCTTTGGTAGAGATCTGCTTTATTATAACACTGATGTGGGAGGAAATAAACCTGTTATGATTCATCTCAATGCTCTCATGTGACCCGGGAATGAGTTTCCAAAAAGGAACCCATCACACAGGCTGCTATATCCACTGCTGAACTCTAGGAACCCAGGGGCTTTGGGGCCATGATGTAGACCAGCAGTTCTCAAAGTCTGGTCCGGGGGACCACTGGGGCTTTTTTAGGGGCCCTTTCAAGGAGTCCATGAGATCAAAACAACTGTCATAATATACTAAGATACTTTCATTTCTAATATAGTAAATATTAATAGATACAACCCAAATAGGTGAAAGCTCTTCGGGGTCCTCAATAATTTTTGAGAGTGTAAAGGGTTCCTGAGACCAAAAAAAATGTGCAAACTACCATAGTAGACAGAGAAGAGCTAAGATGCTTTTGGTCATTGTAAACAGCCTGCTCTAAGACAGCAGGCTTGTTCAGTGCTTCCTGCCAAGTGGACTGGACATACAGCTGGACTCCAAAGCCACAAAACAGTAGGTGCCAGATTAGAATGAGCAAAAAGTGAGGGAGGGGGTCATTGAGTTCATAGGAGAGGCTGCTCCAACTGACCATGGCCAGTGAAGTCCAATCCAATCCAATAAGAATTTGTTAAACACCTATTGTGTGTAAAGCAATGGTTCTTGGAGCTAAACTGGTCTTTATTGGCTATGCCAATAAAGGCATGCAGAGAAGATTCTACTTCAGATCATCTTTTCTGAAAGTGCAAAAGTCTATAAAAATCATCATAATTTTAGAAATCAGGATCTTTGAACTAAATGGCCTCTGGGGTCCCTTTGGCTCCAAATCTATGATCTTCCACAAGGACCCTAGCTTAGAGGCAGCTACATGGTCCAGTGGGTAGAGCACTGGGCCTAGAATCAGGAAGATCTCAGTTTAAATCTGGCCTCAGACTGAACAGCTGTGTGACCCTGGGCAAGTCTCTTAACCTATTTGCCTCAGTTTCCTCATCTATAAAATGAGGATATTAATAATACTTAACTCCCAGTCTTGTGAGGACCAAACAAGATAATATTTGTGAAGCATTTAGCATAGAGCCTGACACATAGGAGGTACTACACAAATGTTAACTAATATTATTATTATTATTATTAGGTCAGATCCCTTCCTGAAAGCCCTGTTATTTTCCATTTACCTTTTATTTTCTCAAAACCTAGTAGGTATAAGTGGCTATGGGAAGGGTATATAGCAGGATACTGGATCTGTGAAAGACAAAACGCTTTTACTTATAATAATAACAACAACAATAATAACAGCCAGAATTTATGTAGTTAGTTAAGCTTTGTAAAGTGCTTTACAAATATTATTTCATTTGATCCTCATGACAACCATGGGAGTTAGGTGCTATCATTATCTCCATTTTATAGATAAGAAAACTGAGGCAGACAGAAGTTTAAGTGACTTGTCCAAGGTCACACAGCTAGTATGTGTCCGAGGCAGTATTTGAACCTAGGTCTTCTTGACTTCAGGTCCAGCACTCCTCTAGGACTTGACAGGTGACATGGCACTTTTCTCACAACATCCTTTTGAAATCAAAAAATAGCTCAATTATGATACCCTGTTTATAGAGAAGGAAACTGAGGCTCCAAGGGGGAGAAATGATTTACCCAGGCTCGGGCAGTTAGTGATTCGAACCCAAGTCTTCTGACTCCTAATCTAATTTGCTTTACGCTGTACCATACTGCCTCTCCAAGGGGCTTATGAATCCTCCATTCTTATCCTATGCTGGCATGTGGGCAAATTGTTATATAATCCCACTTTGTGGTCTGTTTCAGTGGATTCTGATTGCATCAAATAGGACTACCTGGAGCTAAGAGAAAGTCAGCATCGATCAGGACCATTTATGAATAAAGGCTCTAAGCATCCAGCTTTAGAAATATAGATGATATTTAGAAATAGATCCAGAAAGACTTATGTAATGGGCTTTAATCAAATCTCGAAGAGGAATTGGCCAATAAATCACATCTTGGGAAGAAATTGACCAATAAATCACATCTTGAAATGAATGTGACAGATAAATCGTGTCCCAAAGAGAAAACAACCACTCGATCAAATTCATGATATGTTTGTGAAAATGACCGGTCTCTGTTCTCTGTTTTCCCTGACTTTTTTTTTTTTTTTTTTTTTTGCAGAACCAATATGGTGAGCAACAGTTTAGAAAGAGAGTATGAGTGTGTGAATGGGGATGGTGGGAGATAGATCGGTATTCACACATATAGGAAGAAACTTGCTAGTTAGACAGCCAACAGGCCACCTGATTAAGCACTTTCTCTGTGCCAGGCATTGGGCAAAATGTTGGGGATTCAAAGAGATCAAAACCACCATCCCTGTCCTCACATTCTAAGGGGGACACAACATGCAGAAAGTTATACATATAAGATATATACAGTGTAAGAGGAAGATAATTTTTAGATGAAAGCCGTTAGTGGTAGCAGTTAGTCATTCAATAAACATTTATTAAGCACCTGCTGTGTGCCAGGCACTGTGCTAAGCTCTGAGAATATGAAGAAAGGCAAAAGACAATCCCTGCCCTCAAGTGGCTTACAATCTAATGCAAACAACTATGTATAAACAAGCTATACAGGAGGAAACTGAGGCCCAGAACATAACATTTAGTGACTTGCTAAAGGTCATACATACGGGGCATTTAAGCTATTAAAACTTAAAACTGTGCTAAGACTTTGGGGGACACATAATTACAAGGATTCAAACCTAGGTCATCTTTACCACACAGGTGGAATTTCAGAATGACTTATTTTTTTTTCCTGGGAGAGGTCTAGATCTGTGAATTCATCAACATAGAGAATTCCTGGTGAAGGAAATCCTTTTACCAACACAGAAGGTCAACTATCTGAAACTTACAGAGAGCTGCCAAAGGCTCTGTTAGGTTGAGTTACCTCCCCATGGGTACCCGGGCAGTATTTATCAAAGGTAGGAGTTGAACCCAGGTCTTCCTGACTCCAAAGATGGCCCTTGCTCCCTTATGCCAAACTGCTTCCCTCCAGAGTTCTATCTCATATGGATTTCTGCTGTGTAATATACCTTGCTTGTATTTCAAAAACCCTTTACAGTACTCAAAATTCTCTCCTCCTGAACAAACTCATAAGGTACATACAAATGCTTGCTTATCGAAGTATCATTATTTCCATTTTAGAGGTGAGAAAATGGAAACTCTGACTAGACAAATCATTTGCCCAAGACCTATAGTAAATGGCAGACTCTGGACCCAAAACCAGGTCCCCTGACTTCAAATATATTGTTCTTTACAAGAATAGGAGAATCTTCCCTTCGTTATGACTGTCATGGCACTAAGTACTCTTTTCCACATTGTTAACACATTCTAATCCATATCCTAGATATTTGTGTGCATGTATCGTCTCCTGGTGTTAGACCGAGCATGGGAACCGTGTCTTTCTCACGATGGTCTCTCTTTGCCCCTCCAAGAGTCCTGTGCTTATGTGGGACTCAGCACATATTTACTGTATGTTGAATCATGCTAGCTTTGCCATTACCTAAATTTTCAGCAGTTTCAAATGTGCTGAAATGTTTGGTTTTTCCTTTGATTAACAAAGGCCTTTATATTTTCAGAGCTTTAAGTGACTTTGCCATAACTACTTTGTAAGGGGGGGAGATCAATTGTTTTTAGCCCTGTTTAAAAGATGAGGAAGCAGAGATTCAGGGGGCAAGCAACTTCCTAAAGCTCACACAGCTAGCAAGTGTCCAAGCTGGTTTCAGAATTTTTGTCTCCTGATTCCAAACCAAGTGTCTTTCCATCACATGGGGGGCTATCTCTTATCTGCTACCAATATCAGAGGTAATATAGATCTTCTTTCTTTTGTCCAACAAGGTGTGGAACTATGGGTGCAAAATATCACATACTCCATCAAACATGATCAACCACACCTGGTTTTCTTTGTTACAATGTAGGGTCACCTTTTTGTGTGTTTTTGTATGGGAATAGGGAAGTTGGGGGAGATGGTATGTATCCAAAAATGACTTTGATTCAAAGCAGAAGACACTACTAAAACTTTAAAAAAAGCAATAAAGACCAATTCAGGAAATTTGGATTGGCAGCCCCTGTTTGAAGCATATTTTCAAGATCAAGACTATAAAATTCCACCAAGGTAAAAAACTCATCCTTTGCCTCACTGACTTTGATTTACCTCTATGTCCGGAGCCATGAAATGTAAAACATAAGAACTGAAACTGTCCTATAATCATGTGGGCATGGATAGGTAGTCAGGATGGTTGGTCTGCCTGGTCACCCTGGCCTGGTGAAATCCAATAAGCCAACCAGGCATGTCTAGTGCCATTCAGCTAGGCCTCGTTAACGCCTTAAGGATGTGATTAGCATTTCCTCAGTGCCTTACACGGAATCTCACTTGTGCTTATACCCACCTTGTTGAGACCTAAGGAAAGAGTAAGGACTGCTGTGTCTGCCTTTATAAAGGAGCTGGTGGGCTTCCCTCACTGTTCCTCTCAAGTCAGCAAGCAGTGCGTGATAGTGGAAAGGGGGCTGCAGCAGGAGACAGATAACAAGGAAGCAAGTCTTGACTCTGATCCTGATCAGCTCTGGACTACAGGCATCCCTTCTGAGGCCGTCTCAGCTTCTTTAGCAATAAAATGGGGATAACACCAGTAACCATGTGCCTCATAGACTTTTCGGGTGCTTAGCAAACCTTAAACCATGCTACAAAAATGGGAGCTGTTTAATTTATGTCCTTATCTCATTGGAAAATCATAGGCAGAGATGGGTTAGAAACACAGACAAACTATAGTGATTGATTTGAAGTTTACCCCAGGCTGGAGACAAGCATTTATCAGGTGGGCAGCGGATAGAAAGATGGATTTGGTTCAAGGAGACCTGAGTTCAAATGCAACTTGAGACGCTACTAGCTATGTGAGCAAATCGCTTAACCTCTTCCTGCCTCATTTTTCTCATGTGAAATGACAATTGTACCTATTTCCAAGTATTATTGTGAAGATCAAATGAAATATTTATAAAGTGCTTTGCAAGTCTTGGCAGCTAGGTGACACAGTGCATAGAGTGCAGAGCCTGAAGTCAGGAAGAACTGAGTTCAAATCCAGCCTCAGGCGCTTACTAGCTACATGACCCCGAGCAAGTCACTTAATCCTGTTTGCTTCAGTTTTCTCATTTGTAAAATGAACTGGAAAAGGAAATGGCAAACCTCTCCAGTATCTCTGCTAAGAAAACGCCAAATGGAGTCACGAAGAGTTGGACATGACTAAAATGACTGAACAACAGCAACAAAATTGCAAACCTTCAAATGCTAATTATTATTATTATTATTATTTTCCCATTAGTGGTAGTCTGATTGGAATAGGAGGAACGTTGTGTGATTCCGAACCTTGGACCCTCATGAAGGACCTTATAACCTGAGGAACTCTTCCTTTCTGGTAACTGGGATTCCATCATTCATGTGAGCTCATGTGCCTCACTCAGAATTAGAACCTTGTGCACTGGCATAAATAAGATGTGTCCTGTCTTTATGTTTCTGGGAGATGGGGAATCCCTCAGGTTTTAGGGTGAAAGCCTGTGTCTATGTGCAGCTGACAAAGGAGGTAGGGGCCTTGCCTCTGCTCAGGTTGTGATCGCTGACAAAGACTGGCCTCAGGCTCAGCTCATTGCACTCTTGTGTGAGAGGCATGATAGCAGGCCTCCATCATCCCGTGTTTTACTGGTTAAGTTTTAATGATGTCTGTTAAGTTTTACTGAGTTGAGTAAAACTCCTTCTACCATTAAGAAGAAACACCCCAAATAGAAGAGATTATGTTTGCATGCAAATTAGAAGATTTAAACCAGAGCTGGGTAGGTGTAGTTGGAGTGGGAAAGATACTAGGGATTAGCTCTGGGAGCCCAGAGGGTCTGCCCTCCCTACTATAATCAGGTGACACGCCAAAAACCTTCCTGGAGTCTGAGCAGAGAGTCTGGTCCGTTCTGTTAGTCATGTATTATCACTGACATTATTACCTTCTTTTAGGAAAACCTTATTCTCAGTGAAATTGTTCTGGTTTTGAACAAATCACTCAAGAAGCATTTATTAAGCACCTACTATATGACTCCTAGGGCAGCTGGATAGAGTGGATAGAGTGCTGGGCCTGGAGTCAAGAGGACACCTTTTCCTGAGTTCAAATCTAACCTCAGACACTTTCTAGCCGTGCAACCCTGGGCAAGTCACTTAACCCTGTTTGCTTCATTTTCCTCATCTGTTAAATGATCTGGAGAAGGAGATGGCAAACCGCTCCAGTATCTTTGCCAAGAAAACCCCAGATGGGGTCACAAAGAGTAGGACGTGACTGAAATGACTGAACAACAACAACATGGCAGTCGTAAGGTTTAGCCCTAGCCGCACAAAGTTGGATTCTACTAAGGAATCCCAGAACTCGCCCAGGAACACCAGGAAGTAGCAAAGGTGTCCTCCCTTTCTATCTCCAACCCTGTTAAGATGGCCTAGAACCCATTCAGGCTGCTTGACAGCTTCCAAGGCTTGGATAAAATGTGAGCTATCGACCCTGTTCCTTCTAGTGACATGGGGGATCACCAGGCCTTGCCCCCAGTCCCGCTATGGGCTCCTAAGGTCCTCTAGACTTTACCAGGTGTCTTGATTCTACCTGCTGAGGACCCTCAGCCCTATCGTCTGACCTACTAATGTAACCTGATGACACCTGGGACTTTTCATCTGACCCTTTGCTGCGCCTGTAGGAATTCTGAGCTTTCTTCCCACCTTGTGTCTAAACTTTCTGTTGTTTTGTCCCCCTCAATTAGAGTGTGGACATTGAGAACAGGGACTGTTTGAATTTTTCTGTTTCAGTCCCACTTGCTTAGCATGGTGCTTGGCAACTGGTAAGTACTTAACAAATGATTTTTCATTCATTCATTCATAAGGGGAATACTATATCTCTACAAGTAAATATGTCAAACAGTAGTATATGATAGGAACAAAGGGATAATAGTACGGACAAAACATTATGGAAATATTTAAAAAATAGAAAAATCACTTCCTGATGAAGGAGATAATGGGAAGGCTTGAGGCAGGTAGCCCCTGAACTGAGCCTCAAAGGAAGCATAGGATTTCAGGGGGTGAATATTATTGTAGGCACAAGGTACTGGTCAGATAGTCAAGTTAATGCTGACTTTTATAGCTTCTGTGATTGGGGCATTTGGTGAAGAACTTACAAAATCTGGCAAATCTTTATGGGTGTGATATCTTTTCTATTGAAAGATTCCACTTACTATTGATTTAAAAATAAAAAAGCTGCACAATATAAATTGCAGGGAAACAAATCAGGCTAAAAAACCCTTCCACTGGAATTTGGCAAAGTTGTCATCTTAGATTAACCACTGGGGGAGTATTGTTAATTACCATTGGATTGAGGTGTATGCTGGCCTGAAGGGGAAAGTAAACTTTCCTAACCCAGGAAGCCTGAACAATTAGGCCTACAGCATCTGAAAAGCCAAGTCTGCAAGTTAAACCTGTCCCTGAGCCACTGTGCTGAGGTCATCGAAATTGGCTCCCCATGCTCACAGAATAGGGAGGGGTTTGAGGGAGAGGCCCAACTGCTCCTTTTATTCCCGGCATCTCCCACATCTCCCAGTTGTCAGAGAGCTTTGGAGAGGCCCCAGGTGGGAGGGGAGACTCAAAGAAATGGGGAGACTCAGCCAAGAGCCACCTATTTCATCCCCTGTGGCCGCTGACTGTTGTGCTTGGGACCCAACAGCCTGGAAGTTGGCCCTGGCTCTAGCTAATCCAACCAGTACTGACTCATCACATGGCTGGAGCCAAAAATAATACTGCTGGGCCGTGGGAGCCATCCGGACACACGGCCGAGCTACTGAAAGGATCCTTGGGCCTGGGGCCTGGCTTGTGTTTGTTGGTTATTGTTTCAGAGAATCTCAGTTCTCATCCTGAATTTCTGTTGGCTCCTTGCCTTGGGAGGAGGAGCTCTTGCTAAATCGGACTCCTGCTCTAATTTTCTTGTTGCTGCTTATACATGAGTGACTGCCTGATCTCACGGGTATGGGCTCTCCCCTTCACCATGGTGACCACAGCCAATTCTTCTCCTTCCCTCTTGTGCTATCCTTGCCTCTTATCCTCCACAGGGTTCTGTTATACTCCTAAGAAATCTTTCTAACACAGGCTGGATTGTAGAATCTGGAGGTGGAAGAGGCCTTTGAGATTGTCAGGTATAAACCATTCATTTTATGAATGAGGAAACTGAGGTCAAGAGAAGCTGGGTCAACATGGTATAGTGTAAAAAGTGATGGATTTGGAGTCCAAAGATCTGAGTCTGATTCCCAGCTCTGCTACTTACTAGATGAGTGACCTTGGAAAAGTAATTTACCTTCTCTCAGCCTGTTTCTATAAAATAGGCTGTTATGAGTATTAAATGAGATAATTTATGTAAACTGCTTTGTAAATCTTAAAATACTGAATCAATACAAATTATTAATATCAAGGACTTGCCCAAGATTATTCATCTATCAAGAAGTAGACCAAGGATTTGAACCCAGTTCTTCTGGCTTCCATAACCCATGCTCCCTGCCCTTATGAAGCCTACCCAGTCCTCCTGTATGACTGATAGACTAAAGGTAGCATGAGCCTTTTTCTAATATAATCATTGCAAATTCTGTCATGATTTTAATTGGAAGTCCAACTATAGCTCTGGCATGACAGGAGGCAATCTAGTACCCTCTCACTCGAAAAGCTTGGAATCCATACTTCATACCCTTTTCCAGGTGATTGCTACTTTTGGTGATCATCATTATTTGGCCTATCATTATTGTTTGCCGAACCACCCAAAAGTATTTGCGGGATTAAAGATTTAGCTAGAAGAATCCTCATAGGACACCTAATACAACGTCTATATTGTTCATTCTTTCAGCTGTGTCCAACTCTTTGTGACCCCATGTACCATAGTGTGCCAACGCTGTCCATGAGATTTTCTTGGCAAAAATATTAGAGTGGTTCACCATTTCCTTCTCCAGTTGAATTAAGGCAAACAGAAGTTAAGTGACTTGCTATTGAGTGTCCGAGGCTGGATTTGAACTCATGTCTTCCTGACTCCAGGCCCAACATTCTATCCACTAAGCACCTAGCTGCCCTCTACTCAACAGAGAAACTAACTGAGCCCTTGAGAGGCGAAATAACTTTTCTAAGATCACACAGCAATCCCAAAATAGTGGCTATTCCTACCCTTGTCAGGCTACAGAGAAGTTATGCTTTTCCTGTCCTTCCTTGAGTTGTGAATGGATCCCAACCTCTACTCCAGCAGTTGCACAAGAAGAGATAGTGCCGTGGTCTTCTCCCCTAGTCAAGCCACATGCAGAGTCCTGCATAGAGTCATATGAATCATGCTTGATGAAGAACACAGAGGTCATCTGGAAAAAGATGCAGGATAATGAGGGGAGCAAAGATCATACCACATGAGAAGTGGTTCAAGGGATGAGGATTTTTAGTCTTGAGAATATAATAATAGCTATCATTTATATAAAACTTTACACATATTATCTCATTTTATCCTCTCAGCAACCCTAGGAGTTAGGTACTTTTATGATCCCTATTTTACAGATGAGGAAACTGAGGCTGAGAAAAGTTAAGGGGGTCACACAATGAGTAAATGTCCAAGGCCAGACTTGAACTCAGACTTTCCTGATTCTAGATTCAGCACTACCTACTGCATCACCTAGCTGCCTAATAAAGGAAGACTAAAATCGTAAGTGATTACCATCTTCAAGTATTTGAATGGTTATTATATAGAGTTAGGAAGAGACTTATTCTGCTTCAACCTAGAAAGTAAAATTAGGGGCAGTAGGGTTAAGGGATAGACACAAAGGAGTTGTAGAGAGGTAGGTTTGTGTCTAACATCAGGAAAAGCTTCATCATAATAGAACCATCTAAAAGTGGACTCAGCTGTATCAGGAGATGATAGGTTCTCCATCATTAGAGACTTTGAAGGGGAGGCCAGATGACCACTTCTTGGGGTAGAGTTGGTGGGGTTGCAGTAAATGATTTCCACATTCCCAACCACCTCCAAAATTCTAAGATCCTAAGGCTTTCTGGACGCTAGAGTTGGAATTAGGGTTCATGAGTATCTCAAGGTCACAGCTTTCACAGTATCCAAAGAGGTCTGAGGAGCCATTTTTCCTAGCATCCCTTGCAGCAAAGGTCATTCTGATCTAGGTCAAGGAGGGCTCACAGGGCTTATTTCCAATGTTGAGAAAACCCAGAGAGAATTCTCTGCTATGGCTGCCAATCTCCAGTTGAATGATAGCCATACCCCAACTTGTGCTAGATGTTGAACCTCTTAGTACTTAAAGGTACTTAGTACCTTTGGGTACTGTAGTGGGGCTTCAGGCCTCTGTCATTTCTGTGGCTGCACCCTGCCCCTGCCCCTTCTTCTCCAAATCCCTAGCTTTGTTCCCAGCTCAGGTCCCACCTGCTACAACATAACCTTTCTGTATCACCATAATTGTTACTACTCACTTTCTCTCAACCTTGAACTTGTATGGGATGTATTTTGTATTTACTCACATGTTGTACACCTCCCCCCATTCCCTGAAAAAATGTAAACTCCTTGAGGGCAAGGACTATTTCATTTTTGTCTTTGTATCCCTAGCACCTAGCATAGTGTCTTATACATAGTGGATACTTAGGAAATGGGTGATACATGAATGAATGGATATCCCATTGTGTACATGCATGTGGAATACAGGAATGAATGGAAAACCTCAACACTCCAACTGAGCTGAGGTGCACAGGCAGTGTTGTTCAATGGAAAGGGTCCTAGATATGAAATCAGAAGACTAGAACCTGCCTCTGACACTAACTTGCTATGTGATTTTTGAATTATTTTTTTTTTCTCTTCTCTGGGTCTCAGTTTCCTTCTCCATAAAACAAAAAGGATTAGACTCAGGGGTAGGGAACCTATGACCTTGAGACCACATGTGACCTTCTAGGTCCTTGGGTGCAGCCTTTTGACTGAGTCCAAGTTTTACAGAACAAATCCTTTTATTAAGGGAATTCAGTCAAAGGGCTGCACTTGAGGACCCAGAGGGCCTCTTGTGGCCTTGAGACTGCAGGTTCCCCACCCCTGGACTAAATGGTCTCTAAGATCTCTTTGCATTCTAGTCAAGGCAACAGAAAAGTCCTTGGCACTTCCTATGTGCCGGGCACGGTACTAAGCACAGGCAATATGAAGAACTGCCAATAAAATTTCCCCCCTGGAGGAGCTCACCTTTCGCTGGAAGAGCCAACATGTAAACAACTGTGTGCATGCAAGATCCAGATAGGCTAAATTACAGGTTATCTCAGAGGAAATAATAATAATATTCATAGCTAGCATTTATATAGCTCTTTAAACTGGTAAAGCACTTAGCTAATCTTATTTCATTTTATCCCTACAGTAACTCTGGGAGTTAGGATGTATTATGATTCCCATTATACAGGTGGGGAAACTAAGGCAGCATAGAAGTTTAGTGAGCTGCCCAGGGAAGAAGCAACAGCACATCCATCCACTTGGATGTTTTGATTTTTGCACTAGAATAAAATAACTATGCTCTGAAATTTCTTATCTAGTCACTGAGTGTTCTTGGGACAAAGACAACAATAGCCACTTGGATGCTTTCCACACAGTGAATTGGGCCCCTGGAGAGAATAACCCAACTTTATATTTTCAGAAGAAGGTGTAGACTATACCAAGAAAGTCTAAGTAGCAGGTTGAAATGGAAAGACACGGGTCCAAGTCCCAGCTTTACTTCTTCCAGGCTCTGTGACCTTGACCAGGTCTCTTAACCTCTTTCTTGAAACATAGGATCTAGAGGTGGAAGGGCCCTTCACAGCCATGGTCCAATAACCTCCTTTTCAGATAAGGAAACTGAGACCTAGAGTGGCAAAATAACTTATTTGTGGTCACACAGATAACAGCTGGATCATTGAATCATCGATACAGAGATAGAAGGGACGTTAAAGATCATAGAGCTCTACCATCTCATTTTGCAGGTGAGCAAAGTGGGGTCCAGAGAAACTGAGTAAGTTGTCCCAGGTCCCACAGCTAATAAATAGCAAAATTTGGATATTAATACAGTTCTTCTGCCTCTAGATCTGGTGTTGTTTCCTCCGTAATTGTTGTTAGTCTTAGCCTCAGTTTCCCCATCTGTAATAATAATACCTACACCAATGTTCATGGGGGTTGTTGGGTTCTTTCTCCCATAATTGTTATCTATCTTAGCCTCAGTTTCTTTATCTATAAAGCAATGATAATATTTGCACAACAGCTCATGGGATTGTTGTGAGCCTCAGGTGAGATATTTTATGGAAAGCCCCATGTAAACTATAAAGCACACTGTTTGGGCTTCTAGCCTCATGATTTCATTGGCTTGGGGATTTCCCACAATAGAAACTCCCTCCACAGTTGCTATTTGGCAACTTGTCTATGCCTTACAGTCTTAGACAATCACCTCAACAGCCTTGAGAAATTAAGACTTACCTACAATCATATAGCCAGGACACATCAGAAGCAAGACTTGAATCCAGGTTGGAAGTGAGTCTTGAAGGAAGTCAAGGAAACCCAAAGGTAGAGACAGGGAATGGAGAGATCACAGTAGATATGGGGCACAGCCAGTGCAAAGAGAAAGGAGATGGAGTATTGAGTGCAAGGAATAGCCAGCAGACCAAAATAACTAGATCATAGAGTATGCAGAGGTCAAGAAGACTGGAGAAGTAGGCAGAGGGCAGGTTGTCAAGGACTTTGTCCTAGAGGTAATAGGGAGCCACTAGAGTTTATGGGTTGTGGGAAGGAGATGTGATTGACATGGTCAAACCTGAGCTTTAGGAAGAGGAGGAAACTGAGTCCTAGAGAAGTGAAATAATTTGCCAAAGATCACAGAGAGACTAAGGGGGAGTGTTGGGATTTGAACTCAGGTCCTTTAGTACTAAATCCAGGACTCTTCCCACTGTGCTATACTGTGTCTCAATAATGAAACCTTGTAATGAAGTCTTTAAGGTAAGTCCAAATTACCATTTTCCAGATATATCACAGAAAATATTCCTGGTCAGTTTCAGATTGGATAGGTTGCCCTCTGCAGTATTTTCCAGACCAAAATCTATTATCCTACGACCCAAAACAAACAAACAAACAAACAAACAAACAAACAACCAAACAACAACAAATCAAGGGTGAGGGAGTGCTCACTGTGAGCTGGGTATGTACACATAGTATTAGGGACCAGACTTGTGATTGCATTGGCATAGGATCTCCCTTGTGAGGAATCTCCCTCTGTCAATACAAATTGGCATCTTCTGGCGATTTATCATCTTACAGAATTGCCTAGAACAGGAGTGGGGAACCTTTGGCCTCGAGGCCATGTGTGGCCCTATGTCAGTTAAAGGGCAGCACTTGAGGACCTAGAGGGTCACACGTGGCCTCGAGGCCCCAGGTTCTCTACCCCGGGACCAATGAGTGGTGAAGTGATTTGCCTAGTGTTTGTCAGGAGCAGGTCTTGAATCCAGGATTTTATGGCTTCAGAACCAGCTCCCTCTTCACTGACACTGACTTCGACTACATTAATTTCAACAAACTCTATTTAAGATACCAGGCTAGAGGCTGGGTCTTCAAAGACAAATGTGAGAAAGTGCCTTCCCCTAAAGGGCTTATCTTCCATTGAAATACATCTTTGTTGAGTCTACCAGTCAACCCTACTTCCTAAAAAGAGGAATTTGATCAGTCCTTTGTCCATGGGGAGGGAAAGGCTACTTCCCAGAGCCCAGGGGCTGGGGCCTAATGTAGTGAGAAAAGGCTAGGACAGGGAGTTAGGAGCCCTGGGTCCTATTGCCCTGACTGTGTGACCTCAACCAAGACTTCTCCCTGCTTTGAGCCCCAGGTCCTTCCTCTGTAAAATAAGGGGCTGCACCTTCATAAATCTCTAAGGAATCCTCCCTTTGCCCCCCCCCCCCAGTTTTGACATCCAATGAATCTATGGTTCACTTCCATTCCATGAAAGACTTCTATAGAATTATATTGAAGTCATAGAATGAGTGGAGATAGTTAGGCTCAGTGGATAGAACACCAGGCTGGAGTCAGGAAGACCTGAATTCACATCTGGCCTCTGACACTTGCTAACTGTGACCCTGGGCAAGTCACTTAACCTTTATTTGTCTTAATCCACTGGAGAAGGAAATGGCAAACCACTCTGGTATCTTTGCCAAGAAAACCCCATGGGCGGTACTGCGCGGTCCACAGGGTCGTGAAGAGTTGGACGCAACTAAACGCCTTGGCAACAATAGTAATAATTAAACTACAGAGTGAGGATAGCTCCGAGGGACTCTTTGGAGGCCCAGAAGGATAGAGGAGAGGAGGGCAAGGGTGTGTATTTCTCAGGTCAAGGTCAAGAAGGCCTTGCTCCGGGCTGCTCTACTTCCTATCCTACTCTGTCCCTGAGGACACACCCTCACACCCCCCCACACACACACACACTTGCTCTGGGGAATTTGGCAAGAACTGCGACTCTGCCCAGTGGAGTTGGGCCATTATTGTTCTAAGGGTGAGGGAAGAGGCAAATCCTATTTCTTAACTAAGCTAGGACACCACTGGATGAGAAAATGCATTTCTCCTTGTTCTCCTGACCAGAGGGATTCACTTGAGAGGTCAAGCAGAGGACAGAGTAGGTCTGAACAGAATAAGCAAGGGGGTGGGACCTGATTGGAGGATGGCCATTCTTTCCTCCCCATCAGATATTCTTGTTCCATTTATGGCATCACTCGCTTAGATTATTACGAGACCAAGAGAAACATTCAGGTCAGATATGCAGGCAGATCAGAGGGGCTACGTGGGCCTGATTCCCACTCTTGTGCCTTTTCCTCTTTCTACAGGATGAACAAAATGAAATTTCCAAATCTGCTCAAGGTGAGAGGGGATGACTGCAATACATTTTGTATTCCTGCCTTTATGTCTTCGAGTTTTAACAAAAGGGATAGTTTTAACCTAATAACTTTTTTTCCTCCTTCCATTGTAGAAGTAAGCAAGAGGGTTAGTTGGGTATGGAAACAAGATACAAGAGAGGCTGATTAGGGAACTGGTTAATTTTCTGATTTTAGCTTTCGAACTACAAAAGCCCCATTTAAAGGCCAAATGTATTTCAAAATATGTTTTATTTGGAGCATGTAATAATAATAAATTAATTAGTAATAGCTAACATTCATATAGCATTTTGAGGTCTGCAAAACACTTTACAAATATTGCCTCACTTGTTCCTCACAATAATCCTAGGAGGTGCCATTATTATCCCCATTTAATAGATGAGAAAACTGAGGTCAAATAACTGGCCCTGGATCCCACTGTTATTAAATGACTGGGGCTGGACTTTTTAAATTCAGGTCTTTTTAACTCCAAGACCAGTCTCTTTCCACCTAACCTCCTTCCAAATCTCCTCTCTGCAGAATACAGTATAATTCTTTTGGGAATGGGTTCACAATTTCTTGGCCAAAGTTTCTTGTACACAACTGAATGACTACAATATGGAACAGTGGGAGGAAAGCTGGCCTTGGAATCAAGGAAACCTGGTTTCAAGTTGTGCTTCTGATTCAGACCAGCTGTTTGACCATGAATAAGATACAACTTCTTGGTGCCACAGGCAACTCTCTAAGGCTGTAAGTTACAATGACAGGTGAGTTGCCCATTGACATAGGTAGAAAAAACTTCCAGATCGGCAATTTCTTACACCAATGAAATCGTAGATCCAAAAAAATTCGCCAATCCTATAAAGTTGTCTCACAAATCAGAGAGACAGGCAGCTAGATGGAGATAACGAGATAGATAGATGATGGATGAGAGAGAGAGATGATAGGTAAGCAAACAGAGATAGAAGATAGGTAGATAAATAGAAGATAGGTAAGTAAATATATAGTAAGGTAGATGCTAGATAAATAGATAAGTAGACAGATAAGAAGATAGATGATATATAAATAAGTAGGTAGACAGATGATAGATGATGAATGTTGGATAGAGATTGATTATAGATAAGTAGAGATAGATAAATGATAGATAATTAAGTAGATAGATGATGATAGATAAGAAGATACATAGAGATAGATGATAGATAAATAGATAAGTTAATAGATCATAGAAAGACAGATAGTAAATAGATAGCTAATAGGTAGATAGATAGATACTCAGGAAAACTAATAACCTAACATTCCGTGAGGTATTTATATGTTAGTCATCTTACAAAAATTATATGTACTACAGTATATTTTTAGATGCTAGCAGAGAGGCTGAAGCAGTTCAAGTGTCAGCAAGGAGTAGCAGAGTGGCATGGCGAAGGGATCATTGGTCCAGATGTCAGCAGATTCTAATCCCAGCTCTTCCACTAAATATCCACAGGAAAGTGTCTTAACTTCTCTGAGCCTCATTTTCTTCATCTGGAAAATGGGAATAATAACCCTTGCCCTACTTGATTTTCAGGGCTGTTGTAAGGAAAAAGTTTAGTAAACTCTAGAGTTCTTGTCGTGGTATAAACCCCTATCACTATCCTCAGGCAATCATTGTATCACAGCTGATTTTCTTTAGTAAAATTTAGAAAAGTTCACTACAAAGCTGGAAATGAACTCAAATGTGGGTCTCGCCAGTAAAACAGATCTAATTCTGGACCTGTTCCTAGATACCCTTCCATTTACTCCTTTTATTATACTGTGAGATGACCGGTACTGGGTAAATAGATGGCACAGTGGATACAGTGCAGGACTTGGAGGCAGTTCAAGAATGACCTCAGGCCACTAACTGTGTAACCTTGAGCAAGTCACCTTACCTTTGTTTGCTTCAGTTTCCATAACTATAAAATGGGGATAATAATTGCAACTACCTCTCAGGATTCTATGAGGATAAAAATAAGATAATATTTGTAACGTGTTTAGCATAGTGCTTGGTACATAGAAGGTGCTATGTAAATGCTAGCTATTATTATTATTACCAGTTGTATAGGCAAACTCCTACATTACTTAGCTTTTGTCATCTCTGCACAACACCACCACACATTATAGCACTCTGACCAAATGTAGCAGGTAATACATTAATACACTGTAACTATATACTAGCTAAGGTCATGAAAATATACCATCCTTTTATAATATTTATAACTTACTAGTTCCTATACAACCAATGACCCCCATGTAACATTGTTTCACCTAAAGTCACGTTTTCCTGGAACCAGTAACATTAGGCAAGATATGTCTCTATGTATACTCATGTTCCATCTACACCCAGAAAAACCTTGTCTGGGTATCGTCATATTTTCCATTCTCCAATTCAAGCCACACTTAAGTTTAAGAAAGTTATTGGTTACAAAGGATAGAATAAAAATAGATACATATAAAATTCTCAGAGTATATAGAAGATTAGAAAAAGACAGCTTTGAGTTCTGAAGAATTATAGATTCTATCTAGCCTTCCTCCCAACCTGCCCTTACTACTCAATGGACTTTTTTAGTTCTGCTTCCCTGTGGAAGCCAACTCCAAACCAGCTTCCCTTCAGGAGTTATACCCAGAATACACATGAAAATGTGGCCTGGCTGCCATATTTTCTGGGCATAGACATACCTTGGCTCCAGCTTTTTTGATAGACTCCTACTTGACTGTATTTTTCTCAGCAAACTTTGCACTCCAATCAACTCTGCTCCTCTTCTTAAGGTCATAATTGTACCCATCCAGGAAACCTCACCTGAAGCTGAGATGATACATCAATGAGCTTTTCTTTAGGACTTCCTTTGTGTCTGGCACTGTGCTTAGTTCTAGAGGTATAAAGAAAGACGAAAGCATGGTCCCCGCCCTCAAGGAGTTCACATTTTAATGAGGAAGACAACTATGTACATACAAGAGGCATGTCGAGTAGATGGAAAGTAATCTCAGAGGAAAGGCACTAGCTGTGGAAAAGTCTTTAGATTTGGACTTAGCTTCATTTCCTTCTTTTGGCACTCATTCCTGTGGGACCTTGAACAAGTCACCACTTCTCTGTGCCTCAGTTTCCTTATTGTAAAATGATGTTGCCGTATCTCTCTAGGATCCCTACTAGTTCAAACCCTGTGATTTTAATTGGGTAGTAAGTGGCCACCCCTTCTTCCAACCCGTCAGGACAACATACAGGATAATCTGGAAACCCAGACATTACATGAATAGTCAAAACAATTCACAAAAAAGTAGCCAGGGAAGATCATTTCTTCCTTTGTGAAAAGAGGGAAAGTTGGCTGCCTCAAGACCTCGGGATAGGATCCATGTGCTGCCTCAAGGACGTTTGGAGCACTAAGCGATTCTTTTCTCTGTCTTCCAACCTTTGGTGCTAAATATACTTACGGGTGTCTCATTATGCCTGGTCCTCTATTATCACCCCAGACAGAAACCTACCTCAGGACTGGAAATGATGTCTAAGACTCGTGGACAATTACAGTCAAATTATTCAAAGCCAAGAAGAGCACAAGGGAGATGTTTCCCTGTTTCTCTTAAGGATCACATTTAGATTTCTTTAAGATCATCTTTCTTGGGTTTATTCACTTAGGTATGTATTAGTTCATGGGGGTCAGAGGACAAAGTCATAGAATTACAGAACTTTTTTTGTGGGACTGCATCTTTGCAGATAAAACACAGCATAGCAGATCTTGGAGGGCCATTAGGACTTGGAACATCCCTTGGCCCTGCACTCTCTCTTGACTCTCCTCCTATTTGTCTTATTATTCCTCCTCCATCTGTTTTGCCAGATCATCATTTAGCTCCTGTCCCCTAAAAGTGGGCATCCCACTTGTCTGTATCCTGCTCTCTGTTAGCCTTTCTCCCTTGCCATTATCATCTACTCACGGAGGTTCAATGAGCACCCCTACACGGCTGATTCCCAAATCTATATATCCAATTCAGTCTCTCACTAGAAATTTATTCTTTCATTAAAGGATCATAACTTTAGAGTTGGAAGGGAACTTAGAAGCCATCAAGTCCTGGCACATAATAGGTACTTTATAAATGCTTAGCTCACATCCATAGCAGGAACTTAATAAATGCTTGACTTGGTTTGTTGACTACCTTACAGAGTTATTGTGAGGGGGCCCTAATGAGATAATATATATATAAAACACTTTGAAAAACTGTGTTTTTTGTTATTATTGTTGTGACATTTATATAGTGCTTTAAGATTTGTAGCAATTCTCCTCCAAAAACCTAACATGATTACAAGCTTCCTGAGGGAAGGGGTTGGTGTTTTTTTTTTTGTTTTTTTTCTTTTCTTTGTACACTCTGCACCCAGTACATTTCCTTGTACATACTAGCTGCTTAATCAAGATTTGTTGGATTGTATTGAAAATTGATTATCACTCCTGAGAGCAACTTTGTAACATAGGCCATTGGATGTCATATCTGACAGCAAGCTCGGAACATAGAGCACAGAATGTCCAATGGATGGTAGCTTAGAATGGAGCTAGTCCAACCCACTTTATTTTATTTTATTTTAGCAATAAATGGCTTAATGATAGCACTTAAATAGACCAACAGGATCTGTTTAGAGAATTTCATGGAAGATATACTAAGTTGGCCATGGAGAATTAGCCTCATTCTTAAGAAACTCTCCAAAGGAATATTCTATACAACCAGTTAATTTTCTATACTTTATTAAAAGTTCCTCTGAGGCATTGAGTTGGCACCCACACTAGACCTTGGTGAATCGCAGAAAGGCTATCAATGTAAGGTAATATGGGTTCACAGTTCTAGAATGCAGCTCCTTCACTTTTAAGAAAGAGAAAATAAGGTCTAGGGAGCAAAGGGATTTACCCAGCATCACAGCTGGCTAGAGGCAGAGCTGAGATTCAGAACCAGGGAGGGCCCCTTTATCTGAGGTCCTTGCTCTTTCTAGCACATAACCCAGCCTCATCATTTGCTTCTTAGTCCCTGATGTACATAGTAGAACATGTTTCCTTTTGTTATAAAGTATCTTAGAAGGGACCTTAGAAGCCATACCTTTCAACGTCTTCATTTTACAGATAAAGAAACTGAGGCACAAAGGGGAGAAGTGACTCTTTTCAAATGCAACACACATAGTAAGTTCCAGTGCAAGGTCATATAGGTAACAAATGACCTTCTGACCCCATATTCATCATTCTTTTCCACTGTCATGCTGTCTCTGTGTCACTGAATCAGATTGCACCAAAGTTTGTACGTTCAACTTGCTTGACCTCTTTAGATGCCACGTCCTATATGAATCCAGTTCTGGTCCTGCCTGTTTTAGCGCTACCACTCATATTTATTTGACATTAACTTCACCTCTTCTTTATTTATATGTGTATACGTTCTATCCTCAAGTAGAATAAAAGCTCCTTGAGGGCAGAGATCATTTCATTACTGTCTTAGCAGGTACAGTGTGTAAGACAGTACCATGAAGAGAGTAGATGCTTGATAGATGCTTGTTGTACTGAATTATGCTCTGGTTCATTCTCTCATCTTTTCACCTGTGTGACTGTGTTGGCTTAGAAGTAAAGAATAAGATTCTCCAATACTATAACTTTCAGACAACATAATTTATGATCTTGGGATCATAATTTAGAGTTAGAAGGAACCTTGGAGATCATCTAGTCCATCTGTCTTCATCTCATTTCACAAATGGGAAAACAGAGGCTGAAAGAGAAGTGATTTGCTTAAGATCATGCAGAGCGTGATGAAGAGATAGAGCTGGGATTTGAACCCGTGTGCTCTGACTCCAAATCCCACACTCCTCTCATTGGGTTATGCTACTCCATCACTAGGAAGAGAGGAAAGTGGAAACTTAGGATCAGAAGTTCTTGATAGATTTCATGCTGATTGCATTTGCAGACAACATGAAGATGGGTTAGGACATTGGGTGACTGAGTCAGGTCCAAAAAAGATTATTGGGACAATGGATCATATCTAATAAAAGGAAGTTCAATAGAGATAAATGTAAAGCCCTACACTTGGGTCCAAAAAATCTACTGCTAAAGTACTGAATGTGGACTAAATGCTATATCATTTAATGACTGATCTTGGGCCTTGAAAAGAGAGAAAGAAATGCATTTTCCTCATTTCCCATCTGAGGTGGAGGATCACGGGTGTTAGATTATGGGAGTTGGGATGGATGGTGTGTTGAACAAAGTCTCTCTCTTGTTGACTTTGCTTAACTATTTTTTTTTCCTTTTTCTTTCACTACAAGGAAAGTCTCATGGGCTGTGAGTGGGGTTGAAATACCCAAAAAGGAATGTGATATAAAGCACAAGGTATGAATAAAATATAAAAAAATAAAAATTAAGTATAACAAGTACAGAATTGGGACCAGACAGTTTCAAGTTTGTTATGAACTGACTGTGTATAATGGCAGCCCAAAAGTAAATGGGCTATCAACCCATGTGAATAGAATCATGGTGTCTAGATAAAGAAGGTGATAGTCCTGATGCCATCTGCCCTGATTAGTCAGTCAACAAGCATTTAGGAAGGACCTACTATGAGTGGGACCCTATGCTAAATGCTCAGAATACAAAGAAAGGCAGAAGACAGCCCTTGCCCTTGAAAAATGTACATGCTAATGGGGGAGACATGTATATGAGAAGTATATACACAATATCCAGTGAGTAACTGAAAGGTAAGCTCGGAGGGGAAGGCATTAGCAGCTGGGGGAGGAGGGGAACTAGGAAAGGCCTCCTTTAGAAAGTAGGACTTCAGATGAGTCTTGAAGGAAGCCAGGGGAGCCAAGAGGTAGAGGTGAGAATGATGGAGCATTCCAAGCACGGTGGTGGGGGCAGCTATTGCAAAGACACAGAGATGGAGATGGAATGTCCCTTTGGAAGACCTGCAAGTAGGCCAGTGTACCTGGAGGCTAGAGTGTGTGGAGGAATATAAGAAACATAAGAAGATGGGGATGATAGGAAGGGGCCAGGTTATAAAGAACTTCAAATGCCAAACAGAAGAATCTATATTTGGTCCCAGACTTCATCTGGATATGGCATTGGAGGAAAACTATTTACAAACTGAAGAGCATCCACAGAGAGCATCCACAGGAGGCCAACCAGGGTGAGAATATGGTGGAGGCTATCACATATCAGTGGAAAGGAATGGAAAAGTTTTTTCCTGTAGAAGAGAAAAGATGCAGGGTTCATGATAGTGGTCTTCAAGCTTTTGAAGGGTTGTTATAAGAGGGAGATTAGACTGCTCTGTTAACTCCTAGGGGAGGAACTAGGAACAATAATATGTGGCAGTGTCAGAGAGACATATTTCAACTCAACAACAAGTAAAAACTTTGTACCACCTGGAACTTTCAAAAAGGAGACTGGGCTGCTTTAGGAGGGGAGGAGCTCCCTGTCACTGGAAGTCTTCAAGAAAAAAACTGAAAGAACCCTTATTAGGACAGTGTAAAGGAGATTTCTATTCTGGGACAAGTTGAATCAGTTGGCCTCTGAGTTCTGTCCCATAATTCTATGTGTGCCCATCACCTATCCAGCACAGATATGCTTCCTGGCTACCAGCAAATCTGACATTGGTGCGTGTTTCTGTCCATCTGGCAGGAGATCCAGGATTGGGTGAGGAGACTGGAGACCACAAAGAACACAGGCCCCATTATTACTTGCTATGGGCTGCCAGCTTCCTCTGGGAGTCTGTAAAATCCCAAGCCTTACCCCACTGTCAGAGTGCCAGATATGTACCGGCAGCTGGAAACAGAAGCTCCCACAGCTGCTGGCCAACCTTTTCATGCACTGCCCTGCCGTGGAAGTCTTGCTTTGGGGCATAAATCCCTGTGTGGAGGTGTCTCACCATGAAGCTTTTAAAAGGAAGAGCTGAAATTTATCTTGGCAGGGGTAGGATTATAGGATCAGAAATTTCAAGCTGCAAGGGAGCTTTGAAGGCATCTTGTCCAAACCTCTCATTTTACAGATGATAAACTGAGGCCTGAAGGCATTAAGTGACTTGCCCAAAGTCAAACAGGGAGTAAGTGGCAGAGTAAGGATCTGATGGGTTTTCTGCTAGACCAGACTTCTGGGCTTAAGGCATAATGGCGGTTTCCATATAACCGTAACAACCATTTTGAGAGAAATAGTGGCAGGATGGATAGAGCTTTGGGGTCAAGAAGACCTTGGCTCCAGTCAGGCCTCTACCACATACCACATACATTATCGTGATCTCACAGTCCCCCAGGCTACTTCCTAGGACTCTAGATTGCAGAGAAGGTGACAATCTCCCAATAATAACTAAAATTACAGCTTTGGTGACCCTATTCTCCCCTCCCCTCCAAAACAGGATTCTAACAATAGGTGTATGTGATTTTTTTTCTTTAATTTTCAAGCAGTTTTCATGTGCTTTTCAGAGGGTATAGTTTAGAAAAAAAAAGTTGTTTCTTAAATTGGAAATTGTTTATTTCTCACCACAATCTCATGAAGCAGAGAAGGCAGTGTTTCAGCGCTGGGTTATTACCAGATGAGGAAACTGAAACTGAGCTGTTGAGTAACTTACACAATGTCAGATGGTTAGGAGTGTCAGGATGTCCACTCAAACCCAGGTCTCCTGGCTCAGATCCCACTGGGTGACCTTGAGCAGGACAGTTAACCTGGTTGTGCCTTAGTTTTTCCATCTATTAAATGGGTTAAGTCTATCTTCCTGCATTAATTAATGCCTGAGTCATGGCACAGATATAACTAGGGATTCTCAGAATCTGGAGCAAATTCAATTGTGACCAGGTTAGGAGAGAGGGGGAAAATGGCAACTATCTTCCCAAGAGCTTAGCCTTCACCCCTACAAGGGTTAGGAGAATGGGCATGCAGGTAGCCCCTGGGAGAAACAACCCAAGACATCTGACTTCCAATGTAGTATTCTTTCCCCTACAGTGTTCTTCCACTGACTGCCCAAAGTAATACCTGGAATCAATATATTATTATGAAGAAAATTATAATGGCCTCTTGCTTGAGGCTGGAGATGGACAAAAATACCTCTAAGAATCCCTCATAGGCCTTTTATTCTGTAACTCTATGAGGCCATTAGAAGATCTAACATTTTTGTAGTGCTTTACATATACAAAGTTATTAATACCCATTATCTCACATGATTCTTACCATCCCACAAGGCAGAAAATTCATTCATTCATTTGTTCATTCAATAAACATTGGCTAAGTTCTTTCAGGGTACAAAGCACCAGTCTAGGAGCTGAGGAAGACTATATATATATATATATATGTATATGTGTATGTGTATGTGTATGTGTATATATGTATACGTGTGTATGGATGTATGCATGTGTATGTGTGTATATGTATGTGCACATGTATGTGTGTATATGTACATTCCTTTAGGTCTTTGAAAGTGCTGTGCACATCAAAGCATTTCTTAGGTATCCCTCACCCTCCCAATATGACTGGTTCACCTCTTTTTCTTAACATGTATTTGCTGTGAGACATTCCTCACATGGACTCCTGAGTGCAGGGCATTAGTGCTAACACTCTGTAGCCCATGTAGGCCACGAATCTTTCCATTATCCTTTGAGTTGCCTCCCATATTGATTTGGTACATATCATGATATATATTTGTTTACTATTATGATATATATTTAATAATAACTGTGAAATATTGGTGTTAACAACAGGATTTTTGTGACAGCTTGGGGATCACAAAAAGATGTAATACACAGCATAATAATTTCTAGTTCTCAAGAACTTTTAGTATTTACAAAGTGTTTTTTAATCAAACAATCAACAAGTATTAAGTGCCTACTATGTACTTGGCACTATGCTAGGCATTGGGGACAAAAAAAAATCATTGCCCTCAAGAAGCTTACATCTTGTCAGGGAAGATGACACACATATAAATATATATACATATATATGTATGTATGTATGTATGTATGTATATGGACATACAAAATGAATTCAAAAATAATACATCAATACAAGATAATTTTTTGAGGGGAAGCACTAGGTGAAAATACCCCTGTGTAGCAAGGGAGGGGCACTGAGTATTATCCTTCTCATTTTACAAACAAGGTAACTGAAGATTAGATAAATGAAACGATTTGCCCAAGGTGACCCTTCTAGGAAATGGAAGAACTCAGATTTGCAGCCACATTTCCTAGTGTGAAATTCCAGGGTTCATCGCCTATGCCATGATTGCCTCCATTAAAGGCTTCACTTCATTTTTGAATGGCATCCTTCTCTTAGAAGGATGAAACTTCCCAAAGTAGATGTTCTCCGAGGTCTGGGCTCTCTGATGGGAACCCAGAGCAGGTTTAAGGCTCAGCTCCCAGTGTACTTCAGGTGAAGTATAGATGGAACGGGCGAGAAAGATGGCAGCAGCCTTGTTTTCAGCTGGGCATTGCTTCAGAGGCAGCTGCTGCTGCTTTTCTCAGTCCTCATTCCTGAGACCATAGGTAGAAACAAAAATAGCAATTTCTGACAGCTCCATTTCCTTTTCCTGGCACTGAGCTGCAGGGGAGTTGGAGGAGACCCTATACATATGCAAATGAAGGGAAATCCTACCCAGGAAGATGCTGGGGCTGTGGAGCTCAGAATGGAGGCACAAGATTGCAGGAACAGAGCGCAGACATCTCTCTGTTCTTGAGGATCCCTGCATAGTTGGTAATTTAAAAACAGAAACCAGAGACATTTGCTTGGGACTGAATTAGACTGTTAGTAATTTCCAGATCTGTCCTTGCTGCATTTAAAGCAATATTTTAGCAAACCTTTTTTTAAAATATAGGTATCATTAGCATAATAATAATGTTGATAATAATAATAAAACAAATCATAATAACCACCCCTGGTTCTATAGAGTTTTAATCTTTCCTAGGTGTTTTCCTTGCAACAACAGCCTTGTGACCTATGTAGAATCAGGATTATTATCACCATTTTACTGAGGAATAAGCTGAGGCTCGGAGAAAAGTGATTTTCCCAGAGTTACTTAACTAAGTAGCATAGATACAGAACTGAGAGGGAGTCATCCAATCTAACCCCCTCATTTTACTGAAGAGGAAAGTGAGGCCCAGAAGGTCAAGAGACTTGCCCAAGGTCATGCCTAAGGTAATAAATGGAATTTGAATTCAGGTTCAGAACATGAATCTGCCTCTTCAACTTCAAATCTGACATTCAAACTTTGGTCTTCTGAATCCCCAAGTCCAGCTTGCTTTCTTCTTCCCTTCCTATAGATTCCACTCATTGTTCCTAGTTCTGCCCTCTGGGAAAAAGTCTAAGCCCCTTTCCCACCTGTCAGCCTTTCAGATCTCTAAAGACTGCTATCTTGTCCCACTTAAATCTTCTCCAGGCTAAACATCCCTGGGTGAAGGAAGGTCGTGGTTCTTGGTTTCCTGTCCCTTTCGACAAAACCAGCATAGGCATCTTTTGATGTCTTTCCAATTTGAGATGGTGTACCCTCAAGTCAGGCTTTGGCTTTTTAGGTGACTTAGGATAGACTAGTGATTGAGACATTCATCAGGTTGAGTGTGTGTGTGTGTGTGTGTGTGTGTGTGTGTGTGTGTGTGTGTGTGTGTGAGAGAGAGAGAGAGAGAGAGAGAGTCTCTGTGTGTGTTTGTGTGTTAGAAGTGAGGGGAGCTCAGCCTCTCTGATCTCATTCTGGAAGTCTCCATGTTGAACATGGATGCCAGGAAGAGCCAAGCTTTCCCCTTTTTTGCTTTGTCTAGAATAGATTTTCTTGCTCATCTCCTCCCTGAGAGGCAGGGTCCTTGCCAACTAGGAGTTGCCTCAGCGGCCACTGGGATTGTTTTTGCCTGTTGCTACCGGGGGGGGGGGGGGGGGGGGGGGGGGGGGGGGGGCGGGGTGAGGGTGGAGATGGGAAGCAGCTACGAAAACCTGGTTTTCTGAATGGATTGTCCTTGACTTCTGACAAAATTATCTTGGGATACAGCGGGACTGCTGCTGTAGGAAGAAAATGCCACTGATATTTTTGCTGGAGGAAGGGACAGGTACAGAGCCAGGGGATAAAATAAGACTGGAGCACAGTTTGAGAAGAGAACCAGGACACCTACAAGACAATTTAAATGGGATTCTCAAGCACCATCTTTGGTTTTCTGGACTGATTTTAGTGCTGTTGAAAGAACACTGGACAAGGAGGCAAGAAGCCTGGCTCTTAGTCCAGGCCAGGAGTAGGGAACCTGTGGCCTCAAGACCACATGTGGCCTTCTAGGTCCTCAACTGTGGCCATTGGACTGAATCCAAACTTCACAGAACAAATCCCCTCAATAAAAGTATTTGTTCTGTAAAACTTGGACTCGGGTCAAAAGGCTGCACTTGGGGACCTAGAAGGCCACATGTGGCCTCAAGGTCACAGGTTCCCCACCCTTGGTCCAGGCTATCCTGTTCATTCACAGTGTGACATTGGGAAGTCGCTTCTCGCCCATTCTGGGCCTTGATTCCCTCCTTTGTAAAATGAGAGGGTTAGATTTGATGGTCTCTTTTAGTTTGTTTATTAATCTATGATTCCAAGTGTGGAATTTGGCCTTGTAATGGCATACATGCCCTAGGTAAGAGTACCCAGTGCCTGCCACCAGCAGAGCAGGGATGGAGGGGATTTCAGGAGAGGGTCTAAGTTTAAAGCTCCTGTTCCACCTTA
The DNA here is from genome assembly GCF_900497805.2 of Vombatus ursinus. Lineage (NCBI taxonomy): Eukaryota > Metazoa > Chordata > Mammalia > Diprotodontia > Vombatidae > Vombatus > Vombatus ursinus. The sequence goes on from NW_020954556.1 coordinate 61,014,536, forward strand.
GGATGTTGGTGTTCTGGCTTGTGAATCAGAGTCTCCTGTGAGCTTGGTTAATTTGGATCAATTTCTCAGAGCCCAGGGATGATAGGCTCATAGAAGGGGAGCCTGGAAGGCCCTCTACCCCCGCCATGACATGGACACTCAGAGGGTTCTAGCCTGAAAAGCCACCTCACCCCTCCTTTCTTTTTATGGCACTAAGTGCGTTTTCTCTATGCTGTTGTGCAGTGAACAGAGCACTGGATTTAGTTTCAGAAGTAGATTCTAATTTTTCCTCTGCTACTTAGGATCTGTAAGATCTTAAACAAGTCACTGCCTCTCTATTACACTCAGTTTTCTCTTTTGGAGAATGAGACCTTTGGGCCATAATTTCTAAGATCCCTTCTAGTTCTAAATGTTATGACCCTATTGTGCAGTACTTTGTTTTTAAAAGACGATGTAGAGCTGGAAGGAGCTTTGGAGGTTATCAAGTCTGGCTCCCTCATTTTACACATGAGGAAACTGAGGCTTAGAGAGGTGAAAGGACTTGCCCTAGCTAGCCAATATCTGAAGCAGACTTTGAGTCTTCCTTATTCTAAGCATGGTACTCTATCGTAGCAGAAAGGGTCATGAAGTCTGAAGTCTAGGACGGTAAACTCAGGTGAATTCTTGAAGGCTGATTTCTTTGTCCATCTGGCCCCAAAGTCCCTTGGATTGGCCCGATGATATTTATGCTCCAAAGTGGTCCAGGAGCCCAATCTGAGGCCTCTTCATTTCAAAATAAATCAGGGAAATGAAGGCAGTTGAATGCACACCATGATAGAAACTGAAAGAAATGCTAGGCTCACAAAGAGAAGGTATAAACTTTCAAACTTTGAAGAGGGACAGCTAGGTGGCACAGTGGATAGAGCTCCAGCCTTGGAGTCAGAAGGATCTGAGTTCAAATCCAGTCTCGGACACTTGACACTTACTAGCTGTGTGACCCTGGACAAGTCACTTAACCTCAATTGTCTCATCAAAAATAAATAAATAAATAAATAAATAAATAAATAAATAAATAAATGAACTTTGATGAGAGGTGAGACTGTTAGCCATACCATGTTATAAGAAGCCCATATGTTGGACCCCCTCATTACCTTTCCTTCCACTGGCCACCATCATACCCAGAATGCTTTGGGAGTGTAGGGAGTCACATAATCCCAGCACTGGATGGTATTTAGGTGGTATTTAGTTCAAAAGATACCTAAACAGGAATGTCTTCTATAACATTCCTAGTGCTAGTGGTCATCGGACCTCTACCCATTGAGTATCTCATTGTAGTAGGTAATTCACTACCTTCTGAGGCACCCCATTCCATTATTAGACAGATTGGATTGTTAGGAAGCTTTTACTGATCTATTAAGTTAAATAATAATAATAATTCCAATAATAGACCATTTTAATGTTTACAAAACATTTTCCTTAAAATAACCCTAAGTGTTTGCTACTATAAGCATTAAATATCTATTTTACAGTGGAGGAAACTAAGACTCATGCCCTAGGTTACCTAGCTAGTAAGTGGAAAAGATTCAAACCCAGAGCTTGACTTGATGTCTCCTGTGACTCATACTTGCTGGGCCTAGCTCTGCCTTCCATGCCTAGGTCCCCTTGCTCTGATGGGTGAACTTTTGCCCAATTCTTTAAGAGCTCAGGACTCCATGTCACTTCCATGATTTCTCTTTACCATCTTCCAACACCCTTTTATGAATTGTCTTCTCTTTAGAAGAACATAAGCTCCTTAACCTTAAGGTCATGGATTGTCTTGCTTGTTTGTTTTTATATCCCCTGCCTCTGTCTCTGTCTGTCTATCTGTCTGTCTGTCTTTCTCCTTATTTATCTACCATTTATCAGTTATTTATCTCTGGGATCACTTTGTCTACTACATGATAGCCCTTGAAATACTGCAATAGAAAATAGCTTTTAAATCAACCCTCTGTTATCCTATCTGAGGTAACCATCTCCTGTTCCCTTAAATAATCCTTGCAATGTTGTTATTATTCATTTGTTTCAGTCGTGTCCAACTCTTCACTAACCCATTTGGGATTTTCTTGGCAAAGATACTGGAATGGTTTGCCATTTCCTGCGCCAGTTCATTTTACAGATGATGAGGAAACTGAGGCAAACAGAGCCAAGTGATTTGTCCAGGGTCACACTGTTAGTAAGTGTCTGAGGCCAGATTTGAACTCAGGAAGATGATTCCTGGTTTCAAATACCTTCCCTAAAGTCAGCATCTTTGGCTTGACAACATCTACTGATAGAGAACTCACCATTTACTAAGAAGCAGCTAAGTGGTATGTAGTGAATAGACGGGGCTGGAATTGGGAAGACTTGAGTTCAAATTCAACCTCAAATACTTACTGTGTGACTGTGGGAAAGTCATTCAACCTCTGCCTGCCTCAGTTTCCTCATCTCTAAAATGGGGATAATAATAACACCTTCCAGGGTTGTTACAAAGATCAAAGGAGATAATAATTGTAAACCATTTAACACAGTGCCTGGTACATAGTAAATGCTATGTAAATTATAGCTATTATTAATATTACAATTCATATAGTCCATTTTGGGACAACTGTATTCCCTAGGAAACTTTTGGGGTGTTTTTCCGCTTATGTCAAGTTCAAATCCACCTCCCAGTAACCTCCTCCATTGGTCCTGGTGGGGCCTGTAGCAAGTTCTCTGACCTTTGGCCATCATCAATCAGAACCCCTTGTTATAACTAAGAACAGTGCACTGAGTTCAAGGCAAAGCAGATGGGGAGAGATCAAGACTAGCAGAAGATATTAATTTTCACATCAGGTCATTTGAGTTTCATTAATCACTGAAATGCTGACCCATAAACTTCAATGATCTTTCCTTCTAGTTTTTCTGCTTTCATAAAAGAAGCCTGGCATTTCCAAGCAGGCCAGTCGATTTTCCTAAGAGCCTCTAAATCTCTTCTTTCCCAACCCTCTAGGGTTTTGCATTTATTCATTGGCAATCTTTGCAACTCTATTTTATCTATAGTCAAGCTTTCCCCTTTCTTTGTATCCTGTCAGTATAATTCGGCACCCGTAGCTCTTCAGGAGACCAAAAGACATCATTATTCTCGTGATTGTTTGTTGTTGTTGCGATGATTAATATTGTCATCATTATTACGATTTGCTATCATTCCTACTGTGTTTTCAGGTTTAGATAGAAAGATAAGTCTTTCCTTCCCAACAACCCTATTAGGTAGCTATTGCAAGTATGATTCTCTTGACTTAAATGAATACATGAACGATCTGTGATTTTTTTTTTTTCAGAATTCGCTGTTGTAGGAATTCCTTACACCAATATAGATCACAGGCAGTTTATGACAGTAGATAAGACTCAAGGAATTGACTGGGGCATACAGTCAGACAATAAACATATACTAAGCACCTACTATGTGTCAGGCACTGTGCTGAATGCTAGGGGTATAAATAAAGGGGGAAAAACAGTTCCTGTTTTCAAGGACCTCACAGTTTAATGGAGGAGACAATATGCAAACAACTATGTACAAACAAGTTATATATGGAATGAATTGGAAATAATCAACAGAATGAAGGCACTAAAATTAAGGGGGATGAGGAAAGTTTCTTGTAGAAGATGGAATTTTATCTGGGACTTGAAGGAATTCAGGGAAGCCAGGAGGCAGAAATGAGGAAAAAGAATATTCCATGCATGGGGGCAGTCAGTGAAAATACCTGGAGTTGGGGGAGGGAGTATCTTATTCAAGGATCAGCAAAGAGGTAAGTGTGAGTGGATCAAAGAGTATGTGGGAGAATGGGGTGTAAGGTGTAAAAAAGACTGGAAAAGTAGGAATAACATGACTTGCCCAGGGCTGCATAGCTAGGAAATGTCAGAGGTAGGATTTGAACCCAGGACTCTTGACTCCAAGCCAGTCTTCTATCTTAAGCTACTTTGTTTGTTTTGGTGAGGCAATTGGGTTTAAGTGACTTGCCTAGAGTCACACAGCTAGGAAGAATTATGTGTCTGAGGCCAGATTTGAACTCAGGTCCTCCTGACTCCAGGGCCAGTGCTCTATTCACTGAGCCACATAGCTGCCCCTATATTAGGCTACTTTTATTATCCCTGTTTCACATATAAGGAAACCAAGTTTCAGAAATGGTCAGTGATGAATATCAAAGCTAGCACTTGGACCAATGTTATCTGACTCTATTTCAGATGCGATTGTTGGCCGGACCAGTGGTATGCCTACAGTTATTTATAGGAACATGGCATCATAAGACTTGGAATTGGAAAAGATCTTTGAAATCATCTGGTGCAACCCCCTCAGTTTAACAGGGGGATACCGAGGCTCAGAATAGAAAAGTGACTTTCCCAAGGTCACATAGCTAGTAAGCATCAGAGGAGGAATTAGAATTCAGGTGTTCTGACTCTCCATCTCATGATGCATGACTGTAGTGGAACTCTAGTGGTCCTCTGACAATTTTATTAAAATTGATATGCTATGTGTTATGTTGAAACATTTTTATGCTCAAAAGGGAAAAAATTAAATCTCAGTTGGTTTTAACAACCAGACAATTGAGGTTAATTTATTTCATATCATACCAAATATGCACCATTAGAAACCATTAGCAACAGAAGGGAGCAGCACCGATTTAATTATTATCTTTTCATTATCCCAAGATTTGAAAATGTGATCTATTCACCATAGTTTCTTCCTTTTCTTCTGTTTGTCACCCTGGAACTACATCACTGTATTTCACATAAGGTATTTTTCAAAATTGGTCTGATTTCTTTCAGTGGTTGAAGATTCCAATGACCAAGGGAAGAACGTTGCTTTTTCTTTGGAGCACCCCAGCCCACTCTGGGCCCACGGCACAGAGAAGGAGCAGTGTTTCTCTTTCATTTTATGTTGTCTTGCCAAGTCCGAATGGGATTAAATGCTCTCAAGGTCTCCGGACTATCACTTTACCCCAAACATCCATCCCAAGCATTCGAAGAGGCAGAGAGACTCTGCATAGCTATTTATTTTAAGTGCCTGATTAAAATTTCATGAAAACAGGAAGTCAGGGGAAAAGAATAGATTGCAAGAACGATGAAATCCGGGGCTTTGTAATTTTTAGCTCACAGGGAAGGGGGAAAAAAAGCGTTAAGTCGTAAGGAAGGTATATTTTCAGAATCGTGCTGCGGCCACTAATAGCATATTTTGTCACTGGCTGGAGAGCTCATGAACTAAGAATGGTCCTAATTTTAAAAATATTATTATGCAGGTTTGCTCTCATTTAGAAATTGTCACCTTAAAGTAACCTAAAGCTTCTCCCCTGAAAGCCATTCCTTCGTGGCTATCCCCAAACTCATACATGCTGAGTTATTTCTTATCTGAGTAGTTATAAACATTGTACTGTCATGTCTTTATCCCCCCCAGAATCTCTCCATACTGGATTCTCCTCTGTTAAGAACTGAAATTGATCTAATCAGGTTAGAGTGGAAAGAGCACTGGATTTATACAGATTCATAGTATTTAGACCTGAAAGAAAAGCCACAACGGCGAGCACTGAATGACAAGGGCTTTGTCCCAGGGCACTGGAATTTGGAGGGTGATGACATGACATACAGTTCCTTCAGTAACCCAGAAACAACTGCTGAGTTTATTACCTAGTTATGTAGCGAGAATAATTAGTTTAAATATGAAGTTATGCAGGCCTATGGCCATAGACTAAAATAGCCTGCATTGTTTGAGGACATATTTTCATGCCTTGCCCCAGGTGCAAAAATGACTAGTTATAGGTCTAAATGGAAGACACTAAAAAACTCATCTAGTCTAGGAGTTGGCAAACTATTAACCCACTGGGCCAACTCCAGCCTGCCACCTCCTTTTGCACTTCCTAGAGCAAAGAATAGTTTTTACATTTTAAACTAAAGTTCTATTGTATTTAAAAGTATGAAAACAAATTTTAGCTCTGAAGGATTTGGCCTGAGGGCCATAGTTTGTAGACCTTAATCCAAGGCTTTCCAACACAAGCTCCTTATGAGTAAGGATTTGTTTTCATTTCTTGTATGCATAATCCCAGTGCCTAGCATAACCTTGTATATTCATTTTACAGAGGGGAAAACTGAGGTCCAGAGAAGGCCAATGACTTGCTTAGAGTTGAATATGTCTTAAGTAGTAGAGCAGGGGTTCTGGTTCCAAATCCAATGTAACTTCCCATTGCATCAACTTGGAGTCATAAGGACTGGGGTAAAATCATGGCTCTGCCAGGTTTCAGCTGAGGAACTTCAGCCCCATCACTTTTTCTCTTGGGGTTGAAATTTCCTCCTCTACAAAATGATGGGATTGACTAATTGACCTTGTAAGTCTCTTCTAATTCTAACATTTTTTGACTCTATGAAATTATAATGCAGGGCTGAAGGGGATAGCGGAATGGAGGGAAATGTATATATATATGTGTGTGTGTGTGTGTGATTATACACTATTTAATTTACCAATTATATAATTATGCATATTATCATATGAATATATAATTATTACATGAAATATATTTAAGATAGCAATTAAATGTACTTTAGGATTTGTTAGGTGGAGGTAAGTTATCACCTCTGAATAAGTATCTATACAAAAGAAAATAATTTTTAAAAATAAATTTTATTAATGTTTTTTTCACATCACCTATATTTCTAATGTAACTCTTTTGCCATCACCCCAGAGAGCCATACTTTATAACAAAAAATAAAGCAAAAATAAAAAAAAACAGTTCATAAATTCTAACTAACACATTGTAAAAGTCTGACATTATCTATAGTGTTCCATCATCATAATCCCCTACTTTTGCAAAAAAGGAAGAGAGGTGCGTTTTTTAAATCTCTTCCTTGAGGTCGAGCTTGGTCATTGTAGTTTTGTAAAATTCAGTTTCAATTGTTTTGCTGTTGCTGGTCTTTCTATTTTACATTGTGGTAGGTCATTGTATGTATTGTTTTCCTTGTTTTGCTTACTTCACTTGGCATTGGTTAGTAAAATTCTTCCCATGCTTCTCTCTATTCATCACATTTTTTTTACAGCATAGTAGCATTTCATTACATTCATGTATCATTACTTGTTAAGTCATTCCCCAGTCAATGAGAACCCACTTTGTTTACAATTCATTGCTGCTACAAAAAGTGCTGATGTAAATTGTTTGGTGTATACCTCCTTAAATTATATTCTTCTCAACGGAATCTCTGGGACAAAGAGTAATTCCAAATTGTTTTCCAGAATACTTTAATAAATTCACAGATCCGACAATGGTGTATTATTATGCCATAGCCCTTCCTTCATTGACTATTTCCATATTTTCTCACTTTTCCCAATTTTCTCAGTGTGAGGTGAAACCTAAGAGAAATTATTTTGATTTGTATTTCTTTTATAATTAGTTCTTTGGAGCATTCTTTCTTATGGCTGTTGATAGTTTATAATTCTTTTGAGAATATCGTTTCCACATCCTGTGACCATTTAATTCAGTAATGTCATTCAGTCATATATTTCTGTTAGATGCTTGTTTATCTTTGACATCAGACTCTTTCCAGAGATATTTGATAGAAAGATTTCCCCAGTCTACTGCTTTCCTTCTTATTCTAGTTGCAATAACTCTTTTTTTTATGCTAAGGCTTTTCTTTTTTAATTTAATTTTATTCCTTTCCTTTCCTTTTTTTTCCCTTCTTGGTCACTCTATCTCACCCATGCCTATCCACTATTCATCAGCATGGGAGCTTTGACCTATAACCAATTCTGACCTGGATTAGTTCTCTCCCAATCCCAGAGGCTCACTATACTAGTACCAGAATTAATGTAGGCACTGAATTGGCTTTAGCTTGCTGTAACTCAGAACTCCTGCACTCAAGCAAGCCACCAACCTGAGTCTTCTGAATAGCAGGGCTTACCGGATACAAACTACCATGCCTGGAAAAGCTTTTTTTATTTCATATAATTTAAATTATCTATTTTATATTTTGTAATCACTTGTATTCATTTTTGGTTAAGAATTCATCTCCTACCAATATCTGTGAAAATTATATAAAAAATTCACTTCTAATTTTTTTAATGGTCTGACCTTTTATATTCAAGTCATATATTCATTTTGAATTTATAAAAGCAAATAATAATAGCAGCAACAACTGACATGTATAGAGCTTTAAATTTTGCAAAGGCAAAAAAAAAAAAAAAGATGAGATTCTCTCATCTGAAGCTTGCAAGCAGTTATCTTGCTCCAGATAAGTGGAATCTTCCCTCTTTCTCTGGATAATCAAAGAATTTCCGTGCTTAACATAATCCATCCCATTGCAATGAGCGCAATTAGGGTTAAACATCTAAGTATTTATGAGGAAGAGAAGACACCTAGTCCAATCTGTATCCGAAAATCCCTGTTCCAACATACTCACCAAGTGATCTCACAGCCTTTGAAGACTTCCAATGATGGAAAACTTGCTACCTTGGGAAACCATACATTCCACATTTGGATAACTCTAATTATTAGAGTGTTTTTCCTTGTTTTCCTAAATCTTCCTCTCTTCACCTTGCATTCATTGCTCTTAGTTCTGTCCCAGAACAAGCATAATCCACTTTTCTACCTAACAGTCTTTCAAATAGTTGAAGACACCTAATCTGGGCCACCCAAGGACACTCTAGGTTAAACATCTGCAGTTCTTACCACCTTTCCTCATGTAATACAACAATGGACTTTCAACATCCTAGTTGCCCTTCTTTGAATGCTCTTTAGCTTACCAATGGACTTCCTAAAACATATAATGCCCATAGTGAAATACAATGTATCAAATGTGGTCTGACTAAGGAAAAGTATGGTGGGATTATCATATCATCTCCCTTTGTTGTTGTTGAATCATTTCAGTCATGTCTGACTCTTCCGTGACCCCATTTGGGATTTTCTTGACAAAGATACTGGAGTGGTTTGCCACTTCCTTTTCTAGCTCACCGTATAGATGAGGAAACTGAGGCAAACAGGGTCAAGTGACTCGCCCAGGGTCATATAGCTAATATGTGTCTGAGGTTAGATTTGAAGTCAGAAAGATAAGTCTTTGTGACTCCAGGGCTGGCGCTCTAGCCACTGCATCACATCCTAGTCCTGGTTATTATGCCTTTAATGTAGTGTAATTTGAAACAGGGGTTGTTATTGTTTGTTTGAGGGGTTTTTTGAGGGGAGAGGGCAGGGTCATCATATCACACTGTTGACTTATATTGTACCTGTAGTCCACTAAATCCATCAGATTTTTTTTCAGATGAACTAACTATGCTTTCCTATGTCTTACACTTAAGAAGTTGTATGTTTGTCCTCAAATTCAAGACCACATATTTGTTATCATATTTTATTTTATCAGATATGGTCCAACATATTATTCTGCCAAGATATTCTTGCATCCTGATTTTGTTACCTGTGTGAACTAACTCTCCTACCCGTGAGTCATTTGCAAAAATGTGCCACACCAAAGTGTGCCATCTCTGCCTTTGGCCACATTATTGATGTAATTCCTAATACTCGCTGATGCCTTTTGCCCTCTGTGAGTCCTTCCATGCCGTTGTTACTGTCCCTTCCTGGTCACTTCTGATTGTGAAATGACTTTAAAGATGCCAGTCCTACAATCTTCAGGAAGATCTCCCCAATAATCAGTGGGTTATACAGTGTTAGCAATAGAAAAGAAATTAAAAGAGAAGAATATCACTATTGTAATTCATGAGTATTGGTAAAGAAAGCACTCTGTAGTCTGTGAAAGAGAAGAAGTGCCAGAGGAATAGAGCTGTGGTTCTTAGGATGTTTCTTCTCCTAAACTCTGGTGTTATGGACCAGCTTCCATTAAGAAACTCAAAGCATTTTGGAGACTTAATCCAATCTACAATTGTATAACCTCCCCAGCTATTATTAGGTAACTTGCCTAAAACCCTACCCTAGCCATTCATGGACTTGTTCTTGATCCGAGGAATCTCCCTGCTCCCAAACCAAGAAGTGGCTAGCAGTCATAGGCAATTCCCTCACTTGCCCAGGCTGACTGAGGAGACAGCTACTGCCATAGGGTAGCCTCAGCTGTGGGGCAGCTGCAGGGTGTCCCTAGCTGGCTCCCCATAGGTTTACAGAATTAAAGAATTGGAAGGAACATCAGCAAACCCATACCTGAAAGGAATCCTCACCATAACATAACCTACTAGCTAAACAATGGAAGCATCTAGGTGGGGCAGACCACTGGGCTAGAAATCAGGATGACCTGAGTTCAAATGTGGCCTCAGATACTTCCTAGTTTTGAGTGACACTGAGTAAGCCTCAAGGACTCCAACAGTAAAATGGGGATAGTAATAGCACCCACCTTCTAAGGTTGTCATGAGGATTAAACGAGATAGTATTTGTAAAGCATTTACGACAGTGCCTGGGCACCTACTAAATGATTGTTTCCTTATTATGCTTGATGACCTTTAAGGAGGAAGAACTCGTTATGCTTTGAGATGTCCCATTCCACTTTCACACAGTTCTAATCATTAGGAAGTCTTTTCTGACATCAAGGCTAAGTTGTCTTCATCACTGTTTTGTCCATTGCTCAGGATGTGCCCTCTGGCCTTAGGTACTTCCTTGTCCATGTGACAGCCCTTTATCTACCTGAAGACAACTAACACATCCCCCGTATCTTCTCTCCTTCAAGGTAGACATCCTCAGTTCATTTGACTGTTCTTTATGTGACATGGACACAAGGCCCTTCCCCATTGTGAAAGATTCCATGTCTGTCCTTCCTCTGAACACTCTCTTGCTTATTAATGTCCCTCTAAAATCATGGCACCAGAACCGAACACAGTATACTCCCGACATGTCTCCACAAGGACTGACTGATTTGAAATACCTGGCTTCATCTATCTCCTTTCCCACCAGAGTGAAAGAAGTCTTTAGACAGCATGCTCCAGTAGGCTCAGCTCTATCTCAGCTGTGTGGTGAGGTCATGGATGAAACAGAAGACAGAGAATTTACTTCGCAGTAGCTGATGACAGCAGATTCAAGAGAGACAGCTATTTGAAGGAACATATGAACCAGTATCAATCAATCAACAGGCATTTATTAAGCATTTATTATGTGCCAGGAACTGTGGGTATGAGACTGCATCATGGAAAACAGATATATGCTGTGTTGAGTAATAATAATAGCAACTCATTTCTCTAGCACTTTAAGGTCTACAGAGTGCATGCCCTCAGGGAGGTGGTGCAAACCCCATGTCCTTTCCATTATATTCTTGGTTCTAAGGCCCCTTCCAAATTTTAAGATAAATAAGAAAATTCAACCAGTTTATTCCTATCATTTTTGCAGTAGAAGTCAGTGGTCCATTCAGGGAGCTTCAAATCAATGTTAGCTTTCAGTTCCACTCAATTTAACAAATATTAACACCTAACAACAATAATAACTCACCTTTGTATAGCACTACAAATCTTAACCAAATGCTTTCTTCCCAATAACCCTATGAAGTAGGTAGTGTAATTATTCCTGTCCTCATTTGACTAAAGAGAAAATGTATGCTCTGAGAGGTTAAATAATTTACCTACAATCGCATAACTTTAAAGTTTCTCAGGTGGGATTCAGACCTAGGTGTCCTGGCTCAAGGGATTATATGATTCAGCAAGCATTTATTTAATGACTACTATGTGCCAGATGGGGTAACTAGGTGGTGCAGTGGATAGAGCTCCATCCCTGGAGTCAGGAGGACCTGAGTTCAAATCCAGCCTCAGATACTTCCCAGCTGTCTGATCTTGGGCAAGTCATTTAACCCTGTTTGCCTCAGTTTCCTCATCTGTAAAATGAGATGGAAAAGGAAATGGCAAATCACTGTAGTACCTCTGCCAAGAAAACCCCCAACAGTGTCATGGACAGCCAGGCACAACTGAAACAACTCAACAATGGAAATATGCCAGATACTCAGGAAACCAATTCACAATAATCCCTGCCCTCAAGATGTCCATATTTTACTAGGGAGAAGCAATATTTACACACATAAGTAATCACAAAACAGATACAAAGTAAACCCAAATTAATTTCAATTAGAAGGGGACATTAACAACTAGGAAGAAGAAGAAGAAGAAGAAGAAGAAGAAGAAGAAGAAGAAGAAGA
>NW_020954556.1:61026647-61089391 GCF_900497805.2 Vombatus ursinus
AAGAAGAAGAAGAAGAAGAAGAAGAAGAAGAAGAAGAAGAAGAAGAATGGCTTGCATTTATGTAAGACTTAAAGTCTGCAAAACACTTTACCTTATATATGTTATCGCAATTAATCTTCACAACAACCCTGTGAGGTAGTTGCTATTATAATACTCATTTTTAGAGATGAAGAATTGAGGCCAAGAGAAGATAAATCTTTTGCCTCAGTCACACGGTAATTAAGTGTCTGAAGCAGGATATGAATTTGGGTCTTCCTGGTTCTAAGTACATCACTCCAGCATTGCACTACCCAGATGCCTTCTGGGAATCAGGAAAAGCTTCTTCATATAGAAAGAAGAAGCCTTCATATAGAAACCTTGAAGGGTTCTAGAGATTCTAAATAGCAGAAGTGAGAAGATAGCACACTGCACACATGGGAGCCAGACTGCAAAACCACAGAGATGTGAGGTAGAACGTCATGTATGGAGAACAACATGTAGGTCAATTTGGAAAGAACATAGAGTGCTTGGAGGGAAGTAATGTGAGCTGAGTATAGAAAGATAGTTTGGAACAATTCATGGAAGATGTTCAATGCCAAGTTGGACTTGGTATTAAAGCCTGGAATCACTGGGAAACCAATGGAGCTTCTTGAGCACGCCCACTTGCTGTGTGTGTCATGCTTTGGGTACATATAGAAACACAATCCAGGAACTATTCTCAAGGAATATCACAGTCTTTCCTCTCATGAGTACCTGAGACTTTTCATTCAGGTCACATTCCTGAGTATCTGAGGCTATGTGTTTGACCCCTCACTCTGCTCTGCAACATCCTACTGGTTCAGCAGCATGCCCCAGACTCCTCAGCTGACACTGTCTCCAGACTCAGAGGCCCTGGGTTCAGGTGCTGTTTCTGATGACCTTAGACAAAACCCCTCACCTCCTAGGTGTCAATTTCCTCATCTGTAAAATAAGGGGCTTGAATTAAATGGCCTCCAAGATAACTTTTAGCTCTGGTTCCATGTTCTACTCATATGGACCCTTCTGCTTTGCAGAGATTCTGGAGCAGGGGCCTCCAAGGTTTTCCAGAAGCAGGCCATATGATCAGAAATTCTGGTGTGGGGCCTCATAAAATTTTATTGATAACAATGGTGAAGTAGAGTAGATATTAAAAATATGGGGGGGGGAATGTTTAGTTGTAAATAAAAAACAATCCCAGAACGGTTTTAATCAACTTTATTCAGGCAAATATGAAGTTTTATATATCCGGTGATAGTTGCTTGTTAATTTTGGTCAATTCAGACATCAGAATACTGCTATTTAACTGGTATTCTCCTATTGGTAGACTGGAAACTCCTTGAGGGCAGGAACAGTTTCAACTTCTGTATTTATATCACTGGCACCAAACACTGTGCCTGGCACATAGTATGTACATAATAGATCCTTGTTGATTGATTGATTAATTACTAGACTGTTAAGTGCTAGGAGGTCAAAGACACTCAGTTAGTTAAACTTGGCATTAAGGACATGATAGGTAATTTGCTCTTTGTTGAATGAATGTGTGAATGAATGAATGAACAAGGGTATATTTAGGCAGGATATATCTGAACTTTGACTCCAGTTTTCTCTCATTGAGATTGGCTTAGCTTCCAATTCAGAAGTTTTATGAATGAGAACATTCCTTAACAGAACTGGGGCTACTCAAACATTACCTAGACCAGAGATTCTTGCCCATTTTTTTGTGTCACAGATCCCTTTGGCAGTCTGGTGAAGCCTACAGACCTTATCTCAGAAGAATGCTTCTAAGTACCCAAAATATAATGCATAGGATTGCCAAGGAAAACAAAGGTTCATAAAAATCAAGATGTATTTTTGCTTCAGACCCCCGGAAATCTGTTCATAAAGTCCAAGCTAAGAAGCCTTGGCCTAGCATCTGGCTAAACAGCTAGAGCCCTAGGGGTGGGTAGTACATATGACTAATTCAGTCAATTTAGAGTTGCTTTTCCTCCAAAATATCAAATGAGCCTTTCCCCAGCACTAAGGCAACTATATTCTGGGTGCATAATTTCTACATATTTTCCCATTTTCTTTTAGATTTGGAGGCTAAGGGAAAAGCAGGAGGAACAGTTTCTAAAGTAGACTGGCTATTCATGAGGAAGAACCCTGCAAGTTACCTACCTGGAAAAAAAAAATCTTAATCCATAAGAGTCCAGCAAAGAATGAGATGCAGCAGGGGGAAAAGACAGGCCTTTTCCATGGGCAGTCATGTAATGGCCTTCTCCAGAGATTTCAGATCAGAAGAATTCTCTTTTGACAGTCAGCTTTCTATTTAGTTACTGGCCTGCTGGGAAGTTGGGAAAAGTACAAAATGCCCTCTCTAGCCCTATCTCAGAACAAGAACTCTGTGATGACAAGACAGAAGGAAGCCAGAGATATTCTAGGAAAGTCATTGTAAGAGTTGATGACAAGTGGAAGTGCTGAGTGAAGTCTTTTTGCCTTCTCCATCTGCATGGGGGAGATCTTTGTTTTTCCTTTTTAAAGATCAATGTGATTTTTTTTCCCCAAAGGTACATCTATTAAACACATATTAGTTGTGTTCACATACAATTCTCCACCATGTAATTAACCCTCAAGGGATTCCATTAAGAACCAATGATATTTTGTGATTTTTATTAACTGAAAGTAAACAGCCTCAGCTACTATTGAGCTGCTGTGTTGTTCTTCTACATACCTCTGGCAAATGATGTGCATGGGTTAACTCTCTCATCTCCAGGCTCCCTTTTACCTTGAGAAAGGGGTGGATGAGACCCAGTCCCTGCCAAATTCCCCAGTAGGGTCATGCCAGTATCTATAGCTCAGAGGAGCCCCGTGTATAAACTCAGAACTGCAATTAGAAAAGTGGCAGCTGGGGATGAGGAGGAAGATATAGAGCTGACTCATTGCTCTACTGTTCATTCTTCCACTCTACTCCAGCTAATCCACAACTCATTTATGGATTTAAATTCACATAGGGAGAGCATCTGTCTATAGCACTACTCATAAGCTAAAATAATCTCAGAGGTAGAAGGGGCCTTAAAACATAGACAGTCAGAACTAGAAGGGACTTGGCAACACATGGTTGAATTGAGAACGACTGTAATGATAATCATAGTGAGCATTTTATATCGCTTAAAGGTTTGCAGTGGGTAGAGCACTGGGCTTGGAATCAGGAAGACTCATCTTTATGAATTCAAATCCATCCTCAGATACTTATTAGCTGTGCGACCCTGAGCAAGTCACTTAGCCCTGCTTGCCTCAGTTTATGCATCTGTAAAATGACCTAGAGAAGGAAATGGCAAACTGCCCCAAGAAAACCCCAAAATGGGGTCACAAAGGGTCAGACATGATTGAAATGACTCAACCAGAAAAGGTTTGTGAAGTGTTTTCCATGTATTATCTTGGCTGATCTTTACAACAACCTTGTGTGGTTTATAATATTATTATCCCTATTTTACAGATAAGGAGACTGAGGCTAAGAAAGGTTATGTGACTTGCTTAGAGTCACACAGTTAGTAATTCTCTGGGGCAGAATTCAAACTCAGGTCTTCCCGACTCTAAGTCTAGAACTTTTTCCACTACAGCCAAATAGCTTCCTTAGAGCCTAGAACGTCAGAACTAGAAAGGGCCTTATAAGATAGAATGTTAGAGCTGAAAGGAAACTGAAATCATGGAATGTTAAGATACTGAACATAAAATGATAAAACTGAAAGAGACTTCAGATCATAGCATATTAGAGCTTGGAGGAACCCTTAGAACAGAGAATGTTAATTTAATTAAGCAATCATTTATTAAGTGGCTACTCTGGGCAAGACATTGGGATTACCTCCCTTCCTTCCCTCCATCCTTCCCTGATCCTTCCTTCTTACCTTCCTTCCTTCCTTCCTTCCTTCCATCCTTTCTTCCATATCTCCTTCTTTCCTTCTATCTCTCCTTCTTCCTTCTTTCCTTCCTTCCTCCCTTCTCTCCTTCCCTTCCTTCTTTCTTGTCTTCCTTCCTTCCCTCTTTTTTTCCCCTTTCTTTCCTGGCTAGACCTATGACCTTATCAATATAGGAATCCCTAATGAGGAAAACTCCCTTTACTAATGCAGATTGGCACCTCTTCAGCAATTTGTAGTCATAGTTGTCTGGGGGCCAGAATTACCTAGCTGATATGTGTCAAAGGAAGGACTTGAACCCAGATCTTCCCGATCCCAAGGCCAACTCTCTATCTACCATACCATGCTGCCTCTAAGGCACTATGAATACAAAACCAAAAAATGAAACCGTCATAGAACATAGCATGTTAGAACTGGAAAGGACTCTAGAATATAAGAACTGCAAGGTGCCTTGGAACAGAGATCACTGAATGTTAGCTCTAGAAGAGACCATAGGACATGGAATGTTAAATTTGGGAGTGACCTTAGAACCTATGATGTCAGAGCTGGACGTCATTATTAAATTGAATTGAATTTCAGAAGGGAAGGGATCTTAGAGGTCATCTAGTCCAACCTCTTCATTTTACAGGATGAGAAAGCTAAGACACAGAGAGGAAGTAACTTGTCCAAGGTCACACAGTGAGTTAATGGTGGCACTGGGAATAGAATGTGGGTCTTGAGATGCCTATGTTGGGTGTTAGGTTAGGAGAGGGGTGTCACATGATGGATGGGGGAAAAAGGCTACTAAAAGGGTGGGAGAATACAGAAATGACTGACTCAGGAAGGATGAGTCAAGATACTATAATTATATTTTGTATTTTCACACAGAGATTGTTCACAGGAATATAGTTACCTGTGATGCAAAACATGCGATCTCTTTAGTGTTGCATTGTCACACCGGCCGTGGTTTGGGACAGGAAGTGAGAATCTGTTGGATTACAGTAATTAAAGCCGCAAGGAGGAAATTTTGGTATGTAGAATAGCATCGCCTGGCTTGGAATTGGGCCAGCTTGTCAGGGTGAAATCCCCTCCTGGTACAAAAGGGCTTGGGGTTGGCTGCTGATGACAAGCGATAAGGGATTGGGTTTTCTATTGTAGTGTATGGGAGGAGAGAAAGGTAATGTAGGCATTTCTAGAAAATAAAAATTACTATTACGTCTTGGGATCGGAGAATATTAGAACTGGAATGACCCTTAGAGGTCATCCAATCCAATCCTCTCTTTTTACAGAAAAGAAAAATGAGGCCCAGAGAGGGGAGATCCCAAAGGTAGCAAGTATCACAGCCAGAATTCACGTTCAGGTCTTCTCTGACTCTAAAACCATCCTTCCTAATATTAGAAAGCTCCGTGAATAACAACTGTCACTTATACCACCCTCTAAGTTTTACAAAGTATTTTACACTTATTTCCTAATTTGATCCCTGGCAACATACCAGGAAGGCAGATACCATAGTAGATGTTAAATGATTTGCCTGCCTAGTGTCTCATAGATAGTGTCAGAGGTGAGATTTGAACCCAGCTCTCTGCTAACTCTAAGTTTGGCACTTTTCCCACTATACCATGCTGCTTCTCTCCACTGCCTCATATGTGACTAGAATAAAGTATTTTCATTGTGAACAGTAACCTAATCCTAATTTCTGAGGCCTTTCATAGGTAGTACAACAGAAACACAAAGTTTATGCCCTGTAGTAGTTGCTAGACCGGATGAAGAACACCCTTCCTCTCCCCAGCTTACTGGTTGGAAAATCAGGAAGATAGCCCTAAACACACTTTGACCTAGAGCCAAGGTCTTCCACCATATCTGGGGACATCTCCAGTAGTCCTGATATGTATCTAACCACTGGACCCAGATAGCTCTGGAGGAGAGAGTGAGAGTGAGGCTGATGACTTTGCACAGCCCTCCCTAACTCAAATGCAATCCACTTTTATGCCATGGCATCACCTCCATGATGTCATGGTCCCAAAGCTCCTTCTTATGAATGTGACATTCAAAGCCGTCTGCAATCTGAGTCTAAACTACTTGTCTAACTCACTCTCATACTACTTCCTTTCAAGTACATTCCAGCCAAATTTGAATCCTCTCAAATCTCTATCCTTTTCCTACACTCTCATTTCTTCATGCCTATATTCATTCCTTCTTCCTGCCTAGAATGGATTCCCTACACCATCTTCATCTGTTGAAATCCCTCTAGTCCTTTAGGGCCTACTCCAGGTATCATCTACTCTTATGAAGTCTTCTCAGATCCCATAGCTCTAAGCATTTTCTGTCACCTCAGATTTCCCACTACTACTTTGTCTAAATTTTTCTTTTGTCTCTTTCACATTCTAATTTTTTGCTGTAACTATTTGCATTCATATTGTATTACCCACTCTTTGCCTTAGAGGGCAGGAACTATGTGAATTTTTGTCTTTATATCTCCAATGCTCAACACAGAATTTTGCATCTAGAAAGCACTTAATAAATATTGGTTGAATTGAATTGATGTGTGAGAGTTTGAGGGCACCTATCATTTGGGGGCCCTTCATATTCCCCCACTGATAATGTGGTTAGTTGAAAAAAGCATTGGCTGGGAATTGAGAGACCCAGAATTCAGTCACTACCACTAATAGGCTATCTGATTTTTCAGGAAGTCATTTTTTACTCTGGGCCTCAGCTTCCCCATCTACCAAATGAGTACTAATGTTGATCAATCATAAAACGAACATTTATTAAATACCTACTAGGTTCCAAGCACTGTGTTTAGCTCTGATGCAAAAGATAGTCCCTGCCCTCCAGGACCTTATAATCTAATGAAGGGGGATAGTAGTTCCTCCCATTGCTATATAGCACACTATATTTTATACAGCATATTCCTTATAATGCTCTTGTGGGGTAGGTAATACAAGTTTTATTATCTCTATCTTACAGTTAAGGAAACTGAGGTTCATCAAGGGGACTCTTTGCCCAGGGTTGTCCAGCTAAGGTGATTCACACCTAGTTTAAAAAATTCAGGTCTTCTGACTCCAAGCTCTGGACTCTTTTCCCTACACATTACTCTCTTTGCATGATACAGTGGAATAATAATAACATATAGTACTAACAAGGTAAGGCCTAATAGCAGTGGATATAGAGCCAGTTATTTTGCAGTCAGGAAAGACTTGGGTTTTAGTCCTACTTCTGGTGCATGCTGGCTGTGTGAACATAAACAACTTCATAAATAAACGACCTAAATTCATGGTGACCAACACAACTCTCAGAGGCTATTAACTACAAGCAACTTGCTTATCTACATTGGCAGAAGGTATTTCCTTGACAACGACTCTTTACATTGATGAAACCAGAGCGCCAAACCCCACCAAGAAGGGGTGGGACCAGACAGCCTATGGCTTGTGATATTTATAGTTAAACTGTGTTTCTTACGTCAAAGACTCACATATAGTAAAAAAGAGCTTAGGCATCATTGGGCAAGTTCTCACTTCTCTTTTTTTCTCCCATCCAGATAACTTAGGAATTCCTCTGACCCCACTCAACCTATTTCTCTAATTCCCCTTTCAAGCACATGGGTTCACAAGCCTGAAAAAAAGAACAGCTCTTTTTACATGTAAAATAAAACAAGACTTACACAGAGTTCGTGGGAGATAACACCTGCCCCTAAACAACCATACCCAAAAGCTTAAAGTGCTATGGGGGATATTCAAGAACATCCTTTTATTTATTTATTTATTTTTTTGTTGTGGCAATTGGGGTTAAGTGACTTGCCCAGGGTCACACAGCTAGTGAGTGTTATGTGTCTGAGGCCAGATTTGAACTCAGGTTCTCCTGACTCCAGAGCTACTGCTCTATCCACTGTGCCACCTATCTGCCTCAGAACATCTTTCTATTGTTAGAGGCTCTTGGCAACCTTGTATCCAAGTCCTAACACAGTGCCAAACAATAGCCCAATTCTGACTTCTGTCATGCTATAGTTCTGCTGGGCAGCAATCTCATAGGAGGATACTCCTTGATCAGAAACGTTCTACTTCTCAATTTCCAAGTGGGTCTCCATCCTCATTATTGGATTGGGTCAATGTGACTTTGTAGTTTGATGTCTATCCACCATTTTTTTCTTCCAGTACCTAACTGGGGCTTCTCTCACCCCTGTTAGATCTCTTCCAGGTCTAGAGACTAGCAGTGCTTACACATCAACAAAGATTGATGGGCATCGATCACCTGCAGCAATAGTTTTATTCTTGCTGAAAAATGCCAAAGAGCATTGATCTAGTTTCTCCCCATTGCGGAGAACTGAGTTGCTGTTTATCCCCATTCTCTCCAGTTTCCCTTCCACATTCTATCTTGTCAATTAATCAACAAGCATTTATTAAGTACCTAATATCTGCTATCAAGGTGCTGTGGAGCTTGGTTGCACATGGAAAAGGCCAAGGTCATCCACTGAATCCTGGCCCATTGCCAGTTGCCCTGACTTTTGTATTGCCACTGAACTTCATTGGGTCAACATTACATAGCATTGAGAAGCCAAACAGTCAAGTAGAGAACGTCAGAGCTGGCCCAGAATTTGTTGTTGTTCAGTTGTTTCAGTTCACAAATGATAAGCCACAACTTTCAGCTGTCTGATGAGGAAACTGAGGCAAACAAAGTAAAGTGACTCACCCAGGGTCACACAGCTAGTAAGTGTCTAACATTGGATTTGAACTCTAGAACATGAGTCCTCCTAACTTCAGGCCTAGCACTCTATCCAGTTTTCCACCTAGCTGCCCACCCAGAACTTAGGGACCATCTATTCTCATCTGCTTGGCTCACCATGTGAGGAAACTAAGTCTCGAAGAGGACGAATGCCCTTCCAGATGTCCCATAGCTAACCAACTGTCAGAGATGGGATTTGAACCCTGCTACTCTGTCTCTAAATCCAATGCTCTTTTCTCTACCACACCATGGCTCCTGCTGTTTAACCTTATTTAAAGTGTGTCCACCACTGAATGCCTCTGGGTACATATACTCATTATGAAGATATGTAATGAAGCAAAATAACACAGCAACAAGCCTTGTTCCCAAAAGGAAAACTAACTTCTCTTACAGATTGTTACAATGAGGCCATCCCCAAGGTGTCCTGCCTTTGTTATTAGCTCTTCCACAGCAGGCTCTGTGGCTGAGTTGATCACTTGTTTTTCATCTTATAGAGGAAACAAAGACCAGAAATATTGGGTTGAATGAGAGTTTTCTTGTTGACAGTTTTGCCTTGTCCAGTGCCTAGAACAGCTGTTCTGTCTGCCTAGATGCTTAATGAAGATTGGCTGAATTGAATTGTGTCAGATTGAATGGCAATAGGAAGGAGGGTGAATTTATAATAATAAATAGCCTTTAAGCTTTGCAAAGCACTTAACATAAATTACCTTACATGATCCCTAAAATGACCCAATGAAGTATGTGCTACTATTATACCCATTTTACAGATGAGAAAACTGGAGCAATGAAAAGACCAGGGTCACACAGTTAGAAAGTATTTGAGGCAAGATTTGGACCAAGGTCTTCCTGGCTCAAAGTCTAGAAATCTATCCACTATATTGCACATGAGGTCTGAAGATCTGGGCTGGGTGGTCTTACAATTTTTTTTGCTCTAGCCCTGGGCAAGCTAATCCTCCTCTCTAAGTATCCATTTCCTCTTGTATAAAGTGAGGGGCTCAGACCATGGCCCTTTAAGTTCTGAGTGTCTAGGTTCTAGATTCTAGGATCTTCCCAGTTCTGACAATCTGGGATCCTCCTTGGAATGGAATAGAAGGGAAATGCTTAGTGTGGGCAAAACTTATTAGGATTCAAGGAGTAGAATTCTATCGTTGGAGGCTCTATCCTGTTAACAGCTGTTCTGAGCCCTGCTAAGATCTGGTAGCTGGAAGGGTTATAACATGAAAAGAAAAATGGAGACACAAAATCAGGGATGTGACATTTTAGTACTTGACATAAACTTGGAATCTGACATGGAGTGCCTAAGTCAGGCTCAGAGTAGTAGGAAGAATGGTACGATGGAGAGAACACTGAATTAGGAGTCACAGGATCTGAGTTTGAATCCTGATTCTACCACTCCTATGACCTTGACAGTCACAGTCATTTAACTTCTCTGGGTTTCGTCATTGTTAAATGATGGAGTTCAATTAGATGATCTCTGAGTTTCCTTCTGGCGAAATTGATGATTTCCTGTCCCCCTCATTAGTAGCAGAACTGGGACTAGATCTCAGGTCTTTGGACTTCTCCCATCTCTTGTGAGTCTTGGGGAGCTCTGTGGAATGGATCCAGGATGGTCACTGCATCCAGTTCCCTTAGAGCAGAATGGGGAAAGAATTATAGAACATCATGAGACATTCTAACCTCAAAGAGTAGAGAGGGGGATAGAGGAGAGGCCATTCCTGAGAAGGGGCTCCTTTCACAAAACATCCTTCTTCTGTCATAGGAACATGAGCATCCCAACTCATCATGCATTGCTCTCCTTAGCAAAGGGGCGCCGAGTGGGGTGTGTTCTTCTCCGTGCTCACCTGTCATAGCTTCAGAGGGAAGAAAGAGAGTGGGACCTCAGATTATGTTTCTACGGTGACCTACCCTTGACCCTTTCTCTCTTCCCTTGCTCTCCCCCCTCCCCCTTCTATGAGTTTGACAGTCAGACACATTCTTTTTTTATTTTATTTCATTCTTTTTGGAGACTCTTTTGCCCAGGCTAGAAGAACAGGTTAGTCTATTTATGGCACCAACTCTACTGCTGATTGACAGAAAGCTTTGATCTCCTCCAATTCTGACCTGGGTCAACCCTCATTGGGCATCTTGGTGTCTCTTCCAACTCCCAGTCCCCAGAGTCTCACCATATTGGTGCTGGACTTAATGAAGGCACCTGATTGGCTTAGCCCACTGCATCTCAGAACTCCAGAGCTCGTGTGATCCATACACCAGCTTCAGCCTTCCCAGTAGCAAAGACGACCAAGGTGTCACTCCTTCTAGCCATACCTAGTCTATGTGCAACCATTCTATATGTATTTCCTGGCTGCTATATCTCTCATGAGGCAATCTAAGTTCTGGTTATGGCTCTCCCATTTACTAGCTTTGGGACCAGGAGAAATTTGTTGATCGTAGAATGTCAGAGCTGGAACAGGCCTTAGGGACCATTTAGCCCAGTCTTCTTAGTCTGCAGAGAACAAAATCAAAGCCAAATCTGCCACTTTGCAGATGGGAAAACTGAGACACAGAGAAGGAAAATGACCTGCCCAAAGTGACATAGCTAGTGATTAGTAGAGGTGGAACTGAGGCCTGAATTTTTTTGACTCATAAGTCAGTGAAATATAGTCATACCATGGAGACTTCCCCCATATTCCCATTCTTGACCTCAATTTCATTATCTGTAAAACAGAGACAATAATCGTTGCAAAACCAACCTCGCTGAGTTGTTATAAGGAAAGTGCTTAGTAAACTGGAAAGCACTAAATGAATATGTGTTGTTATGGCTATTATTATTTTTATCTAGACCTACCAGTTCATCCAGTAGAAAGTTCCCAGGTAGGGAATTCCCTCTGCCATTATAGACAAGCAACTTACTCACAACTTAGAGAATTTCCTGGAACATGAAGAAATTAAGCCAGCATATGTCAGTGGCAGGATTTGAACCCAAGGTTGTTGTGAGGATCAAATTAGGTCAAATCAGCACAGTCTAAGCACTATCTAAATGTTAGTTATTATTATTATTATTATTATTCCTGACAGTGAGGCTGGGGTTCTCAATCCACTAGTCATGCTACCTCTCTGTTCTGGTGGCAGCCATTGTCCACCATCATCACCATGATTATCTTCAGTCCAGAACTGACCTGATAGGTGTAGGGAAGTCCCTATCCCAAAGCAGGTCAGCAAGTCATCTGGAACTTATTGTTTTATAGATTTAAAGACTGAAGGGACTTCAAAGGTTATCCAGTCCAATGCCTTCATTTTATAGATGAGGATTCAGACTCCGAGGGGTTAAGCAATTAGTCCATGACTACATATCTAATATGGGTCAAAGTTAAAACACACGTCTTCCTGACACCAAGGCCAGACTTCTGTTCACTATGGCCCACAGACTCTATTATTATTCCATTGTTATTATTTGCATTATTTTCAGGAAAGCTGTTATAAATGAAATATTATTTGCCCCTCCCCAAAGCTTTAGTAGCCATCATCAGCTTCTTAAAATGATTGAGTTACACTATAGAATGATAACTAAAAGGTTTGTGTTTCCAAGGTAGCACCACAATGAATACATAACAAAGCTTCTCTTGTTATTATTCAGCAAGTGAGAAAAGTTCAAATTAAAAGTCAGGCAGAACCAGGATGGAAGAAAGATGGGATGTGAGTTACACAGAACACCTGTTAAACTGCCATTTGAGAAATTCACAAGTGATGAGCCACAGCTCTCAGCTGTCCTTTTGTTGTTGTTAGGTCATTTTTCAGTCATGTCTGACTCTCTGTGACCCCATTTGGGGTTTTCTTGGCAAAGATACTAGAATAGTTTGCCGTTTCCTTCTCCAGCTCATTTTACAGATGAGGAAATTGAGGCAAACAGGGTTAAGTGACTTATCCAGGGTCACACAGCTAGTAAGTGTCTGCCAGATTTGAACTCAGGAAAAGGGGTCTTCCTGACTCCAGGTCCAGCCCTCTACCCACTGCACCACCAGAGTTGAAAGAGAACCCAGAGTATCTACTTCTGGTTCAGCCTAAATCTGTACTTTGATTGTCTCTACAAGATTCTGTGACCCAATTATTGATTGAAAACCCCCAGTGATGGGAAACTCGCCACTTCCCAAAGCATCCCTCTTGTATTTTTATTAGGTTTTCTTTATACTGACCTTAAATCGGCCTTCCTGTAACTTCCAGCCATCAAGCCTACTTTCACTACAGCTACTTACTTGTTATAAGCAGTTTTCCTTTTTGTCTCCTCCCTCAATAGAGTATAAGCAACTTGAGAGCAGGAAATACTTTGATTTTGTCTCTCCCTGATGCCTAAGGCAGTGTGTGGTATATGATAAATGCTCAATAAATGCTTGTTGATTGATTGAAGGCAAACAAGTTTGACGCCTCTTCCGCATGAACTCATAGGTGTTTGAATAGGAGGGAGCCATAGTTTAATAAAAATAACAATAGCAATAATAGCAACTCTTTGCTTTCATGTGGTGCTCTAAGGCTTACAAAGTTCTGTGCATATCATTTGATCATAGAGATAATAGTAATAATAATAATAATAGAGTACTACATATTAATAATGATAGCTCACATTTATCTAGCGTTATAAAATTTACAAAGTTGCTTTATCTTACTTGGATAGAGACAATCTAGTATAATATTCCTCAACATATTTGAGGTTAAGGAAAGAGCAGGATTTTTTTTTTACTATCAAGAAATCTCTCAGATTAGTACTAGAAATATCCTGCTGTTTGAGGAAATACACAATACCAAAAAGCTACTATAAATTCACTAATGTTTTAAGTTAATTTTATTCCATTAATCATAATATTTGTATACATTTGAAAAACAGTAACACATACATGTGTGTGAGAGACAGAGACACCGAGGCAGATTACTTATCCAGACTACAGAAGGTCTGTTTTATTTACTTGGCAGACTGAACCATGAAGTATATAGTGTCAGAACTAAACAAAGATGAAAATACAATAGTGGGTACAAATATGGATTCATGATCACCTTATGAGAACTCCATGGTCCCCCATGTGTGAGAGTCATACACTAGAAATCACTATCTAGTCTGACCCCTCTTATTTTATATAGAAGAGATCTGAGGGCTAGAGAGGAAAAATGATTTACCTGAGGTGTACAGCTAGTAAGGGATTCAGACCCAGGTTCTTTGACTCCAAAGCCAGTGTTCTTTCTTTTATACTGTTATGGAATATTTTAGGAATTACATTTATTAAAATGAGAATGGGAATGGGATAAATAAATATATAACTATATATACATACATATATGTGTGTCTGTCTGTTTCTCTGTGTGTGTGTGTGTGTGTGTATAAATGACAAAAGTATTTTTTGTGCCTGAAAATGTGATGTGGTTTATTTTTTTATTGGGGTAGAAGTGTTTGAATTTCTATTCTGTGAATTAGTAATGAGGTGATATTATGGTTTAACCATCTGTGACATACTTTGGGAAATGCTACAAGAATGAGGAATAGTTTTAGCATTTGGTACATTTAATATGGGGAAATTTTGTTGTGGTTGTTCAGTCAATTTCAGTTGTGTCTGATTCTTTGTAATCTCATTTAGGGTTTTCTTGGAAAAGATACTGGAGTGGTTTGCCATTTTCTTCTCCAGCTCACTTTATAGATGAGGAAACTAAGGCAAACAGGATTAAGTGACTTGCCCAGGGTCACATTGCTAGATTTGAACTCAGGTCTTCCTGACTCCAGGCCTGGTACTCTATCAACTGCACCCATCAGAGGAAATTTTAGAGCATGTCAAATAGTTTTCCCAGACTAATTTTGCCCCAAAATATGAAAATATTTGAAAAGCTAAATTCCTGCAAAGGGATACAAAAGGTCTAGTTCAGCCTTCTCATTATACAGAAAAGGAAACTGAGGCATAGAAAGATAGAATGACTTACCCAAGGTCACACAGTAAGTAAAAGGTCCAAGATTTGAACCCAGGTCCTTTCAATACAATTCCAGAATTTTTTGCACTATTACTGTACTTATAATCATTGTTCCTTGTTAGTGTAAACACATGTAAATATGTGTAATAAATGTGTATAATAAAAATATAAATAGCTTCTAAATATGTATCTATCTATCTATCTATCTATCTATCTATCTATCTATCTATCTATGTATCCACGTATTTCCCCTTCCCAGATATCTCATTTTTAGGGGTGTTACTGCGGTGTGCATGGATTTGAACTGCTTTTGTTTTGCCCAAACATCAGTCCTGGGCATCCAGTTACTGCCACTGAGTATGGCCAGCTCCCTAAGCTAGGGGAAAGTAGCTGAGGTCCTCCAACTTCATCTCACCTTCCCATGAGTGAGACAGGTGACTGGTATGACACAGAGATATCTCTGGTATGATGAGTTTCTATGTCTCCTCATCTTCTCTTGTTAGTGTTGGACCTAAAAAATGGAAGACGGCAATACCATAGTGGAGGGAGAAAGGAAGATGCTTTGGATGGCTGGGTGGGGGTAGAATAGGTTGTGTTCATCACCCTGCTGCTTCCTGGCAGGTTCCTAGGTGTATCACTGACTGAAAAGAGTTGGGGAAATGTAAATTGAGTTTGGAACACAGAAAATAACTGGAGGGTATGGGTCCCCAAGCCCTTGGGGTGCTCTATACTCACTTT
Organism: Vombatus ursinus; assembly: GCF_900497805.2. Taxonomy (NCBI): domain Eukaryota; kingdom Metazoa; phylum Chordata; class Mammalia; order Diprotodontia; family Vombatidae; genus Vombatus; species Vombatus ursinus. The sequence continues at coordinate 61,041,896 of NW_020954556.1, forward strand.
TTCACCCCTATCTGGCTCTTCAGCATCTTTTAGATCTTCTCATGTAAACATTGTTCCTTGTTAGTGTAAATACATATAAATATGTGTAATAAATGTGTATAATAAACACATAAATAGCATCTTTATATATGAATATATACATAGAGAACCTGAAAATTAATAATCCTGGTTTCCCTTTGCACTGGACAGCTACAGTCAGGTCCCAGCTTTGTCTCCTTAACACTTACATTATAAAACCATAAGCATTTTATACTAAGTAGCACTTGTACAGCACTTTAAAGTTTATAAAACATCTTTTTTTCTGTTATCTCATTCAAACCTCATAGTCATGGGAGGTAGGCACTATTATCTCCATTTTACAGATGAAGAAACAGAGGCAGGCAGTAATTCATTGACTTACCAGTGTCATATAATGAATAAATGTTTGAGAAAGGAATTGAACTGAGGTCTTTCTGACATTTTATCCACTGAGCTGTGTAGCTACTATTAGATCCCAATGCGCTTCCTCCTCATTTTGCAGATGAAGAAACTGACACCTAGAAAAGAAAAAATACTCACCCAAGGTCTCACAGGCAGTAAACAAGCAGTAGAGCCAGGATTCCAAAGTCTCCTAACCCTCAATCCAGCATTCTTCCAACAAAGGACACTATCCTCGGGCTGTTGGGCACCACTTTTGCTCTCTACTCTGACCATACCAGGAACACTCCCCACCCACTTCCCAAACAGCTTCCCTTCTATGTACAGAGGGAGAGGAGCTGAACACTGCCTTTTTCTTAGTAGTATAGAGCTCAACCAGGCAAACATACGACAGATCTGTCCTTACCAATCTGAGGAATGGAATCAATAATAACCAGTCCATCTTTTCCCCCTGCTACAATACTACACATTTCTCTTATGTTCTATTATAATCTTTTAACCTCATCCCGACCCCCCACTCCATTACATTTGAAAAAGAGTGCTACTTATATTAACAATCTTTTCCAAAATAATCACACCTCACTTCTCTCAAATTGCTTTCAAGAGATCCCCACACCCAAAAAAAGATTTTTTTTTCCCCTGTTTGGGGGCAAAATAACTAGTCAGGCAATTTGTAGGCACCTGCTGTTTGAGAGTTGGGAATCAGGTAACAAATGTCAGGAGCGCGAGGACACTGATGCCCCAGAGCACCTCCAGAGGAGGGTGAAGTGATAGTGAGGGGACTCTGGATCATGTCAAAAAGGGATCCAATGAAGGAATGGAAGATGGTTAGGCTGGGGAAAAGAAGACTGACTTAGTGCAATGTAGTTCTTTTCAGAGACTGTCATGAGGAAGAGGGGTGAGATTTAACTCTGCTTGGCTCCTGAAAACAGCACTGGAAGCATTGGATAGATTTGACAGAGAAATAGCTTCTGGTTTAATAGAAGAAAGATTTTTCTAACCATTAGAACTGTCCCTCAATGAGAAGGACTACCTCTCGAGGTAGATATAGTGAAGTCATCGTTGGAAGGGTTCAAGCAGAGGCCAAGGCAAGAATGATACAAATGGGATTCCTCCATTGGATGGAAAATTAAAATAGGTGGCCCCATAAGGACCTTCCCACTCTGAGGTGCTGTATCACCTATTTGTTAAGTTGGACAGAAAAAAAGTTAATATCGTGACATTTAGTTATGACAGATAAATAGTAGGTGCCAAATAAATGCTTATTTCCTTCCACTCTCTAAGGACACAGACAAGAATCTCTCAGGATGAGAAGGCATTTGCACTGATAGAATATGTACATCAGTGAAATGATAGGGATCTTTTAGAAGGACGGATGAATATACTGGTGGCTGGAAGGGACCTTTGATGCCCTTCAGCCAAACTTCTCGTGATGAGGAAACTGAGGCCAAGATCAATTGAGTCGCTTAGTCAAGGTCACACAGCAAAGACAGAGCTGGGAACTGAATGGAGGTCTTCTCCATTCTTGGGCTGATCCTTGCATAGCAAACTCAGTTTGTTACTGGAGACATAGTCACAGACTGTCCAGAACAGTAGAACTTTCTAGGATTTATGCTCAGCTGGCATGGCCTTGGAAGAATCAGGGTTACCTTCCTGCTACAAGATGGAGGCGTGAAAGTGGGCTTTGTGAAACATGGCTATGTATATGTGTCTATATACATATAAATATATATACATATACATGCATTCCTGTACATGGAATATATATATATATAAAATTATGCCTTGTGCAATTATGTGTATATACACATTCTCATATGTGTACATATACACATGTGATCATGGTAATGTTTTACCACAAAAATAAATATCCTGGAGCAGCTAGGTGGCATAGTGGATAGAGCTCCAGCTTTGAAGTCAGGAGGACCTGAGTTCAAATCCAGCCTCAGACACTTGACACTTACTAGCTGTTTGACCCTGGGCAAATCACTCATCCCTGATTGCCTCACCAAAAACCAAAACCAAAAAATAAATAAATATCCTATAAAATAGTTGTATATATACATACACACATATGCATGCATATATGTGTATATTATATGTATAGTCATACATGTGTATAATTATATATGTTATATATAGTATATAATTATAATAGCGTTTTATATAATTATAGTATAGTCATTATAATTATACTAATGTTTTACTACAAAAAGAAATATCCTGTAAAATGTCTATACATGTGTGCATATGTGTACATATAAATTATAAATTATAGTATCATAGTAATTATAACCACAGAAATGTTTTACTATAGAAAGAAATATCCTATAAAAGGGCTGTACACATAGACAGATATGTTTTATATATATGTATATATATACATGTGCATAATTACATATATGTGTGTATATAATATATAATTATAGTAGTTTTGTATGTAATTATGGTACTATAGTAATTATAATTATAGCAATGTTTTCTTTAAAAAAGAAATAAATATCTAGAAAATTACTGTATACATATATACATGCACATGTAAGCACATCTAGCTATTATATATATAATTGTACATGTGTTTCATTATATGTTTGAGCATATATGTGTATGTATAAATTTAAAATTACAGTATTATAGTTATTATAATTACAATAATGTTTTACCATAGAAAGAAATATCCTATAAAAGGGCTGTACATTGTATATAATTACATATATAAATATATGTGTGTATTATATGTATAATTATGCATGCATATAATTGTGTGTATATATAATATATAATTGTAGTAATGTTTTATATATAATTGCAGTAATGTTTTACTTCAAAAAGAAATAAAAATTCTGTAAAACAGTTATACACATAAACATATGTATATCTATTCTGCATGTATAAAACACGTATACATACATGTATGCATGCATAATACATATTACACGTATATACGTGCATACACACATGCATGTGTTTATTATACATGTATTGTGTACATGTGTGTGTAAATTAAAAATTATAGTATTATAGTAATTATAATTATAGTAATGTTTTATTACACAAAGAAGTAAAAGTTCCATAAAATGTCTGAGGCTCATCAGAATCCAACGATCCTTGAGCAAAGAAACACCTTTCTCTGCTTGATGGCTTCCTAAAATCTGTCAAAGGCACTGTCCAGGACTTGAAGATCCCCCTAGAGGGAGGGGGGGGTCCTCTTGGAGAACGAAGGACAAACCACGACTCCAGGGCTCCCTCTGACTTGTGCTTCCTTCCCCATCTCTATGACATGTGAATTGCCCAGCCAGTGCACAAAGCTTGCCCCTCCCCCACTCAGCAGCGGCCCACGCAGTCCATAAAGCACTTGCACCATGCCACTTCACTAAATATAAAGTTGTTAGCCTTTTTAAGGGCCATCTATCCCTTCAAGAGCAAGAAACCACATTTATAATTGCCTGTCTTCTCATTTAAAATCTCATATTTCTGAAACATCTTAAGTCTTTGTTTAAGACAAGACTCTTTTAAAAGCAAGTTCTTGGATCAGGGGCATCAGAGTAAGGTGTCGAGGGGTCATTTCTTTATTGGGTCACTTTTTTTTGCTGAGGAACACCTCCCCAGTGCTGACGCTGTGTTAATAAGAAATGGTAAAGGAGAAAGTTTTAGGGGGAAAAGTATTTTCTTCAATAATCTTTTGGACTTCCTTTTCCATTTGGCCAATTTTGCTGTTTAGGGCATTCTTCTCCTCATTGGCTTTTTGGACCTCTTTTACCATTTGGGTTAGGCTAATTTTTAAGGTGTTATTTTCTTCAGTATTTTTTTGGGTCTCCTTTAGCAAGCTGTTGACTTGTTTTTCATGATTTTCTTGCATCACTCTCAGTTTTTCCTCTACTTTTCTTACTTGCATCTCAAAATCCCTTTTGAGCTCTTCCAAGGCCTGGGACTGATTCATATTTTTCTTGAAGGATTTGGATGTAGGAGCTTTGGCTTTGTTGTCTTCTTCTGGTTGTATGTTTTGATCTTCTTTGTCACCAAAGTAAGATAATATAGTCTGACTCTTTTTGCGCTGCTTACTTATGATCCCAGCCAATTACTTGAGTTTTAAACTCTTTGTTAAGGTAAAAGTCTGCTTCCAATGTGAAGAGTGTACTGTCCCAAGCTTCGGGGGTTTGTACAGCTGTTTTCAGAGGTACTTCTAGGGACCTGTAAATTTTCAGTTCTTCCAAGGTGGTATGATAAGAGGCGAGGTGTTTCCTCTCAACAGCCACAACAAGCTCCACTACACTAGCGTTGCTCCTAGTCCCAGGACCGCCCCTCAGAACTGTGACCCAGATCCAAGCACTGGTAAAGGAAGAGATTCCTGCCTCAGCACTGGCAAAGAGATCCCTGCAATCCTGCTCTGATCAGCCACTCGATTCCCCCTCAGTCTGTGGGCCTGAAGCTTGCTCAAGACTTGCCGCTGAGACCTAGCTCCTCTCTCACCACAGTCACAGACTTTTCCCACTGACTTTCTAAATTGTCTTTGGCATTCAGAGGTTGAGAAGTCTGGATACTGCCACAGCTGCCTGAGATTCAGTCCTTTGAGGCCTGCTTCAGGTTGGCGGCCTGCGCGCCCACGCCACGCTGCACTCCTCTCCCCGCCTGGCGCGATATACCTTTCCGATCAACCGTCCAGGCTGTCTTGGGCTAGAAATTTGTTTCACTCTGTCTTTTTGTGGGTTCTGCTGCTTTAGAATTTGTTTAGAGCCATTTTTTTAGGTATTTGGGGGGCTTTGGGAGAGAGCTCAAGACAGTCACTGATTTCCCTCCGCCATCTTGACTCTGCCCCTGGGAAAAGTAAAAAAAGGCATTTCATACATCTTTTCGGGGATGCTCTAGAGAAAGGCAGAGAAAAAAAATCTCCCGATATTGTACTCAGGGATATTTCCATGAGTCAGCGTGTCTTCCTTTTTCTGGGCTCTCACTCGCCACTGCTGTTGGAAATTGACTTATCTGCTCCTGTTGGCTCTGCTGGGCCCAGAATTCTGAGGTAATTGGCAGCATTTCTCTTTTGTAATGAGTGCTAATAAAGGCTCATCTCTGCTGAGAATGACTATGAATTGGGGTTTTTTTTAAGGGAACCCATTGGAATCTTATAACAATAGTGATTTTAAGTTTTCGTAATGCTTTCCCAACATCGACTCTATGAAGTAGACGCTCTAAGAATTAGCATTCCCATTTTAAAGATGAAGAAGTAAAGGCAAAAGGAGACTAACTGACATACTTGAAATCAAACAGCTAGCGAGTGATATGGGGGATTCAAACACAGGCCTTTGGACTGTTCTTTCCCCTGAACTGTCTATTTATTGTTTTCTACTTATTTTATTGTAATTATTTGTACTCCATATCTATTACTTGGTATGTCCTGCATCTTGAGTGTTGGGGTACCTCTTACAAAATTGCAAAACGGATCTATGACCTTAGGCAATTTACTTAACTTCTCTGGGCCTCAGTTTCCTCATCTGTAAAATGAGGGAGTTGGCTTAGATGACACCCAAGGTTGCTTATACCAACAATCCTTATGATCTACAATCCTTATGATGATGGAAGTTTTAGGTAGATGAAGGCCAATGGGATACAGGTAGAATCCAATTCTTCCCACCCTCCATGATGAGGAAGCCATCACAAAGAAAATGGGACATTTATACATGGTTGGAAAGGAGATGATGAGGCTGTGTTGAGGCCTGGTTTGTGGTAGATGATTCCTTTGAAAATAGTATTGTAAGCAGTAAGTCTGACCATACAAGTGCCCTGCTCGGTAAACTCCAATGGTTCCCTATTAACCAAAGATAAATTCAGCTGTTTGGCATTTTAAAAATCCTTCATAACCTGGCTCCAATCTGCCTTTCTAGCCTTTTTAGAACATTATTCCCCTTCATTCACCCTTCAGTCAACCCATGATGGCTTTAGAGCTCTTCCTCACACCCAAAATACCATCCTCTACCACAGTGACTTTGCATAAACTATTTCCCATGCTTAGAATCCACTTTCTCTTCATCTCTACTTCTTAAAATTTTGACTTTCCTTTAAAGTTCCCCTCAGTTACCACCTCCTGATACTTTTAGTTGCTATTATTATCTCTCTCACAAGATTATCCTCTATTTATTTTAACTTTCCTATTTGTGTACATGTTCTCTCCCATACCCCACAAAGAAGATGCAGGCTTCTCGGGGGAAGGGAAGCCTTTATATTTGTCATATATCCCCAGGGCTGAGAACATTTCCTAGCACATAGTTGGTACTTAATAAATATTTGTTGATTGGTTGATTAGGAAAGGGGTGAGTCTACTGTGTCCTCAAGCAAAGAGGGGTGTGCAAATAGCTCTGAGGAACAGGGCCAGGGAACACCCAGCCAGACCTGCCCATTTCCAGCCCTAGAGGAAATTCACATTTTAGAACAGAGAGTACACAATATTAGAAAGTGACTCCCAGAGCTGGGAGTCAGGGGCTCTGGGACCTGGTCTAAGCTCTGCCCATCTCTGGGCTTCAGTTTACACATCTATAAAATTAGGGACGTGGCCTAGACAATCTCCATGGTCCCTTCTGTATCCAGTATGCTAAAATGAAGAAACTGTTCTCTGAGAAGAAAAAGTTATTGGCCTAAGGTCATACAGTGAGTTAAAACTAAATCTTACTCCCCTAAATCTCTGTCCAGAGCTTGTCCCTCATCACCTGGCTTCTTTACCACTGCTATTCCCAGCCAGGTGGCTCAGTGCATAGAGTTATGGGCTTGAAGTCAGGGAGACCTGAATTCAAATCCAGCCTCAGATACTTACTAGCTGTGTGATCCTGTGAAAATTGCTTAGCCTCTGCCTCAGTTTCTTCGACTGTAAAATGAGAATAATAGAACTTGCCTCCCAGGTTTGTTAGGAGGATCAAATGAGATAATTAATATTTGTAAAGTGGTTAACACAATGCCTAGCACATAGTAGGTGCTATATATGTTTATTTCATTCCTTCCTACCAAAATACCCCATAACTGACCCTTACCACAAAAGCCTCAGAAAGTTGGCTTTTTTCCCCCTAGAATTATGTGATTTCATCTGCTTTTTTTCACAGCTGAAAAAATCTGAGAAAGGAGGAAACTGAGGCAGACAGTAGTATAGTGATTTTCCCAGGATCACATGTCTAGTAAGTGTACCTGAGGCTGGATTTGAACTTAGGACTTTCTGACTCCAGCTGCAGCATTCTATTTTACCTTGCTATCTCATGATTCTGAAAAGGGATTCTTTACTCAAAATAGATAAAGCAAGTAAAAGAAGGATGCTTTATTAGTGTATATTAAGGACTTGTGCTCTTATAAGCAAAGCCAGGAGAGGTTACTAATAGTGGAGAGCATTGAAAAGAATACCAGAAGCATCCCAAGAGAATAAAAACACCATCTGGTTCATCTATTTTGCAGAAGAAGAAAATGAGGCCCCCAAATCTCTTGGAATTCAAACCAGCTCTTCCAATACCCAAACCAATACCCTCTATGTTGTCTCTCTAATATACCATGATTTTAAAAGAAAGTCATTGGCTCCTAAAAATAGATTTGTTTCTTTCTAGAAGAGAGTGGGGGAGACCTCAAGTTAGTGTCTAAGAAAACATGAGTCCCTGGAGAATTTCTGCATCAGGGTCAGATGAACTGTCTGCCCCTGGAACCCCAGTAAGAATGAATTAAGATAGCTGAGCCAGGATAACAGGGTCATTGGCCAAGATCCTCAGGTCTTTCCTGTCTTGTGTTGGCCCAAACCTGGCAGTAACTAGCCAGGGATAGAGAGATGAGTGTGGGGACCAGAGACAAGGCCATTCAAGGAGACGGACTGCTCTCAGAACCACAGCAGGGCTCTCTGCTCTTTGGGGCCATGTTTAGACTCAGCTGCCAATGTGGGCTGCCAGCCACGTTGAGTAAACATTCGAGTCCTTGTTGGGCTTGTGCATAGTAAAATACAATCTGCATTTCACATAGATTCTCTCCCCTCCCTGCTACCTTCTAAGAAGTGGTTTCTTAAAGACCACTGCGGTTTCATGTCTCCATTTCCCTTTGGCAAAGACGGGTCCTATTCTGATCTCACTTCTGTTTAAATCATTGTGTTTTGCCTCAAGGGTGATCTGGATTCTCAGATGATGTCACAGAGGATGCATTAAAAAAATATGTACCAGATAGGAGAAAACCATAGAATCAGGGAACCAGAGAGTTAGGGGGGAAAAACATATGGATCTTTCAATTGAACCTCTGTCTGAATGGAAATTCCCTCTACAGCATACTCAAAAAGTTGTCATCCAGCCTCTACCTGAAGACAGGTAACATCATCCCAACTGCACTTCTCCCCACATCCCAGAGGTAGTCAATTCCACTTTTAGACCACTCTAATTATTAGAAGTCCTTTAGTATAAGGAACCACAATCTCTCAGCAACTTCCTCCAACTCTTATGACCCCCCCCTTACTTCCAAAGTCTTCTTCCAGGTAAACACTCTCAATTCCTTCAACCAATTCTTATATGGCATGGCTCTGAGGTTCCCTCATCATCCTAGTCGTCTTTCTTTGTACACTCTCCAGTTCATCCTTGTCTTTCTTAGAATGTGATGCCCAGAATATTATATATATATATATATATACACACATATATATATACGTGTGTGTGCATGTGTATATATGTATATATGCATGTACACATATACATATACACACATACATGTATACATACATATATATACTTATATAGGTATGTATTTGAGATGTTGTAGGATTGGCACAAAATAAACAGGATGGTGAAGTACACTGGCATATCCTTAAAAATGGAATCTCCATACGAGGGGTGATTATGCCATTTAAATTCTTTGACCACTGGTTTCCTCCTATGTACTGAAAGGGGGTTGGCTGTGCAGCCAAGTCCAAACATGACAAGTCTCCTGTACCATCTTTGCAGATGAGAGGGAGAGATGTGGGTCAAATGACAGTATGATCAGGTTAGTTCAGGCTTAGATGAAGTTGAGACTGTATTGATAACCAAGAAGAAGATGAAGATTTAAGGTTCTACATAGCGCCTCGTAAGGAAAAATGTATATACGTCATAACTAAAGGGAATATCTTGAAGACTCCAGAAAAGGACTTTCAGGAGCAGCAAATTACCACTTAGTTACATATGTTCTCTAAGTTTGATCTCATTTTCCCCTGAACTCTGTATGTTTTTGTGGGAGAGTTTGTCAGAGACTTTTGGGGGCATTGTTATACTATTCTTTTAATATACCCCTTTCTGAAAGGTAATTTAATCTGGCTGACTAATTTATGTCAACCAACAATCATGAGGGAAGGGGGTGGAGAGAAGTGCCCAAATTGGGCCTCATGAATAGTAGAAATCTACACCTCCCAAATCCTCAAGGCTGATCCTAAATCTCTGAGATGATATGGTACCACACTCTAGGGACCTGACTTGTCAGTGTGAGTGAATGGGCATTGACAGCATGGACCAATACAATTCTCTACTTAGGGATAGTTCCCTCAGAGCACATGCTTCAGATGTAAACAAAAACAAACAAAAAAAAACCAAAAAAAAAAACAGATGCTATTGATAAAAATGTATCTAAAAATTTCTTTTAAAGACTGGTTTGGACTAGTTAGGATCAAAGGGTCTTCCCAGTTCTGACGGCATATGTTCTATGTTCTAATATCCCTTTCACTTCTAATATTCTGTAGCTGTTTGCTTCTGAACAGGTAAGGTGACATACAGATGATGAACTACATAACCATTGCATACATTGTTGAATAAAATTCCACCAGAATTAACCAAATATCTACAGAATAAATAGGTTTGGAGCCTTAATTGTCCAAGTGCTTTAGCTACATATTCTACATTTACCAATTAGTTGCTAATTCTCCACCCATCTCAGTCAGTGATTGTCTTAGATTTGCAGATCACCTTGGGGAATATTGTCAGTCCTGAAAACCTGGAAGAGTCAGGTCATTTGGTAACTGCATCTTCTCAGTGGATTTTCACTCTGCATGAGGTGCCATTCCTTTATACTGCCAACACCTTCATCAATGAAGTAGACACACAAAAAAAAAAGAAAAGAAAGAAAGAAAGAAAGAAAGAAAGAAAGAAAGAAAGAAAGAAAGAAAGAAAGAAAGAAAGAAAAAGAAAGAAAGAAAGAAAGAAAAAGAAAGAAAGAAAGCCTCCTGAATATAGTATGAGAGTTGCCTCTCATGCCTAACCTATTTTCAGGGTAGTATAATTGAGGTATATAGATAGATAGATATAATATCATACAGATAGAGATATATTATATATCTCTATCTATATATAATATACCTCAATTATATATATTATATAATTACATATATACCTCAATTATATATGATATATAATTATATATACACACCTCAGTTATATATTGTGTGTATGTATATGTATATATATAATTTAATATTATATATTAATATATGTGTGTGAGTGTGTGTGTGTGTGTGTGTGTGTGTGTGTGAGAGAGAGAGAGAGAGAGAGAGAGAGAGAGAGAGAGAGAGAGAGAGAGAGAGAGAGAGAGAGGCTTGGTATGATCCCACCTCAGACACTAACCAGTTGTGTGACCCTAAGCAAGTCACTCAACTTTCATTTGCCTCAGTTTCCTCACTGGTAAGATGGAGATAATAATAGCACCTACCTCCCTGGGTTGTTCTGAGGATTAAATGTAACAATGTATTATAGTACCTTGTAAGCCTGAAAGCTGTACAAATATTGGCTATTATTAATAACAACAGCAATTTTCATGGCAGTAAGGAAGTGTTGCTTAGGAGGTAGTAAAAGGTCATATTTTGGTGAATAGGTTAGCTTTTAGAGTGCATTGCTGCAGACAGCATGGACCAATACAAGTCTATACTTAGGGCATTAATGAGAATAAACTAGAAGTTTTACTGAGACCTGCCACTCCAGTGTGGGAGCTATTTCCCTTCCTTCCCCCCAAAATTTCAGTGCTTTAGGCAATAATAACATGCAGAAGACATTTATAGAGTGCTTTAAAGTTTGCAAAGCACTTTATATACAAGACTTCATTTTATCTCCACAGCAACCCTGTGAAGTAGGACTTCTATAATTATTATTATTATTTTTTTTTATAAATGAGGAAAGTATACTGGAGGTTCCAAGAAGTAGTGTTGCTATCATATTTACTAGTCAAGTTAACAAGCATTTATTAAGTGTCAACTATGTTCCAGGCACCATGCTAAGCACTGAAGATACAGAGAAAGCAAATGGTCTGCTCTTAAGGAGCTCACAGACTAATGGGGAGACAGCGTCCAACCAGCTCTGTACAAGCAAGATATATACAAGATAAATTGGAGATGGATTAGAAAATGAAAACTGTTACAGAAACAGTACAGTATAATGCAAAGACCACTGGTCCTGGAGTAGTACCTGGGTTTGGATCCTGCCCCTGATATTAGCTGTAAGACCCTGGACAAGCCATTTACCATCATTGATCTTCAGTCTCTTTAAGTGTAAAATGAGGATCCTACTTGGTTGAAAATTACCCTTAGCCTATTTTCAGATAGTCTTACTTTGTAAGCATCTCTCTACTGTATTATGGGACTTCTATTTTTTCCCTAGATGATTCTTGGTTCAACTCTCAGTTAGAACAGTATAGCAATTTTTTCAAGTCACTTTGGATCCACTCACCATAGGCAAGAAGAGGTTACTTCTTGCCACCATGATGGCTAGGAAGAATTACCCCAGTCTCTTATAGCAATTCCTTACTTCCACGTTGGAATCAGCTTATGAAGTTCCAAAAGAGTAGGCATTTGGCAAGTAGCTATAAAGGGAATTTCTGCGTGCTTTACACTTGGTAGGCTTTCTGCTACTAGTACTCATTACCTGGAGGCAATAGGGAGTAAGTCATGGAAAAAGCCCTGTTCTGGGAATTAGAAGACCTGAGTTTGGGTCTTGGACAAGTCATTTACTAGTTATGTGACATTTTGCAAGTCACTTAGTCTCTCCGTGCCTCAGTTTCCTCAGCTGTATAATTAGGTTAATCATACTTATACTACCTATTTCATAGGGCTGTTTCATGGAAGAGCGGCAAACCTTAAAATGATTAAAAAAAAAAACCTGTTATCTCTTATTATTTCCTGACATGAATCTTTTTCATTTCCCCGAAAACTGGTATCACCTTCTAACTTCCATATTTCTGTCAGTGACACTACCATTCACCCACTCACCTAGGCTTGAACCTTACCGTCATCTTTGACTACTCCCTCTTCCTCTTCCCTTCCCCCAACATCCTGTCAACCACCAAGTTCTGTTGACTCTAACTTCATAACATCTTTCATATCCGTTCTCTCTTTTCCACCCCCACAGCCACCATCCTTGTTCAAGCACTCATCACCTCTTGCCTGGACTATTATAATGGCCTCCTGACTGGTGTTTCTACCAGTAAACTCTTCAGATGCTGCCAGAATAAACTTCCTTATATAAAGGTCTGACCATGTCATACCCCACCAATCTTCAATGGCTCTCCACTGTTCACAGAACAAAGTTCAAATTTCCTTGGCTCTCCACAATTAGGTACCCCAATGCTGTCAACACACTTCATGTATTCTACACACCTGGCAAAGGGAGTCTCCTTTGAGTCCTCCAAATTTCTATGTACCCTGCAATTTCTTCCCTGTATACGTTTGTTCATGACATTATCCACATGTGGAATATGCTTTTTCCCTTCTGTAACTATTGAAATCCTAACCATTCCTTCAAAGTCCAGTTCACAGGATATCTCATATCCAAAATTTAATATACTACCTTGATACATGTTGGGTTTCTTCACCTTTTAGGTCTTCAAGTAGAGGTTGGTTGACTACTCATTGGGTATGTTACATGAGGATTCCTTTCAGATACTACTGAAGCCTCTGACATCCCTTCTAATTCAAAATTCTGTGATTCCCCAAGGAAGCCTTCCTTGTTCTTCCCAGTCTATAACAACATCCTCTTTCGCCCTTAGCTTCATATAACACTTTCTTTAAGATACTACTATTTCTATTTTGTTCCAAGGTTGTTTTGTTATATTTCATACTCTACCTGCCTCCCCTCCACCCTGCTAAATGGTAAGCTTTATGAAGGTAAGAGCCATGCGCTTTTCATCTTTGCACTCAGCACACAGTCTTACACAATAGATCCTTAATTAGATCCTTAATTTTTTAGTCCTGTCTAACTCTTCGTGACCCTATTTGGGGTTTTCTTGGAAGAGATACTGGAGTAGTTTGCCATTTCCTTCTCCAACTCATTTTACTGACTAGGAAACTGAGGCAAACAGTGTTAAGTGACTTGTCCAGGGTCACACAGCTAATAAGTGTCTGAAGCCAGATTTGAACTCAGGAAGATGAGTCTTCCTGACCTTAGGATATTACTCTATCTACTGAGTCACCTAGCTGCCCTATATCCAGAATACATAGCTATTGAATTGGGTTGGTTTGAATGTAATAGCATATCAGTTTCATTTCTGCAATCACCGACTATTTAGAGTTGGACAATCTCTCATAGTAACTGGTCAGCAACCCTTTGGTATAATGGTTTCCTTCATTAAGTTCTAGTTCAGTGTACCCTGAGAGAATTGTTTGTACCTGTAAAGCCAAGAGCTGTGTATTTTGCCACCTCCCATATGCATATGGATCTCTACATGCCTTAGTGCAGTGATGTCCAAATTTTTTTTGATTGCCCATCTTTATTGGTTTAAAAAAATGAACATGCATCCCATATATACGTATACATATATATTTACAAACAGTATGCATACATATAGTTCTAAGTATAGTTTATTTCAACACTTGGTTTTAATAGCTATTGTAGCTAAGAAAGATAACTTACAAAGATAAGTAGCTCCAAATGGAAGAAGTGTATCACTGGCTGTACTTACTAAATCATGATACTCATTTTTCAATCCCATCCACCAATTATGCAAAAAACTTTTGTTGAAATTCAGCTAAAAATTTCCGTCTTCCCTGATGTCAATCAGTTGTTCTTGCAAACTAATCGGAAGGTGTTGCATTTTAATATTTTAACAAATGGGTTCAAAGCCTACTGAAACTCGTCATCTAAAATATTTTCTAAAAGGTTAGAAAATTGTTTCCGAGTTTTTTGAAGTATGTAGATATGAGCTTTTTTATAGATGATATACTTACATTATATGTTAAAATAAAATCACACAATAATGGAAACCTCTCCAAACTTTCATTTCCAAAATTCTCTTCCTGTATCACAAGTTTGTTTTAAAATGCAGGTGCTTTCTCAGTCACTTTGTCTGATATGTAAGGCATAACACAAATACAACACCAAAAATCATTCCCCAATGGACAAATGGTCAAAGAATGTGAACAAAACAATTCTTAAAAGAAATGGCAAAATGTTAACATCCATAAGAAAAAAATTGTTTTAAATCAAAAACAATAATACAAGAAATGCAAATCAAAACAATTCTGTTGGTAAATTGGTAAAGACAACAAAATATGAGTAGTCAATGTTGGAGAGATTGTGGAAAGGCAGGCACATTAATACATTATTGGTGGAACCATGGAAAGGGTGCAACCATTCTGGAAAGTGATTTGGAATCATGCCAAGAAAATGACTAAAATGTTCATACCCAAATATTTTCAATAGCTCAGCATCAACCTGGTACACAAAGAAAGAAGTTAAGCGCTTGTGTAGTAGTTCAGGAGAGAGGGAATGGTTGTGGGGTTGTCTTTAAACTTCTTCTAACAGCTAGCTGGGTGAAGGAAAGAGATGTAGTATTTTCCAAGCTAACTAGTCCTACTGCATTTCTCTAACCTTCTCTGATGACCCTGTGTCAAAATTAGTAGAGAGACATAAGCCTTAGAGGTAATGGGCATTGATTATGACAAATCTTTTAAATCTTTTGTATATGTCAGATTCATTAAGTAGTTTGAAAATAAAAAAGGAGCAAGCCTTTATTAAGCATCTACCATGTGCCAGGCACTGTGCTAAGCACTTTACAAAAATCTCATTTGATCCTCATATCAACCCTGTAAGATGCAAGCTATTATTATTTCCACTTTACAGATAAAGAAAACTAAGGTAAACAGGTTAAGTGACTTGCCCAGGGTCACACAGCCTACATACCCGTAAGTGTCTGGGTAATATTTTAACTCGAGTGTTTATGCCTCTATTCACTGTGCCACCTATGATTTAGTCATGAAAACAGTTAGCCATGACTCCATCTTTGGAGCCTGGAGAGGGCCATCAAGATACCTGGGTTTTAGTTCCAACTTTCTGACTCCCCTTGGCTAATTCTCCTCTCTGGACCTCACTTTGCCCACCTGCCCTAGATGTCTCACAGGGTTGCTGTGAAGATCTAATGAGACAATGAATATAAGTACCCTTTGAAACGCAAACATTATGTGCCTGGAATTCTCTCCCTCTTCACCTTGACCTTTGAGACTCATGAACAACTCCTGAATTCAAATAGCAGGAGACATACCTCTTCCAAATCACGGAAAGACTGAACAAGAGATGACTGGAATATCAAAGGCAATTTTGGTGATATTATGGCAGGTCTTACTCAGGTAGGAAAACTTTAACAATAAGCCCAATGATAGATCATGTGATTGTTGTCTGATGACCAATCTAACTAAGGATGGAAATCTGGCCACCAAGTCATGAATCATTTCAGCCATGGCAACATAAAGGCATCTACTAGAACAGATAGGGATTAGAATCTGTGCCAGGTGAAGGAGCATCTCCAGCTGGATGTTTCATGTAATTGAAGTACAAATGATGGAATTTTCTAGAATGTCATTATCAATTGGAGATTATACCTTGAAAATGAGATATCTTCCTTGCTCTGGGAAGGGGAATATGTCCCCTTGAGCAAGTTACTTAACTTCTTAGGGAAAGAAACGATGAAGGAAGGAAAGAAAGAAGAGAGGAAGGAAGGGAGGGAGAGAAAGAAAAAGGAAGGAAGGAAGGAAGGAAAAGTGCTGAGCTAGGTGGCCATCATTATATCATTTTAGTTTTAGAAAATCCTTGCCTGATTCCAAAACCACCCCATTATCCATTTTCAAGGGCTCAAATCATGCAGCATCTACATGAATCTGAGAGGTGGAAGATGCCTCAGAGGTTGCCTTATCCATGTAATACTGGAATAGAATTCATCTCCCAAAGTGGGCATTCAGCTTCCACTTGAAGACTTCTAGTGATGGGGAAATGACTACCTACTGAGATAGCTCATTCCGTTTCTGAACTACTCTGATTGTTAGGATGTTTTTCTGTATATCTAGCCCAAATGTGTCTCTGTGCAATTTCCACCCATTAGTCTGGTTCTTCAGATGCTCAGAGGTAGTGCTCATCATGGCCCCTCCAATTCTTCTCTTGTCCAGGCTAAATGCTCCCAATTCCTTCAATTTGCCCTGGTGTGATATAGTCTTGAGTTCGCTCTCCATCCTGGTTGGCTACAGCTGTGATTCAGGATTTGGACAAAGTGTTTAGGAAAAGTTGTGAACATAAACAGTTAGGGATTTGTGACCTTCTTTAGCTTTTCCCCTGGCAGAGAAGAGATTGTAAATAACATTTGGCTGAAACATACCATTAAAAGAGAAGGTGGGTTGTGTTGTACGTGGAAATGTTTTTTGTTTTTTTGGGTTTTGGTGTTTTTGGTCTCTTTGTATTTAAGTTAAAAATGAATCACTTAAAAAAAGGACTGTGATAAATGTAATTTATGATCTTATCAGGGATAATAGGAGCATAGATTTAGAGCCAGAAGAGATCTTAGAAGTCATTTGGTCCAATGTCCTAATTTTATACCTAAAGAAACCAAGACTCACAGAGTTTATGGGACTATTAGGTCACACAAGTAGAAAATCGGAAGAGTCAGAATTCTAACCCAGGTCCTTTGATTCCAAATCATATGCTCTTTTGCTGCTTTTGAGCTGAGTTTCCAGATCAGGGAGAGGTGTTGATTAAATGAGTAAAACTGAGGACAAATGACTTGCCCAAGGTCACATGGTGACCATAATGAAAAGACCTGGGCTTAGAACAAGAACTGCTGAGTCCTGGCCGGCTGCTCTCACCACTACGCCAGCTTGCTTAGCACTCCTCTTAATCACAGCTGAGAAACTCTTGGGGGAAGAAGCAATTTTCATTTAAGTTGAAAATTGCAATGGCTACAGAAACACTCAGAATTATTAAGAAAATGATGCCCTCAAATAAATGTTTGAAATAAATGGATGTTATTGGCTCCGTGGGAAAGATACCTCAAAGCCACTTCTCTCAAGTCCAAAACGAGAAGCAAATTAAGAGATGCCCTTCAAGCAGCTTGGAAAAAACACAGAGTCCCTAATAAATATCTCAGCAATCCAATTATAACATTCAAATCAAGGAGAGAAAAGAGGGTATCAAATAAAAAGAAAGCCTTCATTGCCATTGAAACTACAGGCCGCTTCTCTGTGTCTACAACCAAAGGGAATTTCAAAGTCAGCATTATAGTGGAGAAAAAGTGTCATGTAAATGAGTGTGAAATAATCAAATTTCTCTGGTGGAAATCAGTTCAGTTGTTTGATGTCATTTTGACATTCAGCATAATTTCAGCATCAACACTGAAGTTTAAGGGATCAGGGCGTGTGCATGAGATTTATATGCTATGAAGCCAGTCATCAGGAAAATCTAAGTCGGACCAAAGATGGACATGGTGGTAGGGGGTAGTGAGATTTTAAAATGAGAAAGCCTTAAAGTCTTCAACTGCATTAATTTGAGGAAAGGTGGGGAAAGGAGAAAGGAAGAAAGAGAGAAACAGAGAGACAGAGATTGAGAGGGGTTAGGGGGGGAAAAGAAGAGGAGGGGGAGAGAGAGAGGTAAATAGAGAGAGAGAAGAAAGAGGAGGAGGAGGAAGAAGGAGAAATGGGGGAGAGATAGAGAGGAGAAAGGGAGAGAGGGAGGGTAAGGGGGACAGACAGACAGACATAACCCCTTTGGGTTGGGTTGCCCAGAATTTGTCATTATTAGTATAGTTTTGAAGGTACCTATTCTACTAGAGAAAAATAAAACAATACCTGATTATGGTGTTAAAAGTCTCCTCAGTATTTTTGTTCTAATATTACGTGTTTTGAAGTTCTTTCCAGCTTTAACATTTTATATTCTAAGATCTAGTCTAGCTCTGACATTCTTTGTTCTACTGTGATTCTTCACTCTCAAAGATTAAATGAAGATTTTCAGAGATTTCAATTCAAGTCAATTCAGTGAACATTATAAACATTCACCTACTTCATAGTACAATGCAGTGAGAGTAGGAGGGGATAGATTTCTGCCTTCAAGGAGTTTACAACCTAGTGGAGGGAGGAATGACCCCTATATATACATATAATTTTGATCTAAGTGAAATTAAAATAAATGCAAAGGAGAGGTCTCAAGCAAAATGCTCTGAGAAATTTGAAGTTAGAAAGATCACTTTCAACTGAGAATGTGAATTTATGGAAGGCTTGGTGGAGGTGGTAACCCCTGAGTTGGGCTTGGGAGGAAGGTGGGGTCTTCAGCTCGTGGAGGTGGGAGTAGGTGAAATCCTTTCTGCTGGTAAGAGACACAAGAAGCAAAGGCAAGAAAAGACGGGATGAGAATGAGAAGTCAATAGTAGTTCGGTTTGACCAGAATGTCAAATATTTAAAAGGCACCACTGTGAAATAAAAAGGCATATTGGAACCAGACCGTAGAGGGCTTTGATTGCCAGGATTAGAAATCTATACTTTATTTCAGTGGTCTTCAAAGGGTGGTCTGGGGATGCCTAGGGGTCCCTGAAACATTTCAGGGGGTCTGTGAGATCAAAACTATTTTCAAAATAATAATATGATGTTTCAATTATAATACAGTAAATATTGATATATTTAATGCACATAAATAAAAACTCTTTGGAGGAGGGTCATCAATATTTTTAAGAGTCTAAAGGGGTCCTGAGATCAAAAATTTTGAGAACCCATGCTTTATTTAGTAGGCACTGGGGAGCCACCAAAGACTTTTGAGCAAAGGAGTTATGTAACAGAGTGTCGCTTTAGGCATATGAAAGACAGTAAGAGAGACCAGAGTCAGGGAAACCAATTAGATACATAACATTTAATAAATACCAGCACTGTATTAAGCCCTAGGGATACAAATACAAGGAAGTAAATTCCTGCTCTCAAGATGCTTATAGTCTAATGGCAGAAAACTACATATAAAAGGGAGCTAAAAGGAAGTGGGGGGCTGTTAGCATAGGAGAGAAACTGCCTATTGACAAGTGTGGAAACGACTGAGAAGTGAGATGAACACCTAGATCTGGGCAAGATCAGTCAAAAGCTCACCAATTCTAGCCCATGTCAGTACGAGGGAGGAGTCCAGGGTTTTAGAGGGAAGGGAGTAGAGATAATAGTCACAGTGGAGAAAACCCAGGGTGGAGATGGCTGGGAAGGACGTTGTTCTAATAATCCAGGTGAGAGGAGCTCAGGGTGCCTAGGATAGGCTGGTGGCTGTGGGTTAGAATCTATTGCTCTTTCCTTGGATTTTCTGAGGAGGGGGTAGTTAATTCAGGCTTCTTCTAGCACAATCACTAACATTGCCTCATGGCTGAGAAATCGCCCAGGTAGGAATGACTTAAAGCAATTGGAAAGTGTCATGCACAAGATTTTATTGTGACTGGTATTCATAGGCTTGTATTCTATCATGACAATCGCTGGACTCCCTCAAGTTTCCACTTCAAATAAGATCAAGAATTCTCTCTTCCCATATTTTCTAGCCTGCAGCTGACTCCAATGAGCTTGTGATGACATAGCTAGCAAAAGAAAATCACTAGCTGTTCATCAGATTCCACAATCAAAGACTGCCAAGGCAAGACCAACTATTTCTTTGGAGTTAAAAGTCACTCAGGAGTTAATTTAAATATTAATTAGTGTTGAGGGTCAGGAGATAATTTAAATATTAGTGTTGAGGGTACTATCATCCTTCCAACACCCAGGTTCTCAATTAGGTATGGTCCTCGACTCTCTCTCACATCCTAAACCCGAGCTCCCCCGCCCAAATCCAATCAATTGCCAAGTCCTGTCTCTTCTACCTTCTCATCATCTTTCCACCATGTCTCCTCCTCTCCTCTGACACTGCCGCCAGCCTGGTGCCCTCCATCATGACCTCATGCCTGGACTATTGTAATAGCCTGTTGGTTGGTCTCCCTGCCTGAAATCTGTCCTCAATTCTAGACCATCCATCACTCAACTGTCAAGTTGAGCTTCCTATGGTGCAAGTCTCACCAAGTCACCCCGAGGCTCCCCCCCATCCCCGCCCCATTCAGTCAACTTATATTACCTCAAAAATAAAATCGTCTGTCTCTCTTTTTAAACTCTTCATAAACCAGCCCCTTCCTTTCTTTCCTGTCTTACACCTAACACCTTCCCAAGCCCACCATGTACTCTGTGATTCACTGACATGGACTTCCTTGCTGTTATTCACACAAGATGTTTCATCTCAGGGACTCTGGGCATTTTCCCAGGCTGTCCCCCTCTCCTTTCTCCTCTTCTCCACCTCCTGGCCTCCCAGCTAATGTCTCACCTTCTGCAAGAAACCTTTCCTGGTCCTCTTTAATCTTAGTGTCTTTCCTCTGTTGATGACCCCTGATCTATCCTTTATACCTCTTATTTGAACATAGGTGCTTGAAAACAAGGACCGTCTTTTGCCTTTCTTTGTACCCTGAGACATAGAAGGTACTTAATAAATGTTAACTGATTGACTGACATAGTCCCTGCCCTCCCGGAATTTATAATCACGTGGCAATCAATAACTTATACAAGGTCAAATGTGCATGTACCATCATAAGACTATAGCAATAACCATTTAGGAAGTGCCTACTCTGTGCCCAGCTCTGGGCTTGTTGCTGGGAGAGGTATAAAGTTAAGATAAAGCAATCTCTTAGGGAGATAAGACATGAATCTAGATAACTACAATCTATAATGTTGCATGATGGCTTCATTAAGGAGGTACATAAAAAGTGTTACCTCTTGAAGTCCAAGAGGAAAGATTATTACTAATGGGGGGGGTAGAGAGGGGAGAATCAGGGAAGGCTTCTGGAAGGTGGCATCTGAATTCAACAATTGAAAAGGAGGGAAAATATTCTAGATGCAGGGAATATGTTATCAAATGACATGGGAGTAGGAGATCACAGCACATGGAGGGGTGTATGGATTTTGTCTAGTTTGGCTGGAGGGTAGAGTGTAGGGAAGGGAGGAATACGACATCAGTTTGGAGGGTGGAGTAAAGGCAGTAAGAGAGACAAATATCACCTGGTGGAAAGAGCCTAGGGCTTAGAGCCAAGAGACATGAGATCTTATCCTAGATCTGGCATTTACCAGCTCTGTGACCTTGAGCAGGTGACTTCCCTGTACCTCAGTTTCCTCAGCTGCAAAATCAGGACAGTAACACCTTGTGATTCTGTCATGAAGAAAGCACATAGGAAGGGAGGCTGCTGTTATCAGGGTCAGAACCTTCCAGAGCACCTTCTAGAGCCTCGGAGCTAGAGGGGCCCTGAGACACCTGCTTCAGCCTTTACCAGAGTAAGACCTGCCCTGCCCCCATCTGCAACATTCTTGATAAAGGGCTGTCCAGTCTAAGGTAAAAGACTTCCAGCAAAAGCGCAGCCTGGACAGAGTGTGGGTTCTAGAGAGAGAAGACTAGGGTTTGATTCCTAGCTCCATGGCTCACTGACTGGGAAACCCTATACAAATCATTTAACTTCTCTGGACCTCAAGGTCCTCACCTAAAGAGTGAGAGGGTTCAACAACACATTTCTAAGGTCCCTTCTCCTCCTGGGCTACAGCTGTGAAGTTGTTACTCCTTAAACAGTCCATTTGACATTCATTCATTCATTCATGCCAACATTTATTAAACACCTACCAAGTATAAGCTACTTTTGGACAACTCTCACTGTTAGGACTTTTTTTCCCCCCTGCACCAAGCTGACATAAGGCACCTGTCATCATTCTGCTGACTTTTGTGGACAAGCAGAGTGATTAAGCAGCTTCCCTGGGCTGCAGGTGTGATCACCTGCTTCTGGACTCTGAGATGATCATTCTATCAACCTCCCTGGAAACTGAATCCAAATGACAGTCCTGTTCTGCTAAGAGCAAGGACTAGAGACAGGCCAGGTTATATAATGCCACAGAAAGAAATGACTCCCTTAATAAAATGCAGGGAGTTTCTAGTAGCAACTGTGATAACAGAATCAGAAAGTGTCATACAGAAACTGCAATAAAGTATGGTAAAATAATGTTGGCTTGGTCTTTGAAACCTGTCT
The DNA here is from genome assembly GCF_900497805.2 of Vombatus ursinus. Taxonomy (NCBI): domain Eukaryota; kingdom Metazoa; phylum Chordata; class Mammalia; order Diprotodontia; family Vombatidae; genus Vombatus; species Vombatus ursinus. The sequence continues at coordinate 61,064,615 of NW_020954556.1, forward strand.
ATGGAAGACTTAAACCATTGGATTATATCAGTTTATTCCTCAAAGGCCTGTCCTCCCTTGGAAGCTAGAGGAGCCTCTAAATACCTAGAGGTATGGACTTCATCTGTGTTACAGAGGGAAGATCTCTTGTGTATACTTTTATTTTTCTTAAGGCAAATAAAGTAGGTTTACCCATATCATTAAACTGGAGTTAAATGAAAGAAGTCTTTCTTTTTTTTTTCTTTTCTTTCCTTTCCTTTCCTTTCCCTCGATCTCTCTGTCTCTGTCTCTCTGTGTCTCTGTCTCTGTCTCTCTGTGTCTCTGTCTCTGTCTCTCTATGTCTCTGTCTCTCTGTCTCTCTATCTCTCTGTCTCTCTGTCTGTCTCTCTCTCTCTCTCCTTTCCTTCCTTTTCCTTCCTCTCTTTCTTTCTCTCTTTCCTTTTCTCTCCCAGATCTAAGATGGAAGTTCCAGGTGAAGATCTCTACCAAAGCACTTAGGGAAGTGTAATGACAAGTTGAGTGACTTAGCTAAGGTCAAAGAGCCAGCCAGCTTTAGAGTCAAAATTAGACTCCAAGGCTAACTTTCTCTCTCCTATGAGATTTATTTGGGAGAAATTGTTCATTTAAAGTCAAGCTCCGTAGAGGTGGAGACTGGGTAGTCTTTCTTATACTATGACAGATATGAGGCTTAGTAGGAGCTATGTTATGGGCTAAACTTATGTTTTTGGAGGCAGCTAGATAGCGTAGTGGATAGAGTACTGAGCCTGGAGTCAGAAAGACTCTAAATTTGACGTCAGACACTCACTAGCTTTGTGACCCCAGGCAAGTCACTTCACCCTGTTTGCCTTAGTTTCCTCATCTTTAAAATGAACTGGATAAGGAAATGACAAACCACTCCAGTGTCTTTGCCAAGAAAACCCCATACAGGGTCATAAAGAGTTGGACACAATTGAGCAACAGTAAGGTTTAATTTGGTTTAGTCCAGCAGGTTCAAGGGGTTTTTGCTTGTTTGTTTAAAAGCAATAGGCACTCATGAACCATAAGAACCTAATTAAAACTATTTTACTAACTGAAATTTTAAAATGCATAATACAAAAATACCAAAGATATAAAATCTAGTTTAGTGACAACTGAGTCTCTAAATCAGGAACTGAAGGAAGCATCCTGCAGGCAATTTAAACTCAGGAAAATATTTCTGACCACACTTCCCTCCCCTAGGCACACCTATCTTTTTATTATTCAAACCACCAGGCCTGGAAAGCCTGGGGTGGGGCTGAATCGAGGGGTAGAGAGAAGGCTAGGTTGAGACCACAACAGCCACCATAGCCCAGGAGTCCATCTCAAACTCCAAATAGAAGCTAGATAGACTGACATGTTTTTTTCCACAAATATCAGAATTACAGAAGTGGGATAACACATGATCATTGGGAGAAAGGCTTGCATTTAGGAGTAAAAGTGTGATGCAGAGGAAAGATCGTGGATGGAGACTCCTAAAGCAGAGCTGGAAGGGTCCAGAAAGATCACCTGTTCTGACCTGGTCCTTTTACAAACGGGGAAACTGAGGCTGCGAGATTAAGAGATTTTTCCAAGGTTAGCTAGCTAGGAAGCAGCAAGGCTAGCACTCAGACCCAGAACTTCAAACTCTATCCTTTTCACTTAACTTGAGGCCTGACACACTTTCCACCCACCCCCTATGGTCCCAACCCCCACCTCTACCTCAGTTCATGTTTATCTAGTCCCCTGGATGTGCAGAACATTGGAAAAAGATGCACAGTTCAGATAAGACTGACCATGCCCTTCTGGGTCTTGCAAATCTAGTAGAAAAAGGTGACTCATACACAAATAACTATAATAAAAAAAAAATCACACGTGATAAAATACAGCAGAGAGCTTCTAACCAAGATCTATGTATGAGGTCCCAGGAAGGAAGGTTGTTAATTACTTGGGGGCTGGAAGCAGAGAAAATTTAGTGGAGAAAATGGTATCCGAGCTGGGTCTGAAGTAGGACAAATTTGTTTGCCCTTCTGGACCTCAGTTTCCTTAAATGGGGCTGATCATCATCATCATCATCATCACTTTTGCTAACTGTGTTGAGGAAGATAGTAGAAAAGGATGTTATTGTAATTTTAGCTGGAAATACTACCTGTGATCATGGGGCTCAAGGATTTGGCTACAAGTGCTTATTAATATACATTCTCAGAAGGCTAAACAGACTTGAGTCCTGTTTTGGTTTGCTTTCTTTCTAGCAGATGGAGAAGTTCTTTCTTGGAGCTCCTCAAGGGCAGGGGCTGTCTTTTGCCTTTCTTTGTATCCCTTAGCCTGGTACTTAGTAGGTGCTTAACACATGCTTAGCGTGGGCAAGACCTTGTGGGTGCTTAATAAATGCTTATTGACTGAAAGACTAATTTTCTCACCTGGGAGGTCTTCATCCCAACTGCAATTACGTGGGTGGAGCAGTTTAGCCTACCTTGGAGGCAGATAATTTAGCAGGACATGGGGCTGGGGATGGGGCTGTCCTATGCAGGTGGCAGAGGAGTGGTTATCACTGACCTCATCCAACATACCTCCTTTGTCATTTCTTATCTGCCCAGATTCACCCCCAGAAGTATCATTCTATCCCAAGTGGACATCTTTTGTACTGGGTAGAAACTTTGAGATGTCTCAGTGGGGCCTCCACCTCCCATGGCCACTCCCCAGGATGTCTCCTGCCTCCTTTGCACTAGAATGCCCCGTCCCCAACCCAACGCCCACCATTGGCACCAGGTGAGCTCTGATGCTCCCTCAGCTTCAGCCCAGGTAGCTTGGAAACGCAGGTGATGTTGTGCCTTGGGGGCTTTGAGGACCCCTACCTGCCCCCAGAGAGGAGTGGCCAGTCAGCAGAATCAGTGGAAGCCATGGTGCTGGTCTTCGGAGGACACCCCCACACCCCTTTCTGAGAAGCACAGCCTATCCTGTCCTCATTCCAGAATTCGAAGGACCACAGTGTCTAACACCAGCACCTGGACCCAGATCAGAACGTTGAGAATCATAGATCCAATCCCTCAATCACCCTCCCGCATTGCACACCAAATCCTTAAGTCAAAGCCCTCACCGAGGAGATAAATCTTTATTTAGGATGAGGAGAATTTACTCAGGAAGAAAGCTCGCTAGACTTGGAGTCAAAACATGTGGGTTCAAATCCAGTCTCTGCTCCTTACTGACAGTCGGGCCTCTTAGAGAACTGACAATCATTCCAACCCTCCCTCAGACACTTACTAGCTATGTAACTCTATACAAGTCACTTAACCTCTATCTGCCTCAGTTTCCCCATCTGTAAAATGGGGATAGTCACAGCATCTACCTCACAGGACTGTTGTGAGAACACATAGGTAAAGAGCTTTGCATATGTACTCTATAAATGTTAGTTATCACCATCGTGATCATTATCATTAACAATGTGACCTTAGGCAAATTACTTTCCTGTTCTGGGTCTCAGTTTCCTCATCTGCCAAATGGAGGTCAGGTGGGGGATTTTGGTGATCACTAAGCTTCCTTCTGGCATTGATCCTGCTGTCTTCCCACTGCTGCAGCATGGGAGTGACGGGACATAATGGAAGGAGGAAGGGAGGAGTTACTGAAAAGCATCTAACTGTTCCAAGGAGCTGGCTCTCTAACAGATTATCTAAAAACCCCTCTGTTCCTCCATCCCTTTAACTTGATGAGATTCTCAATCACCTGTTTCCTATCCCTTTTGTCAATTCCATTCCACAGCTTAGGTGAGAAGGCATCAGGCTGATAGGATGAGACTTTCCCCACACTGGGTTTATTAGGTTTAGGTGAGCAAATCCTCTTAAGAAAAATTATTCATCAGCTGGTGGCCTAATTTTCTCATCCTGGGGCCGAAGCAGACTTGTTTTGCATAAGTGCATTGATTTCATTCAATCTGTGATATGCAGACTTGGGATCCATTCACTGAAAAAGACTGTAGTCTTGGGCCTCTATCCCTAGGCAGGGGAGGGGGGTCCCTTTGTTTTAGGGAAGGTGACATGAGGGAAAGAAATACCGCTCACAGAAGCAGAATACTTGGGTTTAAATCCTGCATTGTCATGGTTTAGCTGGGTGACCCTGGGTAAGTCATTTCCCTTTCAGCCTCCCATATAAAAAGAGACTAGTGGTCCTTATACTATCTACCTCACAGAGGTGTTAAGAGGAAAACATTTGGTCAAGCTATAAGGGCTGTAGAAATGTGGCTTGTTGTTAGGCTGAATGATTGGCTTAATTATTGGGGGTACATTCAATGCTGACCTAGACCAGGTGAAATCAACCTTATTCTCAAATCCCACATAAGCCATGAGTCTCCAGAGATAAGATTGGGGTTTGGGAATGTTTTTAAATTATTCAAGTTCAGGGTTCATGGCTCTTCCTCTCCCTCCCAAAGTATACCCATTCTTTTCACTTGGTAGCCTGCCTAGATCTACTCAGCAAATAGTTTATTATTATGATATTCATTTCAATAATTCAAGGCTCTATGATTCCATGTGTGGGGGTGGGGGTGTCTTCCTTCCAGCAATGCAGATTATGGCCCCTATATGCTTTTGTTGTTGTTATTGTTCAGTCGTTTTCAGCTATGTCTGACTCTTTGTGACTCCATTTCGGGTTTTAATGGCAAAGATACTGGAGTGGTTTGCCATTTCCTTCTCCAGATTATTTTATAGATGAAGAAACTAAGGCAAGCAGGGTGAAGTGACTTGCCCAGGGTCACACAGCTAGTAAGCATCTGATGCAAGATTTGAACTCACATCTTTCTGACTCCAGGCCTGGCACTCTACCCACTGCACCATTTAGCTGCCCCATTCCATTCTTTAGGGAGCAGTAGCCTCATCTTCTTCTGGAGGCCTTTCCTGGTCCCCCCCTTCCTCCCCACCTTCCATCTAATATTTATACTATCTTATATGTGCATAATTGTTAGCATTGTTTCCTCCCATTAGACTACTATGAGCTTCTTTGAGGGCAGGCACCATGTTGCTCCCTTTCTTTGTATCTCCAGTGCTTAGCACAATGCTAGGCACATAGTAGCACTTAAACACTTGTTGACTGATTAGTCCTCAGGAATTGCTGTACTTAGAAAAATCCATCTCCTGGCATCCAACCTATTGGCCACGAGCCTCTTCCCACATAGGTAGACTGATTCACAAAGTATAGGCAGGAGTAATTTGTTCTCCAGTTTGTAATAGTTCTTTCTCCATCTTGGTAGAACCTAGAGCTTGAGTTATAGATGAAGTGGAAAGAGTGCTAAATTTGGAGTCAGATGACCTGAATTCAAATCCTGCCTCAATCATTCTCTACCTGTGTGACCCTGAGCAAGTCACCTGTCAAAAATGAAGGAGTTGGATTAACTAACTTTCCAAGTACCTGCAAACTCTCAAGTTCTGATCTTATAATTATAAGAACTCAGGGTCACTTCTCTTCTTCAATGAAATGCTGAAAGACAGCTTTAGTGGGAAATGATGCTACCACCTACCATTTTTATAGGTCTTGGTTAAGATCCATTGTCCCATCTGTTATCATGTTACAATTATGTAAGGGAGGAAAGAAAATTCACTCACATTTCTCTAGACACTTAAAGTTAACAAAACTCTTTTCACACAAGACTTTTTAAAAATAGGTAGTGAGAGGATTGTCATCCCCATTTTTATGGGAGGGGTGGGAACTGAGACTCAAATAGGTGAAGCCCTTTACCAAGGTCATACCAAGCCTACTAAGGGGCACAGCTTGAGGACCCAGATCCAGGTATCCTCCTATCCTAGCCTAGTGCTCTTTGCATCAGATCTCACTGCCCATACTTACCCCACACTCTCTGAAATTTCCTAACTTCTCTCAGAAGAGGGCTTTCAGGATAACTGGTAGTTTGGGTAAAAAGCACCTGCCTCCAAGGAGGGAAAGACAAAGATGATTGTCTGACTCTTACTGGATGGGCAGAATTGCTCTTAGTTGAATAATGCTTCCCTAGGATAATGCACAAAGTTACCACCCAACCCACCAGGGACCCAGGTTTACTATCAAGAATCCAAGAGAAAATATGGCTTATCTTCTTTCCCTACCTTGTCCCACCTTCTCCTCTCCCTTTTCTCTCATCACATCTTTCTCCACCACCCTTCCCTCTCTTTCCCCCAAAGGTGTTTATTCATTCAACAAACATTTGCTGGACATCTACAGTGTACCTGTGAGATGAGGGAAGAGACACAGGGGTTAGAAATAAAGTCCTGAGCAGGGAAGAAAAGATCAATGTTCCCTCCCTCACTTGGTTATTGTGAAGGGATTGGTTCTAGATCTATGATTTCAATGCTATAGGGAATTCCCAGATGAGGAAATTCCCTCCACCAATACAAGTCAATACCTTCTCTGCAACTTATAAGCTTAGAGCACCTTGAGGTGACATCATTTGTCCAGGGTCTCTAAACTTGTAAGTTGAAGAAAGGTATGCTTGGGAAGAAGGCATTTTTTCATGTAGGAATTTCCTAAGCCAGGGAAATCACAGGGCTGGTCAATATCTCAAGGCTTAGGAACTGAGGTAGGTACTTACAGGTGCCCCATTTTACAGATGAGAAAACTGAGTCTCGGGAGGTCATGATTTGCCCATGGCCACACAGCCTTTGATAAGTTTTAGAGGTAAGATTTAAATCCATGTCCTTTGGACTATATTTCACAGACTAGTACTCTTTCCAATCATGTTTTCCTAACCCTCTATGCCCCATGCCTCCCCAAGTGTCCTCTAGGCACTGGGTGTCCATGATCTAAATCCCCTTCATATCTAACATTCAATGCTTTATGCCTTAAGATCCCTTCCAACCTGCATTTTCTGGAGGGTCTTTTTCCTGGGAGCTTAACCTTGCATTTGGTATCAAATTACTATACCCAGGCTGTGCCTGTTAGGAGAGAATCTGACTTTATCCTTAGGGTTCTCAGGCTGTGGTCAGGAATCTAAGTAGATCTGCTCTTGAAGGAAGGGGCAGTTACTGTGCTCGGAGATGAAAATAAGCTCTGTCTCGCTCAGATATTTGAGGGGGAGGCAGTGAGAGAACCTGCCCAATAGGAGCACTAATAGATCTAATAATAACAGATAACAATAAGAGATCCCTGGAAGAGATCTGGGGGTGTGGCATCAGGGAGCTGGGGTCCCTAGACCACACTAGAAGGGCTGTAAAAATCTCCCTGCTGAGGGGCTACAGAACTTGAGTTTGCTCTTAGACATGCTTCTTTCGCTGTGATGGCCTGAGCTTGAGGGAAGATCAGGAGTTGCTCGGGTTTTTCTAGTTCTCCCACCCCCCACTTAGGTTAGAGTGCATAAGATGTAGCATATTTGCAGATAATTACAAGGAAGTAGCAACCGTTCCAGACTTACTTTCTTCATCTGTAAAAAATGGTGATAACTTTCTATAGCACCTACCTGACAAGGTCATTGTGAGGTTTAAATGAAATAAAGTATAGGAACCATTTTGCAAACCTTATATCCCTAATTAAATATCAGTCACAGTTGCCATAGGCAGCTAGGTGGCACAGTGAATGGAGTACCAGGACTAGAATCAGGAAGACCTGAGTTCAAATCCTCCCTCAGACACTTATTAGTTGTGTGGCCCTGGGCAAGTCATTTAACCCTGTTTGCCTCAGTTTCCTCATCTGTAAAATGAGTTGGAGAAGGAAATGGCAAAGCACTCTAGTACCTTTGCCAATAAAACCCCAAAAAGGAATCACAGAGAGTCAGACACAACTGAAAAGAGTCAACAACAACATTGTTGCACTTATTAAATATGAAAAGATGAATGAATGGACTATGCCCAATTGAAGGGTTCTTCATCCCAGGTCTTGAGTTCTATTCATGGCAGAGCAAAAACAATGTTAGACTAAAAGTCAGGTGACTGGTGTATGGATTCAAATTTGGTCACTTGCCCCATCGCCCCAGACAAATTTCCTTCCCTTTATTTCCCTCTCTTCAAAAACAAAAAGGGAGAGGAACTAAATGGCATCTGCAGTCCCTTGCAGCTTCTAGAGCATATTAAGAATCCTTATTGGCTTTGCTTTTCCAGTGGTGAAACTGAGGCATCATCTAATGAGTGAATGGCAGGACCAGCTGTAGGAACACAGGACTCCTTATCCCCAGGGATGAACTTTTTAAGTCCCAAGACATGGAGTTTCAAACTCGAAATGCAAATAAATCCTGACTGCTTTGTAACTACATCTCTCTTGGATAAATGGATTGACAGGCTGTCTAATTTCCCTGTACTTTCTATATTCAAGCACCTTCACACCCTGCTCTGAAATGGTCTTTAAAATGCAGGCTGCACTCGTTGGTTCATCCATATGCTAAAATGGCAGCAGAGCTAGTTACCATGCAGAATGAGAGAGCCTTGCTTAGTGTGGGGGGATATGCTGGTGATGGGGAGCTCAGGAGTCAGCCCAAGCCCTGTTCTGAGTCATGCCTTTAGACTTTGTGTAAATGGAACACATATTATCTTTGCCTTCTCTTTATACAACCTGGGAAGAACATGGTACTCATAGAGTTAACAGACGTGGATTCAAGTCTCTTTTTCCTCCCTTATTAGTTGTGTGATGTTGCCTTTGTGAACCTCAGCTTGCACATCAATAAAATAAAAAAAGGTTTGATTTTGTGATATAACACTAAATTTGGAGTCAAAGGCCTTGAATTCTATCTTTACTCCTGATGTGTGTGACCTAGGCTATAGGGGTCCAACTTGTGGCCCATAGCCTGTGAAACTCCAAAGTGCTGCCAGAACCAGATGAAAATGTAATTGGGAAATGTTTAATAAAATAACTAAAGACACAATAAAATATAGACAATGTTAATTTGTGGTTTTCTAAGTCAATGTGCAGCCCGTTTCTATTTGAGTTTAATACTGCTGACCTAGACCAATGTTACTTTACTTTTCTGGGTTTCTGATTCCTCATTTGTAAAAATTAAAGGGTTGGGCTAGGTCAGGGGGTCTTGCCTTGTTTTATGTTGTGAACCTGTTTGGCAATCTGGTGAAGTCTATGGGTTTCTTCTCAGAATAATGTTTTTTTAAAGGCATAAAATAAAAAACACAGGATTTCAAAAGAAACCAATCATACTGCAATGGTTATTGAAATAATTGTTTGTTTTTTAATTTACACACCCAGGTTAAGATCCCCTAAACTAGATGATTTCTAAGGTCTCTTACAGCTCTAAAGATCTGACTCCAGGATTTTTTTCCTACAAAGTACTTGAAAAATATGTCTATGTTTGGAATAGATTCAATTCAACACAAGTCCTGTTAATTTCATTTAAAAGCTTCAGTTCCCCATCTGCATTGGAAGCAGACATAATGATCCCTTTGGCAGCATCTTAGAACGACTGAGCAAAAACTTTGGGGACCTATGCATACAGCCCCTGCAGCCAGAAGGTGTCATATAAAGAAATATGCCTGTTACAGAGAGACGATCAGCTGATTGCCCCACAGAAAATGGGGCCTGTCATTCCCTGGACTTCAGCTGTGGTTCCAGGAACAGAGAGTCTTAGGGAAGGGACCCAGATGTCATCAAGTCCAACCTCTTGCCTGGGGAGGACTGCTCTCTCTAGCATCCCCTCTAAGTGATCCATTGAGTTATTAAACTGAAACCTTGGTCATAGGAAACCTCTGGGCCCTGTAGCAGCTCAGTCTGGTTTTGGACATCTCTGATTCTTAGGAGTTAAAGTGGGAAATGAGGGATGAGTAAAGAACAGCATGTTATTAGAAAGGCACCTCTAAAAAAGGAAGAATTATGCACTTCCTTTGATAATAATAATAATAATAATAATAATAGCTAGCATTTAAAAAGTTCTTTAAGGCTTACCAAACACTCTACCTATATTATTTCATTTGAACCTCGCAGCAAACCTGTGAGATAGATGCTAGTATGATCCCCATTTTACAAATGGGGAAACTGAGGCAGGCAGTCATTAAGTGGCTCTCCCAGGGTTACACAGGTAGTAGGTGTCTGAGACTGGATTTGAACTCAGGTCTCCTGTTGTTATTGTTTGTCCTTCTTTCTGGAAGAGGACCATGACATCAGAGAGATGATGCCATGACGTGCAAGTGAATGGGATTTAAGTGAGGGAGTACCATGCAAAGTCACCAGCTTCACTTCCAGGTGCTCTCTCCAGTGTCCCATCTAATTGCCTCAAGCAACATATTCCTCTTTTGGATGGCTCTAAATGTGAGGAGGGGCAGCTAGGTGGTGGAGTGGATAGAGCACTTCCAGGAGTCAGGAAGACTTGAGCTCCAAACTTGCCTTAGACACTTATTAGCTGTGTGATCCTGGGCAAGTCACTTAACTTTGACCCAGTTTCTTCATCTGTAAAAAGAGCTGGAGAAGGGAATGGCAAACCACTCCAGTATCTCTACCAAGAAAACTCCAAAAAGTCAGACATGGCTAACAACAGCAAATGTGAAGAAGTTTTTCCTTTGACTCTTCGCATTTTCCAACCATGGCTCCTACCCTAATCTCGCTTATATGTACCAACCCCGCTCCCACCACCACCTCCCCTTACCTACCACTCCCACCATGTACTCTTCTTCAGGCAAACCATCTCAAGTTCCTTCAACTAACCATCATCTGGCACAAATTTGCCCTTTTCTGGATATGCTTCAGTTTCTCAAAATCCTTCCTAAACTGTGGCATCCAGAATTGAGCCAAATACTCTCAACATAGTCTGACTAGGGCAGAGTATAGCAGCACCATCAATCCTTACTTCTAGATGCTATGTTTCTCCTAACAAAGCCTACAATTAATTATATTAACCTGCTTGGCTACTGTGGCACACCATTGACTGATATAAAATTTGTAGTTCATTAAAAATGCCCAGATCTTTTGCAGTCTACCCAGTTATACCTTCCCTGTCTTGGATTCCCTGTCTTGTAGTTGATTAAAATGAAAAATAAATAAAACTTTTTAAAATCCCATTTATATATTCAGTACACAGAAGGACAAATGCTACTAGGACCAGAGGGCATCTCTGACTGACCACTAGGCATCCTGTTTGGCAGGATCCAAAATGATCCTGGAAGGGTTGAATGATGAGGACAAATCTAATAAGATGAAACTGAATAGGACTAAATGTGAAAACCTACACTTGGTTTCACAAAATACATCACATGAATACAAGATAAAGAAGGTATGGCTAGACAATCGTTTGGATGAAAATGACCTGGAGGGTCTTAGTTAGTGGACTACAAGTTCAATATGAGTCAGCAATATGGCATGGGAGTACCTAAGGATGCATGGAGAGAAGTAAAATGGACAAAATGAGGGATATGGTCATCTACCTGGACTCTGTCCTTGTCAGACCACATGTGGAGAATTACAACCAGTTCTGGTCACAACGGTTTAGGAAGGACATTAACATACTAGAAAATGTCCAGAATAAGGGGAACAGAAAGATGAGGACACTCAGAATCATGCCATTTTAGTTTCAATTGAGGGAAATGGAGAGTAAAAGACTTAGGCAGGGTCTGGAGGAGGGGGATGGTTATAACTATTTCTAGCTCTGTGATGGATGGTCTCTCATCTTTGAAAGGATTAGGTTTTGTTCTGCTTGGCCTCAGAGGGCAAAACTAGGAGCCACAGGTTTGGAAGTGGATGGTGAGTTGAACCACTGTTGGATATAAGGAAGAAAAAAACACCTTTCTAAAAACTAGAGCCACCCAAAACACGTACCTCCTGAGGTAATGAGTTCCTCATCATTGAAAGTATTCGAGCTAAGGCTAAATGACCCCTTGTCAGGCATGTTGTGGAGCAGGGATTCTTAACCTTTTTTATAGTCTTTGGGAGTCTGGTGAAGCTTATAGATCCCTTCTCAGGATAATGTTTTTAAATGCATAAAATGAATTGTATAAGATAATAAAAGAAGTCCATTGCATTGAAATATAGTCATCAAAATATTCTTTAAAACACACACAAGTTCACAGAGCCTGGAGTTGAGGCCCTTTTGCTCCTGGTTCAGTAGCAGGATGGCCCCTATGTCCCTTTGAGATTATGGAATTCTATAGGTTACAGATTGTTTTTTTCTTTTTAAAGAAAACTACTTCACCAGCTTGCTGGCCACCTTGGACAGCAGCCCACCCTTTGGGGATACCTGGAAAGACCTTTGGAGAAATGTGAATTTGCTCATCATTCAGTTGCTGCACAGATATTAGCAAGGAACAGTTGATACTGTAAAGGAAAGAGTGGAATGGGGATGTAAGCGATGGATGGGCTTGCTGCTGCATGATGGATGTCTGAGCATCCCATCAGACAGATAGCTTTCAGGCTTATTCAGCAGGGCCCTTGGCAAGCAGGGAGTGAATTCAGGGATGGTGAGAGACCAGGTCACTGGGTTTGCAACAGACATCTTCACACAGAGGGCAAGAGTGACGATGGCAGGGAGAGAGAGAGAAGGTTGTAAAAAAGGAGAAGGAGGTGGGAGGAGAAGAGAAACAGTAAGTAGAAGGAGAAGGGGAGGAAAAGAAGGAAATAGAGTTGGTGAAGAAGGAAGCAAAGGAGAGGTGAGGGAGGAGAGGAAGGAGGACACAGGCCGAGATAGAAACCTATGTGTGTGTATGTATACATACATGTGTGTATGTGTACATGTGTATTGTATACATATATGCACATATGTATATATACACACATGTGTGTCTACACTTGTGTATATGTGTGCGTGTATATGCATATATACACATGTATGCATGTATAGGTATATGCACACATAAACACACATATATACATATACCTATGTATACATATTTACTTATTTTGTGCTGCATCATGCTGCCTCCAAGTCTGGCTCCAGCATACTTTGAGCTCCCATCTAAGCTCCCATCTAAGTTCCTCTCCCTCCTCCCTGAGCTTTTTGGCTCTCAGTTTGCTATTAAATGATTCTTACCAAAGTGCTTGGCTGATAAGGCTTAAATATCCCCCCTTCCAGGGCAATTTGCATTTTAAAAGGTTCTTAGAAAGTTCAAGCTGGAAGGGACCTTAGAAGTGCTCAAGTCCCAGCCCTTCTTTTTCCAGAAGAGGAAGCAGATGCCCAGAGAAGGAAGTGACTTGCCCCATAGTCACATCATCACGTTGTAGACCCCTTTCATTGCATCATTCTACAGGAAACTCCTTTGGAGTACCAACTGAAATCCCCCTTTCCACAGGAAGCCTTTCCCAATCTCTCTTAATTCAAGTAACTTCCCTATATTGATTATTTCCTATTTATCCTGTATCTAGAGTGTACGTATTTGTCTTCTTGTTGCCTCTATTATTAGATTGGGAGCTTTTCAAGGGTAGAGATTGTCTTTTGTCTCTTTTTGTATCTCCAGCTCTTGCTTAGCATGGTGCCTGGCACATAATGGGAACTTTATAAATGCATATTGATTAATACTGAAACTTGGCCTCCCATGCTCTGCAGCAGATCTTAGACTTCATTAATAAGAAGAGGGATCAAGACAAGGGTGATGATTGTCCTACTGTCCCCCTGCCACAGTCAGGGCATGGAATAATGTGTTCATCTTTTTGGGGTACTTATGGTGCCAGACACATAATAAGCTTTAAGTGAGTGCTTGATTGACAAGTTGGATCATGTCTAGAAATTGGCAATCAGACTAATGAGGAGAATAGAAAGATTATGCCATTCAAGAAATGAAGGAATTGGGAGAATTTTTAACTTGGAGAAGAGAAGACAGTCCAGGACAGTCATGGGGTCCATGAACTTGTTTTCAAAAAATATTTTGATAACTATATTTCAGTATAGTTTGTTTCTTTTGTAATACTATGTGTTATATTTTATGCATTAAAAATATTATTCTGAGAAGGGATGCATGGACTTCACAAGACTGTTGAAGAGGTCCATGACACACACAAAGGATCAAGAACCCTTGACTTAATGAGAATGTGGTCATTGTCTGCAAGTTTTTGAAGGGATGTCATGTGAAGAAGGATTAGATTAGTTTTTATTTTTTTGACCTTAGAAGAAATAGTCATGAGCAGCTTCTAGAGACCATTATCAGGAGGAAACTTGCCAGTAATTACAACTATCCAAAAGGGGAATAGGCCATCTCTGGAAGTAGTTCTCCATCACTGCAGGTCTTCAAGCAAAGACTGGATAACTCTTTGTTGGGGATGATCTAGGGGAGTCTTGGGCAAGTTAGGGTTGGACTACATGGCCTCTGAGGGCTCTTTGACGTCTGAGAAACTAGAATCCCCTGAAAAATTTCTTAATGCCCATACTGGGTGTTGTCTTGTGGTTAATACATGTAGTATGTATATTGCCTCATCAACCAGAAAGCAGAGGAACAAAGGAGGATGCTCCTCCATGCTGAGTAATCCAAGATGACAGATGCTGTTGTTTGAAGCAGTGAACGACTGCTACAATGGAGGAATCAAGAGGTATGTTGAAAGCTTTGCTTCCAAGAGGGAAGGGCACCACAGGTCCCCAGCAAACTTTCCAGAACTATTTTAAAATGATTCATGTGGTCATCACACAAGGACATCATAGAATTGTAGCTGAGCAGAGCCAAAGAAACTGTCAGGGAGCATAGCATCCATTTTCCTCATTGTTCCCATTTTACAGAGGAGGAAAATGAGATCCAGAAGAAGCAAAAGACCTTGTCCAAGGTCACACAGTCTGAGAAGAGATTGGAATTCATCTCTCCTGATGCCCAGTCCACTGCTCTTCCTATGACCTCTCAATGATCTAGGGCTCTGTAACAGAGGCCCACTGCAGTTATCTCAACAGGCTAGACTACATTTTTTCCTTTTTTTTTTCCTATTGTACAGTTATCTCATGCAGGGTTACTAACTATTTCCTAAACTGCCAGGGCTTTTATATGTTTCATTTGTACAGAGATCTAGAAAGCACCTCATAAACCTTAAAGTAATTCATAGAATCATAGATTTTGATCTGGAAAGCCACTGAGTCTAACCCCCCAGTTTTACAAATAAAGCTAAGTAAGATTAATTGATTTGCCCAGAGGCACACAACTAGTTAATGTCTGAGTCAGGATTTGAACTCAGGTCTTCCTCTCTCCAAGTCTAGTGCTCTATCCACTATGATATCCAACTTGCTATTACTACTACTACTAGCAAACAGACTATTATTTATATTAAGAGTTTTCCTTGCTATCAGCAGTATCAAACTCAAATAGAAACATATCCCTGCAGGCTGCATATTGACTTAGAAAACCACAAATTAATATCATCTATGTTGTATTGTATTTTTATTTGTTTTCTTAAAATTTTCCCAATTGTATCTTAATTTGGTTTAGTCCCCACTCCCATGTTTAACACCTTTGAACTGATGGTATCAGTGAAATATTTTAAGAACCAAAGAAAGGCCTCCACCTGTTGTGAGCCCATCAATGAAATCATGGTCAAGGACCCAGGTCTTCTGACTCCAGAGCCACTGTTCTCTCTCTGGATATTGTGAAGGTTAAACAACTGCATGACTGATTCATTTGGCATCCAACTATTCCATGGTCTTGTAGTCAGTTGTAACTAGGGTGGGGCAATCAGAGTTTTGGCCTAGGGGAAAGAATTTGCTTTGAGAAGGGGAGTGAAAGGGCCTCTGGCCCTCTAGTTTGTACATGGTTGGGATTTTGCCAAGTGATTTTAGTCTTTTAAGGAAAAAGTCAGAAGTAGAGTCTATTATTGGCATTGAGATGAAGCTAAGATGGTGCTGAACTAATGAGCAGATGATTTGAGAAGAGGAAGGCACTTCTGTTGGGGAGCAATTTAGTTGTCTCCTGGTTTCCATTGGCACAGACCCAGAGCCACCAGAGTCAAGTTCTGGCCCAGAAAAAGGGTAGAGACAGAGACCCTGCTAGCTGATCTCCTCAGTGCCAATAGCTATAGCCCAGAGGCCTGTTGGAGAGAAGGACTAGCCTAAGAAAAACCAGCGGACAGGAAAGCATCCCATCCCAGATGGCCTGTAGAGAGGAGCCTTTCGGGTGAGGGAGGAAAGGCAAAGAAAGGCAGACCTTACCTTCACTCCTTCCTTACTAGAGACACCACTGCCCTTCCAATCCTGGTGACCTTATTATTCCCCCAACATGTTTGTGCCTTCTCCTGCTTTCTTAACTTTCCTGAGGCTTGGATTCCAAGGGATGGACAGGAAGGTCAGGGATCCCAGACCCCATCAAGATCTATGCTACCTCTGGAAGACAGCAATGCATCCCCAGGCTAGAAGTCCTTCATCTCAATATCATTTCCTCTTCTGGAGAGAAGCAGTGGAGGATGGAGGCACTTCAGGAAATGAAAGGAAGGGTTGATCATCAGTACCTGACACTGTTTATCACCATACCCTCCTGGGAATTCCCTGTGTCCTCCATCTTCCATCCTTCCTTTACAACTCTGCCTTCCAAGTTACTTAGACATCACCCCCACTCCATGGGGGAGAGGTAAGATTTAGGGTAAGGATGTCTCTGTATCTCTACATTTCAGCTACCTGTCTGAAAAAATGTACCACAAGAGTCTAGAAAACTGTGTTTGAGTCCTTTCTATACCACTAACTCTAGGTCTCTAGAAAAATAAGGGCTTTGAACAAGTCACCATTCCCTCAGGGCCCTTCCTGCTCTAACAGCCTATACCTAGAATATTTTGGTCTCGTAGGTTTATTAACTAATTATATAATCTATAGAATCTTTCTGGTGAGAAATCTATCAGTATGATCTAATAATTCCATCATTATGAATATACTCTGAAAGTAGTAACAAAAACAATCAAAAAAAGAGCCATCTGTTCAAATACATTGGTATTAGCATTCTATATAATTGCAAAAACCCCGTAACAACCTAAATGTATAACACTAGGGAAATGGTTAAATAAATTGTGGTACAAACTACAATGAAATAGTAAAGAGTGATTAGAAGCAGCTAGGTGGTGCAGTGGATAGAGTGCTGGGCCTGGAGTCAGTAAGACTCATCTTCCTGAGTTCAAATCCGGCCTCAGATATTTACTAGCTGTATGACCTTGGATAAGTCACTTAACCCTGATTGCCTCAGTTTCCTCATCTATCAATGAGCTGGAGAAGGAAATGGCAAACCACACCCCTATCTTTGCCAAGAAAACCCCAAATGGGGTCATGAAGAGTCAGACACAACTGAAATGACTCAACAACAAAAGTGTGATTAATATGGACAAGTATGACAAATACAAAGAAATCTGAAGATGTTTTTTTAATGGAATGATGCAAAGCAAATGAAAATAGACCTAGAAGAATGAAGTTCACCATCTGATCATAGGAAAAAAGTAAATCAGGATTAAAGAACAAAGAATGTTGATAGGGACTTTTGAGGAAGTGACTCAACTGAGTGTTATGATATTTTATACATTGAAATCATTTAAATGTAAATAGTTACTTAGCAAGTTGGGTTTTTTGTATGTATGTCCAATGTTAAATTTTCAATAAAATATTTTAAAAATGTATACATTTGACATGTTTTCAGCTCAGTTTCAGTTTAAGAATTGAATAGGCCTTCCTTTTTGGGCAAATTACTTCACCTCTCTAGGTCCTCAGTTTCCTTCTCTGTAAAATCATGGAGTCAGTTTAGATGATTCCTAGGTCTCATCTGCCACCCTCTTAGCTCTAAGTTAAGTCCATTTTAAAACCAGATCAGGATTTTATTTCAAAGTTGCAAAATTTGGAAAGCAACTCAAGTTACATTCCTCACATCAAGGTGATTTACAAAAGCAAAGTTTGGTTATTTGTTTTTCCTGATTGTGTGTGTATATATGTGTATATGTGGGCATGCCTGTATGGACAAGCTTGTGTTTGCAGAAGGATGGGGAGTGAATTGAGTCACTTCAATATCTCTTTCTACCCCTTCCCCCAAAGCACCTATCTGTTCATTGAAAGGGTTACCCCTTCATTTTTACCCCACCTCCCAAATAGAAAGAAACAATTGGCTTGAGAACCTAGTTATCAGAAAAACAGTTTAATATAGAAAGTTCCCCAATAGTCCAATTACTTCATAAGATGTAAGATGTGAGTAGCCTTTAAATGTCAGTCCTGTGGCATACTAGGGGTTTTCTGGATTTGTGGCCCCCCTCCCTCCTTCACCCCCAACTCTAAGGATGCCTTTTGAGGACCTTTCCTTAAGAGCAGTTTGTCGTGCTCAACCAAGGTTCAAGGACATCTCATTATGTCTCTGCATATAGGCACTATCCTCCTCTGTGAGTTTCTAAATGGATTTTTAACCAGTGCCAGTTCCTAGGGTAATGTCTCTTCCCTCTTTTCTCTCTTCCCTTCTTCCAAGAGGGCAGCTTCCTAAATGCCAGCCTTTGAGTTTTTCTCTTTAGACTAATGACCATATGGCTGCTCCCCGCCCCTCCTCCTAAGATGCCTTTTGTAGTCTTTTTGCTCCAAGATCAGTTTGTTGTGCTTTTCCGGGGTGCAAAACACCCTACATAAGGCTCTGCATATAGACAATATTCCTTTGTAAGTTTCCAAATGGTCTGCTTCCAAGCACCAGGGCCTGTGGTGATGCCACTCCCTTCCTTTCCTGTTTTGCCTTGGCCTTCAAGGGTACCAATGTATGGGAAGTTAAGGAATTTACCTGAGTTTTATGTGATGTCTAAAAGCCTTCTGTAAAAGGGTAGGGGGTGGGGTGGGGAGGGAGGCAGGGAATAGAAACAGAACATTGCCATTAAGCCATGGATAGACATTGATCCATGTCTAAGTGAAGGAGCCAGGAGGCCTCTCAACTGAGGCCTTGTGTCCTTCTCCCCATTTACCCCAATGATTGGAAGAGTCTGGGGAGCACTGAATACACACCTCCCTCATCCAATTCCACTCCCAAACAATCATCTGGGTCATCCCTGTTTGTGCTTTGGGAAGACTTTTTATTTTAAATCCCAAACCAATTAAAAATATATTTTGTATAAGGTCAAAAAAAAAAAAAAGACTCACCTGGGCTGAGATTTCAGTGTGCCAAATTTCAGCTAGAAAAGAATTGAAACAGACAACATGTTACTAATTGGAGAATTTGAGCAGTCCCTTCTGTGCCAAACAGGCTTTAAACACACTAGTGAGAGTATCTGGCCATTTACCGAGCTGAGGAACAAGATGTGAGAGGCATCATGTCACACCTCTGGAGTTAGTACTCGTGGCTTTGGGAAGAGGCCTCAGTTTTCTGCATTAGCATTATTAATTCAATTCTTTTCAATTAAACAAACATTTATCAAACACCTACTCTATACAAGGCTTTATGCCAGACCTCAAGGATCCAAAGACCAAAGAAACAAATGGGCCCTGCCCTCAAGGAGCTTATAGTCACATATGGACATATACACAAGGAAGTATGACCTGAGGCAAAATGCAATAGGAACAAAGATATCTGAATCTAGTGCTCTAGAAAAGCTAAGCTAGAAGAGGTCACACAGTGCCTGGAATATAATAACTGCTTAATAAATGAATGCTTGTTGATTGTCTGACTCTTAGCCAATTTGCATCTAAGTTGCTTATCATAAGATTATACCCTTTGAGTCAGAAGGAACATTACCCATCTAATCCAACCTTCTTTTTATAGATGTGGAACCAAGTAGTTAAATGCTTACTCCAAGACCACACAGATGGTACACTCCAGAGCTGAGATTCAAACCCAAGTCCTCTGACAACAAATAGCTATTTTCCCTAATGCACTCCACTGCCTTTTGTAGAAGGATGATCCATTTTCTAGATGAGTGAACTTTATTGCTAACATGATTAGGTAGGCAAGGAGAGAGGACCATGGGAGCAAGAAGGCAGTAGCAACTCTTGCCCATCACTAAGAGGGACCCTTTTCTCTCTTCCTCTGATCTTATCTGCAGGTAGTAAAGTAAAAAAGAGGAGAACCCAGGTCTCTGAGCTGCCATTCCCTAAACTTACAATTATATTGTGACTAGACACCCCAGTCTGTTAGAAAGAAGAAGAGCCAGAGATCCAAGTGAGTTGTCCTAGCAAGGAAATATGACCGGAGAATTCAGGGACCTGGTTGGCTTTTTCTGTGTGTCAGTTCTGTTCTATGTCCTCATTGGTCCTAACCAATTTAACATTTTAACTGACGACATATCCAATCCAACAAGCATTGATTAGATACCTACTATGTACAAGACACTATGCTAGGTTCTAGAAATATGAAAGCAAAATGGAAGGATGATAGAAGGACCTAAAAGGGTCCAGATAAGCTAGAATAATGGAGGAAATCTAACAAGTTGAAATTGAATGGAAATAAGTACAAAGGCCTATTCTTGAGTCAAAAAAAATCAACTTCACCAGTATAAGATGAAAATGGAAGAGGAATGAGCAGGCAGCCATATGTGCAAGAGGGAGTAACACAGCAGCAAAAAAAAAAAAAAAAATGTGGGATTAGGATACATTAAAGGATGAATAGTTTCCAGAGTTCCAGAGGTGATTATCCCACTATACTCTGCTGTTCTGGTCAGACCACATCTGGTGTATCTTGTTCATTCCTAGGTGCTGTATGTGAGGAAATACATTGAAAAGCTGGACAGAATACAGAGAAAAGTAACCATAGAATTCTAGGAAGGAAGCTCTCATCCCTTTTCTTTTTGAGACTAGACATTTCCATCTAAGTCAGTTGATAAGCATGTAATAAGTATCTGCCACGTTCCAGACTCTGTGTGGAGCACTGGGGGATACAAAATAAGGCAGAAGATAGTTCCTGCCTTGAGGAGCTCACAGTCTAACAAGAGAGACAACAGTCAAGCATGTATGTCCAAACAAGTTGTATACAGGATAAATTGAAAATAAATAACTAGGGAAGGAATTAGAATCAAGAGAGATTGGGAAAGGCTTTCTGTAGAAGATGCATATTTTATAAAAGCCAAGAGGCAGAGATGGGTCTGAAATGGCAGTGGCCACTCCTAGGCAAGATCTCATTACTGAGTGGCATGGAAATTTTAACCCACTCCATTTTTTTCATCTGGGCCAATATATCTAGGTGGCCTGGTAACCCTGCACTCCTGGGAGGATTCATCATATTGGTGCCTAACAGTACAGACATGTGATTGGCTTTAGCCCTACTATAACGCAACTACTACTACCTCACTGCTACAACTACTGCTACCTCAACTCAAGCAGTCCACCTACCTCAGCCCTGCCAGCAGCAAGGGCTAGAGACGTAGGCCACCATGCCCAGAGGGAAGGGAGTTTAGAGATCAGGATGGTGAGACTTCAAAAGACCACGTTCTATGGTGATTCGTCGAAGGAGTCTGAGATATATAACCAGGAAAAGAGAAGACTTTGGAGGGTGGGAGGGATGGAAAAACATGAATATGATCACCATCTTCAAGGCTTTAAAGTGTTGTAATGGAGAAAAGAGAATAGGTTTGTTCTTCTTGGCCCCAGAAAACAGAGCTAGGAGCAGCGGGTGAGCAAGGCAGAATTTGGTTCAATATTATGATACTTCCAAACAATTAGAACTATCCAAACATTAAATGGTTTGTCTCTGGGAGCAGTGGGCAGCAGAGATCCTAAGCAAAGGTTGGATTACCACTTGTTGGAGATAATACAGAGGGGACTTCTGCACATATACAGATCGGACAAGATGATGACCTTTGACGTCCCTTCCAGGTCTGAGACTGTGATGCTGATGTCATGCTACCCCTGTGTTTTATTCCTATCTGGGTAAAGTCTAGTTCTCTGGGCTTTGCTATAAGGGCTTGAATGCTAAGATTCTCATATCTCAAGTTCAATGACAGCTATGTCCTTAACAACACTTGCTGAGTCCTTCTCTCTTTTCTCCAGTGGCCTTATGTTAAAGGTTGCCATTCATGAGAAGGCAACAGAGCCACTGTCAAAACCATCATCCATTTCCATGACATACATTAGACTCCATCGGTACAGCTTGCTCTCATGAAGCAGAACTCAGAAATTGTGGGGTGTTGGCCAGAAAGAGTCAGATCACTGACTTGGCAAGAATGATGTAGTCTTTCATCTCCCTTGATTGAGGAACCAGGGCTTTTGGGTCCTGCTGCACTAGAAGGGCAATTATTTAGACACAACATGAAAGAGAAGTACTCTTGGTCATTCAAAGGGCCCTGTGGCACTTCCTCCCCCCTACCCCAAGAACATGAGTATTATTGACAGCCCTGGCCTTGCCAGATTCAAATTACAGTAATTACAGCACTTTCTGTCTACTTACTCTTTCCACTGAAGCAAATGTCCTCTTTTGCTTCCTGTCCTAGACTTTCTGGGGAGTTTTCTTAGTATTTTCAAAAACAGCGTATGTCCTGGAGGTTGTAGTTAACATCAGGAAAAGTGGTTTCCTGGGCAGAGTTTGGGTGGCATTTACCCGTTATAATGGTTCCAATTTCAACAGTTTAAAAAGCATTTTCCTCACAAGTGCCTTGTGACGGAGGTAGTGTAAGTATTATTACCTCCAGTACACTGAGGAGGAAACTGAGGCTCAGAGAGGGCCTTGTTGCAGAGTGGGAAAAGTGCTAGATTTGGAGTCAGAGGACCAAATTCAGTTCATAACTCTAACTATTATAGCTTCTATGGCCTTAGGTCACCTTACATCCCTCAGTTTCCTCATCTGTAAAATGTGGAAGTTGGTCTATTCTTGCTCTAAATTCAAGATCCTGTAACTTTCCTGAGGTCTCATAACTAGTCTGGGGCAGAGTTAAGATGTACATCCGGGTCTCTGGAGTCTAATTACTGGATTTTTCTCACTGTACGTGTGAAGATACAAAGTCTACTACCAACCCCTAGCTCCACCCTATCCCCCATCAGACCATTGATAAAACCTGGGCTTGATGGTCTGTCTTCCTTTCACCAAGCTCAAAGCAAGACCTTCCCCCCTCCCCCTGACCCAGGGCATCTCCCATTCCCGCCTCCCATTTTTGCCAGGGGAGATACTGAGACACAGAGAGTCCAAGTGATTTGACCAAGCCAACACAGGTAGCCAGTAAGAGAGACAGAACTAGAACCCGTGTTAGGAGTCTTAGGACCAGACATTTTTTATTTGATTTCCCTATCTTTTCATTTTCCTAAATTATCCCATCTCCTAGCTCCTGTGTTGTTAGCCTGCCAGTCAGGTTCCTCAATTACAACTTTTCCCCATCTACCCAACCTACGGTGTTACACATAGCAGGAATCCTTTGAGAGAAGATATGGGGTATTGTGGAAAGAGCACTGACCTAGGAGACAAGAGATTTGCATGTCGATCCAAGCTCTTTCTCTTACTAGCTGGTTGTGTGACGGTGAAAAAAATTTGTAAGTTTCTCTGAACCTCTGTTTTTGCACCTGTATAACAAAGATAATGCTTGCAGTACCAATGTTATAAGATTGTTTTGGAGGAAAGTATCTTAAAGGGCAAAATGCTCTAGAAATTGGATTTTTATTGCCCATCCAGGCCTTTTCAGAAATGAGCTCCACCACTGAGAACAATGGTCTCATGAGAGGATCCAGGGCCCAGCTGCCCTCTGGCCTCTCGAGAAACCATAAATAATTGTCTTAAGGAGACTTGAAAAATAGGGTTTTAGCACAGGGAGAACTGACTGAGTTCTTTCTCTAAGACAGCCCAGGGTCTGACCCTGGTCCATGCATAAGACTAAGATGGTCCCAGGAAGAGAGAGTCAGACACAGATTAAATGTGACGATTTGTTATAAAGCAGGCTAAGCTGGAATATGACTACAGACATGAAAGGTTGTTTTTGGTTTTGATTTTTTTATATAGTTAGATCACTTGAGTGAGACAGTTTGCTATGTCCTTAGCAAATGAGATAACTCATGTCAAGCATGGTTTGAACTTTATAGTCTTTTGTAAATATCAGTTATTATTACCTCAGTGGGCATATTCCTCATTGTCTTAAATCTTTTTGAAAACTTCACTGAGTCTCAGTTTACTCATCTGTAAAACAAAGGTGTTAGTCCAGAGGAGGTCTTAAAGGTCCCTTACAGATCTGAAATCCTATGATTCTGTGTCTTGGTTGCTCCCTCCCCCACCTCTATCTTTAACTAGTCATGTTGGCAGCAGCGACAGGGACAGAGAAAGGAAAGGAAGAAGAGAGATGTGGTCTTTCTAGCTTACCAATATCCCTCATGCTACTGTGTCAGCCCATTTCCACTTGTATTTCTTATTGAACCTTCCCTGACCAGCAGCAGCCCCCTCCCCAGGCAGAAGGAATCTCTCTCTCTCCCTTCTCAGATTTCTCATGGCATTTTGCAGGGACCTCTCGCACATCCTCCCTGCTAGCATCCTTATTTGTGTCCCTGGCTGATCCAAGGACTCCTTGGGCGCAGAGTCTGTGTCATAGCTATCTTTGTATCCTCAGCATCAATAACAGGGCCTTGCATGTGGCAGATGTTTAATAAGTAAGAAAGGGAGGAAGGAAAGAAGGAAGTAAGGAAGGGAAGGAGGGAGGGAAGGAAGGAAGGAAGAAGAAGAAAGAAGGGAGGGAGGGAGGGAAAGTAAGAAGGGAGGAAGAAAAGAAGGAAGTAAGGAAGGGAAGGAAGAAAGAAAGAAAGAAAGAAAGAAAGAAAGAAAGAAAGAAAGAAAGAAAGAAAGAAAGAAAGAAAGAAAGGAAGGAAGGAAGGAAGGAAGGAAGAAAAGGGGAGGAAAGGTAAGAAGGGAGGAAAGAAGTAAGGAAGGGAAGGAGGGAGGGAAGGAAGAAAGAAAGAAAAAGAAAGAAAAAAGGAAGGAGGAAAGATAAGAAGGGAGGAAGGAAAGATGAAGGAAGGAAGGAAGGGAAGGAGAGAGGGAAGGAAGGAAGAAAAAGAAAGAAAGAAAGAAAGAAAGAAAGAAAGAAAGAAAGAAAGAAAGAAAGAAAGAAAGAAAG
>NW_020954556.1:61089401-61091224 GCF_900497805.2 Vombatus ursinus
AAGAAAGAAAGAAAGAAAGAAAGAAAGAAAGAAAGAAAGAAAGAAAGGAGGGAAAGAAGGAAAGTAAGAAGGGGGAGGGAAGGAAGGTAAGAAAAGAGGGGAAAAGGAAAGAAAGAAGGGAGGGAGGAAGGAAAGAAGAGAGAGGGAAGCAGAGAGGAGAGAAGGGAGGGAAGGAAGAAAGGAAGGAAGGAGTGAAGAAAAGAAGGAAGGAAAAAGGGAAGGAAGGAAGGAGACGTGGGTGGTTTCTTATCTAAATTCTTTAAGGATTTCATCTTTGTAAGTATTTCCTCCACCAAAGCAGATTCCAGACCCTTCCTGCCTTAGTTGAGTCCATCAGCTGTGTCCATTCTCAAAGCCCTTTTACTTTGCTAGGATCTGACAAAATTCACATTCTTTTTTCATAGCATCTAGGATCCCACAGTCACCTCCAGGCTTTAATAAGATATTAGAGGAGGAAGATTTCATGTAATTCTGATTCCAGTACAGCAAAAGAATCATAATTTCATTGGTACGCTTATCTACAGATACATATCTTGATTCCTTATGCCTTAGCATAAAGGTGATTTTCATGAGCTACAGGGACTAAAATCCTTTATCCTCTCATAGCCATCCCTCTGGTGGTCGACCTTTCTGCCCTGAACTAGGATGGTGGTCAGATGGCAGTCATATAGTCTATCACTGGGCCGATGTTCAAGGCCTCTCTAGTTCAGACCTGTCAGAGCTTGCACTCCATTAGCTTAGCCTTTATGAACCCTTTGTCACCTCCACACCATGATGAATCACCTGAAAAAGGCACGAGTGAGGGTTATAATCCTACTAGAGATTGTGTGAATACTCATTCCTTTGTGCTCTAAGAGCCCCTTACTAAATGCCATTGCAAAGCAACTGATTCCCCTTGTGGAACCAGTCACGTGGGTGACTGGAAGTCTAGAATATCATACTTTCCTTGCATGCTTCTCACACCAACATTAGAACAGCGCTTTCCATGACTGAACACTCACTCCAGCTCCAACTTTCTAGGTCAGGTGTTCTTAGCCTATTTACTGTCATCGACTTATCTGGCATTTTGGTAAAGTTCATGGACTCCTCAGAATGTTTTTGAACACATAAAATAGCATATGTAGAATTACAAATGAAACTAATTATATTAAAATACAATCATAATCTTTTTAAAGTAAGTTCATGAATTCCAGATTGAGAACCATACCAAGGTTCTTTGTTCACCCTTCCATCTCTGACATTCTATGTTCTAGGAGCCTTCTCAGCTCTGACAGTTACCAATACCACCACCACCACTAATAATAGCCAGTAAATATTTCTATAATGTTATTATTGTTTATCATCTCATTTATTTCTACATGTTATCTCATCTAAGCCTCACGACTAAGGACATTATTAAGACCATTTTATAGGTAAAGAAACCGAAGGTCAGAAGATTGAAGGAACTTAGCCATCATTCAGACAACTGCTAAGTACAAGGTTGGGATTCAAAGCCAGGTCATCCGGACATCAAACTCCACCCCCTTTGCCAGGCTGCCTCATAATGAGTTTATAAGGTTCTCAGGGATTGTCCAGAACCCTCTGGATTGAGCAGAGATAGTACAGCTGGCTTCCTCCTCTATCTTCCTATGACATCAGCTGCGTCTCTCTGTCTCTCACTCCACCTATCTAAAATATATTAATGTGTTTTATATTATAAGAACATAGAGTGAGCAAGCTGATGTCCATATTTGTGTGCATGTATATTAACATATATGTTTGTAGTTGTGTGTATAGATGTATATGCACACACACATTGATGGGCATATGGAATGTGTATGTGT
>NW_020954556.1:61091234-61127262 GCF_900497805.2 Vombatus ursinus
ACCACACTACACTCTGAGGATACAAGGAAAAGCAAAAAATAAATCCCTGCCCTCAAAAGCTCACAGTCTGAGAAACAACAGGCAAACAACTATTTACAAATAAGCAGTATACAGGACAGACAGCAAATAATTAACAGAGGGAAGGCACCAGCATTAAGGGCCATTGGGAAAGGCCTCTTACAAAAGTTAAGACTTTAAATGAGACCTGAAGGAAGCCAGGGAAGCCTGGAGGTGGAGATACAGAAGGAGAGCATTCCAGGCATGAAGGACAGCCAGTGATAAGACATGGAATTAGGAGAAGGAGTGTCTTATGCAAGGAACAGCAAGGAAGCCAGTGTCACTGCATCATAGAGTAAATGATGGAGTGTAAGATGTAAGAGGGACAGGTAGGTGGCACTGGACCTGGAGTCAGGAAGAGCAGAGTTCAAATGTGGCCTCAGACACTTCCTAACTGTGTGACCCTGGGCAAGTCACTTAAACATGTTTGCCCCAGTTTCCTCCTCTGTAAAATGGACTGGAGAAGATATGGCAAGCCACTCCAGTGTCTTTGCAAACTAAACTTCAATTGGGGTCCTAAAGTGTCAGACATGACTGAAAAAATGACTGAAAAACAAGACAAACAATAAGATGTATGAAGATTGGGAAGATAGCAAGGAGCTTTAAAAACCAAACAGAGGATTTTATATTTGATCCTGGAGATAATAGGGAGCCATTGGGGTTGACTGAATCAAGTAGTACTCTTTCACTTTAGGAGAAATCTATTCGACAACTGAGTGGAAGGCAGGTTGTAGTGCAGAGAGATTTGAGGCAGGGAGACCAATCAGCAAGCTATTGCAATCAACAAAAATTTAGTTTATACTGTATGCAGAGTGCTGGGCTCCGTGCTATCCAGAATTGAAATACGATACAGTCTCTACCTACAGGGAGTGCATAGTCTAATAAGTGAAGAAAATCTTCTAAAAAGGCAGAGAAAATATTTCAGTGTGCCCCTGGAGTAGATAGTCTTCTAACACTCAGAATAAGGATGGTGATGGTAGTTAATTCCCATTCTCCTCTACTCCCCCCTGCCACACACACTCTCAGAGGGTGTAAGTTTCCCTAGGGTCTCACATTCCCTGGGAACCCTGCCTGTAGCACACCTCACTAGGCAGACTGTGTCCTAAAGAGTACCAGGCTGGGAAGTTCCCAGGGTTGTAGTCCCTATACAAGAGGGAAGACATACTTAAGGTGAGATCAATCACATTTTCTATGACCTTGATTGGAAAGACAAAAGAAAAGTGTCTTCCATTTATAGAGAGTCTTTTTTCAAAGTCTTCAAAATCTTAACTATTAAGCAGGAGGCAACATGGTTTAATAGAAAGAATATGGAGTCAGAGAAGCTAGATTGAAATACTGACTCTGCCAATTCCTAACTGTGTGACCTTGAACAATTCATTTCCTTTCCCTGAGCCTCAGTTACCAAATCTGTAAAATGAGGGGAATGGAATGGATAATGTCTAAGATCTTTAGGGCCCTCCTTCAACTTAGAACTTAAGTTTAAATTTTATGAGCAAAGTATTTGAGAGTCTGTCTTGGGAAAATGGGATTAGATTTCATCTCAGAAGACAGAATTAGAATTAATAGAAGCTGCAGAGAGGCAGATAATAATGAATAATAATTATAAATAACAATAGCTAACATCGATATAGTGCTTACTATGTGCCGGGCACTGTGCTAAGCAATTTACAAGCATTACCTCATTTGATCCTCATGACAACTCTGGAAGGTAGATGCTATTATCATTATTATCCCCATTTTACAGATGAGAAAACTAAGGCAACCAAAAATTAAATGACTTCCCTGGGAGCACATAACTAGTAAGTGTCTGAAGCTGGATTCAAGCTCAGGTCTTTCTGGCTCCAGGCCTAGTACTCAAGCACTGTTCTGCTAGCTCCGCCATATAATAGACTTCAATCAGGTGAAAGGAAGACTTTTCTAATTATTAGAGCTATTTAATAAGAGATTAGGCTGCCTCCACAGGCAGTGAACCCTCTGTTACTAAAGGTGTTTAAGGGGAAACTTAGAGGATCACTTCTTGCATCGCGGGAGGTGGGATTCCTGTACAACCAAGGGCTAGATGCCTTCTGAAATCTCTTCCAGCTCTGAGGTTTTTAGACGTGTTACAAGATACAAGGGAGAAAGCCACAGGGGGCTTCTAAGAGAGCACCTGTACAGCCTAGGCCCTTCTGTGCGAAATGGTCTTGCTTCTTTGACTCCCATCAAAACCTCAGCCTAGTTCCCTTCTCAGTGGCAAGAAGAGTATTTTCATTTCTATAGCTCTTCAAGATTTAAAACATACTTTCCCCCCAACAACCCAGAGAAGGAAAGAGTATGATGATTATTATTATCCCCATTTTGCAGATGGAAAAACTGAGGCTCAGAGATGTACAATGAGTGACTGGCCTGCTGCTAGTAAGCGACAGAAGACACCCTGGCACTAGGTGGGCGGCATTGTACCCCTGTTGCACCACTCACTGAATCACAGCTGTCCTGGGGGGCACTGCACCACTCACTGAGTCACAGTTGTCCTGGGGGGCACTGCACCCCTGCTGCACCACTCACTGAATCACAGCTGCACTGAGAAACAGGAGGAAGGATGACTTTGTTGGCCTTGACCCAAATAGAGCAGTGTTTTTGGGTTCAGAGAAAAGAACACAAAAGAAAATTCAAGGAAGTTCCTATTTCCTCAGAACCCGCACTCCTATCTCCCTGGTTCACATGATTTATTGGGACATCCTTCACATTGCTGAGTAAAAGTGTCTCCCGGACAGATGCCAGTTTGGGGAGCGTGATGAAACATCTTTTTCTGCAAATTCGTTGGAATTCCCCGAGGAGGATGGGGGATGGGGGAGGGAAGGAACACTGCCTACTTCTCTGTGTTCTGTGTTCATGATCTTTTTATTTCTTTTATTTCCTTTTGGATGCTTAAGATATCCCCTCTAACTAGCCACGTGATATTATCATTCCCTGATTTATTCTGCCTAGCCTTGGTGGACACTTTGCCTCCCCAAACTTGCTGGGAAGGTAGGATGATGGACCACAATTTTCTACTTAGCTGATTAGTCTCCTGTGAGTATGCCAACCCAGAAAGCTAGATCAGCACATTTCCTGGGATTTGGTTCAATTTTCTTTTCCAAGCAACCAGCAGCATGGTTTAGGGGAAAGAACCCTGTATGCAAAGTCTGGAGTCCTGGATTCAAGTCCTTGCTTCAATGCTCACCAGTGTGAGCCCTTCTTTGGGCAAGTGATATGGTAATTTCTTTAGAGCTGGAAATGACTTTAGAGATTATTCAGCCCTCTCCTTCCAGCAGGGATGCCATTTACCAAGGGTTACCAGGCTATTAGGTATCAATGCTGGCATTCAAAGCTATGTGCAAATCCAGTGCTCATTCCCATGATACTCCAATGCCACAGAGGGTTGTTGGGTAAAAGGCATTTGGTAAAATCTAAAGTGCTATATGAAATGTGAGACATTATTATTAATAATAATATTAAAAAGATGGTGAAAACACCATGTAAGCCACTTTAGAAAAAGCAGAAGGACAGGATCTTAAAGAATTTGAAAGCAATATTTTG
The DNA here is from genome assembly GCF_900497805.2 of Vombatus ursinus. Classification (NCBI taxonomy): domain Eukaryota; kingdom Metazoa; phylum Chordata; class Mammalia; order Diprotodontia; family Vombatidae; genus Vombatus; species Vombatus ursinus. The sequence goes on from NW_020954556.1 coordinate 61,094,850, forward strand.
GAAAACTGCTATCTTGTGTGTATATTGTTAGCCACATGTTGTCTCCCACTTTAGAATGTAAACTACTTGAGGGCAAGTTAAGTCAAGTCAACAAACATTTATTAAGCTTTGCATTTCACCAGACACTGTGTTAAGTATCAAGGATACAAAGAAAGGTAAAAAATGAGAAAAACAAAACAAAACAAAACAAACAGTGCTTGACCTTAGGGAGCTCCTATTCTAATGGAGTAGACAACAAGCAAACATATACCACCTACACACATACATATGTATGTAGGTCTGTGTATATGTATATGTGTGTATATATGTATATATGTGTGTGTGTGTGTGTATACATATATATTATATATATGATAGGGTAAACTGAGCAAAACTAAGTGGAGGAGTGGTTAGAGTGCTGGCCCTGGAGTCAGGAGGACTCATCTTCTTGAATTCAAATCTGACTTAGACACTTCTTAGCTATGTGATCCTGGGCAAATCACTTAACCCTGCTTGCCTCAGTTCCTCATCTGTAAAATGGGGACACACTGGAGAAGGAAACGACAAACCACTCTAGCATCTTTGCCAAGAAAACCCCAAATGGAATCATGAAGAATTGGACACAATTGAAAAATAATTGAACAACAACAAATTGAACTTAATCACAATGGGAAGTCACTAGGGATGTGGGTTTGGGGGAGAGAGGTGGGAAAAGACTTTTTGTAGAAGGTAGGATTTGAGTGGAGTCTTGAAGAAATCCAAGGGCACTAGGAGACAGAGAGGAGGAAAAAGAACATTCCAAGAATGGGGGCGGGGAAAAGAGGGACAGCTAGTGAAAAAGGCACGGATGGAGACAAGCATGGTATTGTGTAGAATGAGAAGAATGGCCAGTGTCGTCAGACGGTAGAGTATGTGAAGGAGACTAAAATGGAAGAAGATTGGAAGGGTAGGAAGGGGACAAGCTAGGAGAAGCTTTAAAAGCCAAATGTAGGATTTTATATTTGATCCCCAAAGTAAGAAGGGGCACGGTAGTTTATTGAGTAGAGGAATGACACGATCAGATCTGTGCTTTAGGAAGAACACTTTGGTAGTTCAGTAGACGATAGACTGGAATGGGAAAAGACTCAAGGCAGGAGAAACAATGAGAAGGCTATTGCAATATTGAGGGAGGTGATGCAGGTGGGGGTGGGGTGCAGCAGTGCTGGAGGGGGAAGAAGGGGAAGTATGCAATCAATATTACGAAGGTAGATATGACGAGGACTTTTTTTTTCTTGCACAGTACCTCACACATAGAAATTACTTAATAAATACTTAACTTATTGACTTATATTTTCCATGTAAAATTTTCTGATTTTACCAATAACTGCACACTCTCCATATACTCTATCCAACCCTTGCTCCAGCCTTATTTGCTGGCCCAATCATATCTGTGTGTCATTCACCCAGTTCCACTTTGACTGGAGAGATGTACAATAAATAGATGCTAAATGGATTGTAACTCATGGACTGGGGACACCCTGAGAAATGTGATTGAAGAAACCCACTGTTATCTCCTGAGCCTAAAATGTGTCAAATGTCAAGCCTTGACCCTAAGGTGATAATAGCCTCCATCATACTCCATGTGTGTAGCTTTTTTAAGTTTGAAAGGATTTTCACATCCATGATCTCCTTGGATTTTTTTTAATACCAATGTGCTTCTAATTATACTGAATGGTTATAAATCATGGAACATTACAGGCTCCAGGGAGTTATTGGCGAGGATAACCCAAGGAGCAATTGAGAGGTATGTGGTGGGTATGAGTAGTCTGCCATACGTTACAAACAAGGAGCTATGAAGGACAAGCAGAATAACGCCAGAAATGTAGGAGAGAAAAGGAAGAGGTCAAGATGAAATGACTAGAAAAGGTCATGGTTAAGTCGAGCAATAATCATGGAGGAGCCCATGTGTTCTGTTGGTGTCATCTTCATCTCAAGAAAGAGTGAAGAAGACCTCAGGGTTTTGAGTGGATCCTCTGGGTTGAACTTATTGAATGGAAGTCTCCCAGAATGAACAGACATAGAAGGACTGCAATCTACATGACTGAAAGGAAAAACCCACATTGCTAAGATCCAAGATCCATCTGAGTGTATATTGATGGCACCTTACAACAGTCCAGTTAAGTTTTCCAAGGCATTATTATTCTCCCCACTGGAAAGATGAGGAAACTGAAATCACAGAGAAGGAAAGGCTTTTGCCCAAGGTCATACATGAAGTTGGTGATGAAACCTAGGTCATTTACCTCCTGCCCCAATGGTTTTTTTTGTTTGTTTGTTTGTTTGGGGTTTTTTGTTTTGTTTTGTTTGTTTTGTTTCTCATTTGTTTGGAGTTTTTTTTGTTTGTTTTTTTTTTGTTTTTTTGTTTTTGCCATGACTAGGGTAGGTGAAATAATGGCCTTGAATTGAATTGAGTTGAGTTGAGTTGAATTTACCTGAAATTATTGAAGAATGTCTTATGGCAGAATCAAAGATGACATGATGTAATACCAAGAATACAGATCCTGGAATCAGAAAACCTGGATTTGAATAGCCCCTTGGCTAATTACTACCTGTGTGCACTTGGGCCAAGTATTTCACTTCCCTAGGGCTAGGTTCCCTTATATGATAAATGAGGAGACTGGTGTGGATAGCATTTGAAGTATGAGCAGAGAAAAAATGCTTTGGGAGAGAAATTATTATAACTGAGAAAAGTGGACCCTGAGATTTTATTTCTGAAAAAGGGAAGGAAAAAAGGGAAAAAGGAAGGAAGGAAGAAAGGGAGAGAGGGAAGGAAAGAGGAAGGAAGGGAGGGAGGCAGGAAGGGAGGGAAAGAAAGAAATATTTATTAAGAATTTACTACATGCCAGGCTGAGGATACAAATACAAAAAGGACAGTCTACTTCTTTGAGGTGTTTCCATTCTAATAAGAGAAGACAACACATATAAGGAAATGGTGGCCAGAGAGGAGTGTTTTGGATTGGAAAGTTACAGGGATGGTAAGGGAAGAGGACGAGTCAGCCAAGAGGCAGCCCAAGAATGAACTGAAAGTCACATCAGGTAGACTCAAATCCCTGATAAAGAAGCAGTTACATTTGGAATCAATTTTTCCAAATGTCCCCTGTTGCACTGATAGGTAGGCCCTATGAAAGACTTTCAGCAAATAGTCCTTTGGCTTCACAGAATTATAGAATCTCAGAGTTTAAAGGGCTGAAATTCAGAGGGCATCTAGTCTTGAGCAGTGATGCCTTATCCAACCTCTCTGACTCTGTTCAAACACTTCCAGTAATAGGAAATTACCTACTCAGGCAGGCTAACCCACTTTTACATGATTTTTCTTGATAACAAGCTGAAAGTTACCTTTTGGCAATTGTCAACCATCATTCCTAGTTTTGCCTTCCAAAGTCAAGTAGAACAAGTATGACCCCTCTGTGTTTCTTCTACCTTCATCCCCCCACCCCAAGTCTTCCCTTCTTTAATATCCTCAGTTCCTTCACGTGGTGTTTGTATAGCCAGATCTTGAGGCCCTTCTCTGTCCTGCTACCTTCTCCTACAAACTCTCCTGCTTGTTGATGGGTTTGCTAAAACATGGTGCCTAGATATGAACTGAATATTCTGGGTGTGCTCTGACCAGGGTAGAGTACAGTCTAGCTATCAACCTCCACGTTTCTAACAGAGTACTACTCATGCAACCCAATATCATGTAAGGGAAAGGCATGGCCACCTGAAAATACCCCAGAGGTGGGGAAGTGGGTGTGGGGAGGAGTCATAGATTCAGAGAAGTGGAACAAAATTACTTTTGGCTCTGGGTCAAACCTACATTTCCTGGTCCTCCTCTTCCTTCCCTGCCCCCCCCCCTTCCTTCCCCTCTTTAGAGACACCATCAGCATATCGCTAGGGCATTGCTATTCATTTGCAAATGGCTATTAAAAATGAAATAAGGACCTTGGATTGATTGAGTTCAATCAAAGAGAATATGAAAACGAAGTGGAAGAGATCCCAGCCACAGGGAATTAGGGAGTTTTCCTCTGTAAAACTGATCACACTGAGGATGGCTTGAAGATAGTTGATGAATTCTAACTCCCAGAGGCAGTGTGCTGAGGTGGAAAGAGCTCTGGATTTGGTTTCAAGAGGCCTGGATTCAAACCCTGGCCCCTCTATTTCCTTTCTAATTTTCTAATGCTTTACTGCCCTCCCCACCTTGATGGTCCAACCAAACTCCATCCCATGCCTGGAATGCTCTGCCCCTTACCTTTCCTCCCTGTCTTCTTTCAAGACTCAGCTTAAATCCTTCCTCCTTTAAATGGCCTGTCCAAGGGCCTCAGCTGCCCAGGGTCACACAGCTAATAAGTATCTGAGGCTGCATTTGAACTCAGACCCTTCTGACTCCATGCCCAGTGCTCTATCCACTGAGACACCTAGCTGCCCCTATATGAAGCTAACAGGGTTAAGTGACTTGCCTAGGGTCACACAGCTAGTAAATCTCTTAGGCCAGATTTGAACTCATGAAGATGAGTCTTCCCAATTCCATGCCCATACTCTATCCACTGCACCACCTAACTATCCCAACAACTAATGCCTTTCTCTTTGAAACTGCCTTTTCCCATTCCTTCCACTTTGTGGGTATCTTGTATGTACATAATTATTTACATGTTGTCTCCCTCATTAAATTGTAAGCAGGAACTGATTTTGCCTTTTCTTTGTATCCCCAGCACTTGGCACAGTTCCTTGCACACAGTAAGCATTTAAATGCTTATGGACTGACTGACCAGCTGATTGACTAGTGCATAGATATTTGTGACTGGCTGAATGACTGCCTTCAAGCTTCTCTTCTCTAGGATTCAGTTTCCTTCTCTGTAAGATGATTTCCAAAGGCTCCTCCAGTCTATGATCTTATAAGATCATATAAGATTTATATAAGATTTTTATAAGATTATAAGATTTTTCCCTGGACTTCTAGATTCTTTTTATTTCATCTTCTCAATTCTCCAGAATGGAATTATTGACCCATTGTCGACATTCTATGTCCACTTCCTTTGCCACTATATTGTTCACCCCAGAGTGTGCCAAATGGATGTGTGTAACAAAAATAAAGGAAGACCTCACTTCTTTCAGAGGACAAAGTCGTGAACCTAGTGACCTCCTCAAGTGACATTGACAACTCCCTAAGAGTTTCTGGGGTTCATTTTGGACACTCCCAATAACCAAGGGAGTTATGTAGTATAATAATGGTTTATCAGACCTTAAGTACCTAAACTTTGCAGAACCCAGTGCTCAGTTTAGCTAAGGTATGGTACCTACATCCATGAAACTCATAGTCCAATAAGGGGATAGGATATGGCATGGGATATCCAATATTATATGATAAGGGCATTAGGCAGTGGCAAAAAATAAATAAAGTGCTATCAAGGGTGGAAGGCCCAGAAAGATCAAGAAGATCAAGGAAGGCTGTAGAAGGAAATGATTGATTTTGGCTTTAAAGGAAAAGTAGGAAGTCAGCAAGTGAAAAAAGCAAGGGGAAAAGGGATATTTGAAACAGAATGGGAAAGGGTATTGGGGTAGGGGCAGAGAATAACCAAGAAAGACTAGAGTGTAGAGTATTTAGAGGGAAATAATATGAAATAAGGAAATATAAAATCACATCAGGATGTGGAGAGCTTCAAAGACTGAGATAAATACAACAAGGGTGGGCTAACTGAGACTTTTCCCTAGCGCTATAAAATTTAAAGGGTGCACCCAGCACCGGTATTCCTTAAGCAGCATAGAAATAACTGTTGCACCTAGTTAGGAAGAGTAATAGTAAGCTACCAGATGGCGTTTCCTCCGCCCCACCTGCTGGAACTGCAGGTGACTTTTCTCCCCACCCGAACTGACTTTGTCTTAAAAAGTTGATTTGAAGGTGCGTTTTGTGGTGCTTGTCCCACATGCAGATTTCACAAAGCTTCCACCTGCTTCTTGCCTTTTGTGAAGCTTGCCCCAGGCCTGAAAATGCTAAACATTGCAAAGCAAGGTGTTTTGAAATTTATTTGAAATTTATTCAGGTAGTTGAGAATTTCAGGAGCGAAATGTTCCAGGTGTGTGTGTGTGTGTGTGTGTGTGTGTGTGTGTGTGTGTGTGTGTGTGTGTGTGTGTGTGGTGAGGGGGTAGGAGAAGAAGGTGGAATACTCTCCCCATATCTGCTTCTGCACAGATGAGCTTTAAATAACACGTAAGAAGGCATTCTCAGAAGCCAGTGGAGCTAGCCTCCTTTGGTGCTGATGGGAGACAAGAGCCTGCCCCTCAGTAAGGCTTATGAGTAGCCTCTAGAACAGCTCAGGAAAAGAAAATGGTGGAGTATAAATTAAATACAGGGTGCAATATCAATCGTGGCTGTCTCTTTGTCGACTTATTACCCAAGATTTATATGTGATGCAGAGAGGACGGCTCAGTGACACATTTTAATTTAATTAAATTTCTGTCGGATTGATGTTGGATCAATCAATAATGTTAATGTTTTTGCAATTTGGAGATTAAAGTATGGGCAAGGGGCTCCAAGTCCCAGCACCACCCAATGGCTTGAGACTACCCTTTCAAATTGGTACCTCCAACCCTTTCCCCATCACACTGATTGAATTTGATGTCTCTCCACCTGCCAGAAATCTCCCTCCCATTGGCACTACCTCCCCCCAAAACAGGTTAGAGTCAAAGTGGTAGGATCACAAGATAAAGCTAGAGATCATCTAGTCCAGAGGTGAGGAACCTGAGGCTTCGAGGACCCCGGATCTAGTCCAATTCCATCATTTTACAGATGAGAAATCTATCGTCCAGAAAGGAAAAAGACTTGACCAAGATCATACAGGTAATAGCAGAACTCATATTCAAACCCACATGCTCTAACTCAAAGTCAGTGCTTTTTCTCCTATATCACAAAACTGGGCTTGGAGTGGGAAGATCTAGGCTTCTACCCCAGCCATTTCAGCCCATGATTTATGCATGTCTAACATCCAGGTTCACCTTGGGAACCAGATGTTTAACTTTAGGGTAGGTCACTTCTGATCTCTGATAATGATCAGTTTCTTGATGTCTAAAATGGGAACAATTACTGTATCACTTGCCTCATAGGACTGTTATCAGGATTGGTTAGGAAAATGGAATTGAGTGCTTTATAACCATAAAGCACAAGATAGGTATGAGCTGATATTATTATTATTATAATTGTTAGTAGTATTATATTCATCTATTATTATTATTATTATTATAACTGAGACAATGTTAGTATCAAGATAGACACAGTTCACATGGAAGGTGGGAAAAAAAGAGAAGTAGACTTTGAACTTCTTGCCATATTTTCATCTATCACCAGTCATTTATTGAGTGCCTACTGAGTACAGATCCTCCTTTATATGATGCTCTATTTAACATTGCAAGGCTCTTGGTCTACAGGTTTTTAATCTTTTTTGTGTTGTAGACCCCTTTGACTACCTGGTGAAGCCTATGGACCTCTTGGCTTATTCTTACTCTTTCTAAAGGTGCCCAGTGAGATAGACAGGAATATATTAGTAAATACTTTTTAAATTTTTTAACATTTTTAAAAATACTTTTAAAAACTAGCTCTCTGGAAGAAAAAAATGTATGTACAGCACACTTTTAAGTTTAATTTGCATTATTAATATTTTCTCCATCACTTTCTTAAATCTAGACAACCAACAAAACAATAAATTAAGCCCTGATTTGTAGGATTTGCCAGTTTCTGAGGTATAAAGGCTCACCCTGAAATTTTAACAATGGCTCTCAGGAGCCTGATCAAGCTGGCCTCAGCACACACAGGCTTTCTTGGAGATGGTCACCGTGCTTGAAGCAGAAAGGGAAGGAGATCAGTTGGCCTGTTCATCTTCTCCCACAGTCAATTGAGAGGTTTCAGGGAAGGAAGGAGGGATCTGTGTATTAACTCCTGGATGCCAGCTGCCCTTCCTAGTACTACATGGAGGCAGCCTAGGTCAAGGATGTGCTAGAGCCAGCTCATACCAACTTGGGAAAGCTGATTGTTAAATTTTCAGTGTGAACATTTACACTTTGGAAATAGGTGAATGCTACCCATCATGGCCAGCTTGATTATTTTGTTGATTGGCTAAACTTAAGAAAATGAAGAGAAAAGTGTTAATAATGAAGATTAATTTTGTTATGCAGTCCTTTTTTTCTCCTGGAGAGACAGTTGTAAAACCAGCACAGCCCTGAGTGTATGGGTAATGGTGCACTGGGAATTGATCTTTAAATACAGAAACCTAGGCTGAGTCCCAGCTCTCATGACGACTTGCTGTGAGACCTTGGGTAAGTCATGTTTCTACTTTCTGAATTTAGGTTTCCTCTTTTGTAAAATGACAACGATAATTATTATTTGTTGTTGTTTTGTTGTTCAGTTGTTTCAGTCACGTCTGACTCTTCATAATCCCATGGACAGAGGTCCATGGGATTTTCTTGGCAAAAGTACTGGAGTGGTCCACCATTTCCTTCTCCTTTGGCAAACAGAGGCTAAGTAACTTGCCCAAGGTCACCCAGCTAGGAAGTTTCTGAGGCTAGTTTTGAACTAAGATCTTCCTGACTCCAAGCCCAGCGCTCTATCCACTGTGCCACCTGTCTAAGGTTTGTCAATCATTTAATTTAAATGATTTTATTTAACCTTCTTGATAACCCTTTGAGGCAAATATCACATATGGCATTCTTACTGAGAGTGGGGTCATAAGTCAGAGGAACACTCAATCTGGAACCTAACAGATCTGGGTTCAAATCCGGACTCCACCACTTACTACCTGGTGTGACAAGGTACTTATCCTCTCTGGGCCTCTGTTTCCTCAATTAGAAAACCAGGGGATTGGACAAAATGACCCCTAACATGCCTTCTAGCCCTAAATCTCTGTTTCTATGGTTTCCAGTTCACATAAAAGACAATGAGCAAACTGAGATTCAGACAGGGGATGGAAGTCCACACAGCTTGTAAGAAGTAGAAACAGAATTCAAACCCAGGTCTTCGGACACCAGACTCTAAACCACCCTGCTTATACGTCACTGTTTTGTTTTGTTTTTTAAAAACAACTGAACTGCCATTGGGTTGTATTTTTCTCTGTGAGTATTTTTTCCTGTCTGAAACAAAACCCAGAGAAAACTTCAACAAAACACAAAGACTTGGGCTGCCTTCTCAAAGTCATTGGTCTGGGGAACTTAGGGTTCACAGAGTTTATCAGTGTTAATTTTATGTACAAAACCGTTATTTCCCAATTCTGAAAAAGTCTTGACATTAATTATAGAACACAGACAGGGTATAGCAGAAAGGGGCCTGTACTTGACCTCAAGAAAACCCGGGTTCATATTCTACCCCTGGTACTCATGAATACCATAGGAATAACTGATAATTAGATCTCATTTGATATACATTATCTCATGCAACCCTCACACCCTCATGTTCAAAAAGATAGAAATTGGGACAGCATGACTAGTTAGTATGGGGGTACTATTTGATAAGTCTTTGTGACTTCATGCCCAGCCTTCCTTCTGCTACAACAGGAGTCTTGTGTTGACCTACACCGTTTCTGGGGCCATGTCCTCAGAAGGAACAAGACCGATGCCTTTAACTGGGAGGGCAAATAGCAACAGATACCATAGTCCGTGAACTAAGATCTGGGATGCACAGCATCACAAAGGATGTTGCCTTTTCCAAAGCCTCGATAAAAGTCTGCTTTCTTTGTTTGAAATCAGGACTGTCCGAGATTAGCCCGGGTCACTCTCCAGATAGCACAACAACTCGAGGGATATAATATTATCTAATCTTCCACAGGGGATGTGATGCATTCAGAAGCAAAAACAAGTGTAGTTAACTGTCAGCTATTTGGTTCAATCCAGAGAACATCTCTAAATGATCAATAATTTAAAAGTACCCTAGTTTTCTTCCCTGGAGACAAAAATGTTATAATAATGATAATGCTGTTCAGTTCCAGGCGCCACATTTTAAGGACTACATTGACAAGCTGGAGCACATCCAGAGGGTGACCAGGAAAGCGAGGGGACTGGAGACCATGTCATACAAGTATTGATTGAAGGAACAGAGGCTATTTAGCCTCGAGAAGAGAAGACTTGGATGGAGGGAGGGGGTGGTGCATAACAGCTGTCTTCAGGTATCTGAAAGGCTGTCATGTGGATGAGGCATGAATTTTGTCCTAACCCCAGAGGACAGGATGAGGAACAGCTGGGGAAAGTTGCAGAGAGGCAGATTTTTGACTTGATGAATAGGATAATTCTCCAATCCAAAAATGAAATTAATAGGAGGAAGGGATTGACCCATTGTAGATGCTGTTCAAGGAAAGAATGCATGACTACTTATAAGGAAATGTTGTAGATGGGATTCCTTCTCTGATCTGAGTTGGGCTTGATACTATCCAAGATCCTTAATGACTTTGGGGTCTTATGATTAGAGGCACTGGGGTACAGAGGTATAAGCATTGCATCTAGAATCAGAGGTCCTGGGTTCAGATTCAAAATTATTTGACAATCTGTTGATCCCACAAAACTTACAATCTCTGTAGGCCTCAGTTTCCTTAAATGTAAAATGAAGGGGGTTAGACAGATAGGTGAAGCAATAGATAGAGTGTCAGGCCTGGAGTCAGGAAAACTCTTCTTCCTGAGTTCAAATCTGGCCTTGGATGCTTACTAGATGTATGACCCTGGGCAAGTCACTTAACCCTGTTTGTCTCAGTTCCTCATTCACGAAATGGACTGGAAAAGGCAATGGCAAATCACTCTAGTATCTTCGTTAAGAAAACCCCATATGGAGTCATGACGAGTTGGACATGACAGAACGACAACAACAAAAATGAGGGATTAGGATCCAATCATCTTTCATGTCCCTTAATTTATTCAGTCAATCCTAATTGATGGGCAGACCGTTAGTTTCCAGTTTGTTCAAGGCACTGCCATTTCTGTGGGCATTCTATGGAAAAACATAACGATGACAAACATGAAATAATGATAATGATGATGACAATTAACAGAAGCTCATATGTCTATAAGAATTTAAAATGTACCTTCCTACTGACTAGCTACGAACTTTGGGCAATTCTATAACTTCTCTGAGCCTCAATCTCCCCAATCTGAGAACTGAGGACATAATGGGGATAATAATGCTTATTGTTCCTATTCCAAAGGAGTCTGTAACAGTGGCACCTACCTCATAGGGTTGTAGTAAGGATCAAAGGAGATAATATATGTAAAGTACTTTGCAAACTTCAAAGCACTATGTAATGATTATCATCATTATTATTAGCTATGCACTGCTGTAGGTATGTGAGCTATTATGATCTAATGCAGCTCATTCACTTATGCAGGAAGAAACTAAGGCCCAGAGAAGAGAAATGATTTATCTAAGGCCATACAGCAGCTTAGTGTCAAAGTCGAGATTAGAACCCAGTTTTCTTCTGGGCAAAGGGAAGTATAATCAGTGCACACAAAAGTCAGCCTGCCTTTTCCATGAAGGGAAACCATGGGGAATATCATGAGTATACTCAGATACAATGTCACTGTGGGCCCTGAGCAGGCAGGCAGCAGCCCCTTTGGGGTGCCAGGTCACTGAGGGGTGTCTGTCATGTTATTGCACATTAGTATGAAGCCTCGTTGGGGGAGGACAGGATCCCCAGTCTATCCAAGCTGCTATTGTAATGAGCCATGTCACAGCAGCCTCTTGCTGTCCGGTACATCTCTCTTCTGGGGGAAGTACACACACATCTATATGTACACATCTATAATTTATTGGCTGGTTGGCTCATCAAGTCTATTGGTTTTCATAACTACACTATTGTCAGCATGTTTCAGGATGGATTTGCTGCTGACATGGGTGAATGAAAAAATACTGACATTTTTTGCTATTGACCTTGACATATTTTAGTATTATTATTAGTAGTAGTTTCATTCCATGTGGGATCATTGTCCAAATGGGATTATGCACAGAAATCCAAGGATGACTCCATTTGGGAGTAACTGCCAAATGGAGGGCACCATCGTCCACTCTCAAAGCTAGGACATCCCTCTAGTCAAATGGAAGGATGACCCCCAAGGGACAGTCATCACTGAGGAATGTCCAGCATGGTGAATTTGGAGACAGTCACCTGGTGAGAAATAGCAAAACCTGTTCTTTAAAGTCTTAGCCTTCCCCTTTATGGTTTCCCCAACAAAGGGTATTGATGATTCCAAGTGGAGTCAGAAGATGAGAGACTGGGAAGAAGTATCAAGGGATCATCCCATCCAAGGTCATAACGAGGGCTCACACCTGAGACTACTGGATCTTGTCCAACTTCAAAAAGGTTTGGAATGTTGAACAAGAAATATCAGAGTTAAAAGGGCCTTTAGAATACACAACACAAGATGGTAGCATTAGAATGGACCTCCTAATAGAACACAGAATGTCAGAATTTACAGGAACCTTAATGAATCACAGAATCATAGTCTCAGAATTGGAAGGGACAGCTACCACATCTTCAGTGAGACCTTTCTTCTAGCTAAATACGTCCAGTTTATTCAACTGATTCTTGTATGGCACAGCAGAGGTCACTTAATCCAAGCCCCTCATTTCTAAAAGAGGGAACTGAGACTTAGAAAAAGGAAGTCACCTACCCAAGGTCACTTGGTGTGTGAGTGTTAGAGCTGGGAAGGGAACCCAGGACTCCTGATTTCCAGTGCATTATTCTCCCTCTAAATCAGGGCTTGTTAATTTTTGTGTGTATCTTGGACCCCTTTGGCTGAGTGGTGAAGCCTATGGACTTCTCAGAAAAAAAGTTTTTAAATGCATAGAATTAAATACATAGGATAACTAGAATAATAGAAAAATAGAATAATAGAAATCAATTATATTAAAATAAGATTATCAAAGCTATTTGTTTTTTAAAAGTTCATAACACAAGATAAGGACTTCTGTTCTAGGTGAATGAATAAAATAGCTTATGGAACCAAAGTTCATTTTTTTCTCAATGAAGTTTCTGCCCAGCTTCATTTGGCCACAAGGTCCAAAAATATCCCATAAGCACTTTGGTTATCACCCACAGATTCACTTTAGCAAATATATATATATATATGCATGTATATATATACATTATTGTACATAATATTATATATACATATATATACACATAAATTTAAATATTTTAAGTATACAATGCAAGCCAAGAAGGAGTCTTTGTAGTAAAAAGGAACAAAGGACATTTATTCATACATGCAGCAAAGGAGCAAACATGCTTTTGCATACAAATAGAATCAATAAATATTCAAAGAAATTAAAGCAGTTCTAGGTTAAAAAAAAAAAAGGTGGAATCCAAGGAGATATCCCAGTTGACTAGAGAATCAGCATGTTTTAATGGAAAGAGGTGCAATGTTTTTGGACTGGGAGGATCTGAGTTCAAATACAGGCTCTGATACTTACTGCAACCTGGATGACTGAGAAAATCACTTAAAATCTCTGGACCTCTGCTTCTTCATCTGTAAAACTAGGGTGTTGGTTTACTAGGTCAGGCAAAAAACATTTGTTAAACACTTACCAATGCTTCATTTCCGGGATCTGTGCTAAACACTGGATACCAAAAAGAGGTAAAAATAGGGTTATATAACCTCTAAGTCCCCTTGGAACTGTTGAGATTGACTTGAGTCATAATGCCAGCCATTCATAAAATTGTGTCTAGTGAAAGAGGTCCTTAAACTATTTTGTGTCATGAACCCCTTCTCAGAATAAAGGTTTTGAATGCAGAAAATAAAATACATAGGATTTCAAAGGAATCCAATTATATTGAAATAAAGATATAATTTTTATTTGCTATTTATGTTCATGGAAATGTATCCATGGGTCCATGGAGCCCAGGTCAAGAACCTCTGGTCTAGAGGGAATGAGTAGTTTGATGGCTTAGGTTTGGCTTGGCCCCTGCTTTCAATAGGCAGACATCCCAAGGTCATGTTGAGAAAGTGGCTGCCCAGCCAAGGTGACTTCTCTCATCTGTCCTATCCGATTCATGTTGGAGAGCTGTAATTGCCACACCCCCTCTGCCTGAGCAGGTCTTGTAGCAGTCAGACACCCTCCCTACCTCTTTCACGAGCAGGCAACTTTGGGACGTCACACATAAAAGCAAGTCTGGCACCCGTTGGGTTTATTTGTCAGGCTGAAGGCTGGTCCTTGACCCTACTTAATTAGCATTTCTTAGATGGAGGAGGATTGCTGGGGGAAATCTAAAGAGCCAGACCTTAATTTCTTGGACCCATTGAAGATGAGATATGTTTACCTCCTGCCGAGGTGGCTATCAAAACAGAAGGGAAATATTTCTGTCCACAAAACCCGACTGTGACAAGCTCTGTCCCCAGAGATGAATGGTCTTTTCCATGGAGGCTTTAAATAGGAGCCAGAATGAGAGTGAGCAGCACTGGGTTGAATAATTAGATCGTTCTTCATAAATCCTGGAGTGAAGACTTCCAAGCAGGTCTATTATGAGTGTCCTATATTAGCGGTAAGCTTTATGTGGTGTGGACACAGCCTTGTGCTATGTGTTGATGATGGGTAAGTAAATCACAGATGATTGGGGCCAAGGGATGACAACTCCCTGTTAGCCCTGTGAGAATTGTCTCCTTCAAAACAGGAAGAAAACCATTCTCCTCATCATTATTATCATTATTATTATCACTAAAACATCCCAGGGTCTGGCACCTAAGGCTAACTAGGGCCATGTTGAACACTTGATTTGTAATTGATCACCTTCTGTGTTTTTTTAATGAATATGTGCAAATGCATCTGAAGACCACAAGTGATGTAATGGTTGGGTTCGAATCTCCAGTGGTGAATTTATCAAGGAAAAATGAGGAATATCTTTTTGAGGTCAGTTACATAAGAGATTAGCCTGGAGATAACTTTCTGTTTGGAACAGCCTATTGACATAAAAATATAAAAAGAGAAAACTAGACTTGTTCTGCTTGATGAAGAGAGAGGAGAAAGAATGAGACTAGGAATAATTCATTTATTTGTTCAATTAATGTTTATTAAATTTATACTTTATGCACAGTATTGTGCTAGGGAGAGACACAGAGTTTAGATAGGACATTGTTTTCCACTCTTAAGACTGAGTACACTTGGCTTGAAAGGCAAATAGATGTGCATTGAAAGGCTAAATGGACTCACAGATGCCCTTAATTGAAAAATGCTGTTCCAGTTTATTTGTTTGCTAGCTTTTTTTTTGTTTGGTTTTTTATTTGTTGTGAAAGTGTCAAGACTTTCTCTTGAGGATGATGATTGTTACTTGGTGGACAGCCCGAGTTCCAGCCTCTGGGTGTTTGTATCAGAGTCCTCGGAGAAAGTGGCCTGGAGACTTAGCTCGAGTCAGCACGAATGAATGAAAAAGCATTCACTAGGCATTTCCTATGTGCCAAACACTTTGCTAAGCACTACGGTTATAGAGTAACTGTGGTCTGATGTGTGAATGTCCAGTATTTTGTCCCAAGACAGATTCCTGGAGAGGGGGTAGAGGAAGGAGTTGACCCTTTCCATATATGGAGACAGTAGGCAGTAGGATGAGGTGGTGGAGAGGAGGCAGTGTGCTCTGATGATTCTTGAAGCCCTGAGCCTGTGTTGGCTCTGATTCTTCAGTGCTGTTTCTCACAGGGATGGCAACATCTCAGGTCAGTGACAACAGAGTCATGATACAAGATAGAGCTGAACTGAATAATTTTGAGCCTGGAAGAGTCTCATCAAGGAAAAAGAGAACATCCAGGAGAGGGGCAAACAGACTCCAAGCTCAATGTTATAATTTATTAAATAGTGGGATGTTGGAGATCGGTGTCTTATGGCTGATATGAAGTCCACAGTGACTATCTATAGGAGTCCTGGGAAACTATACCTGGAAAGACATTCTAGAAGGAGGGAGATGCTAAACAGTCACAAATTTACCACTCCAAGAGGCTCCCATTAGATGAGTGTTGGAGACTCTATACCTGCCAGCAGGCACTGATCTTCATACCTGCAACTGTGCATCTAAGTAAGTACACTGCACCTACCCTCATGGAGCTTGCTCTCTAACAGTATGAGATATAAAGTTGCAGAGAAAAAAAAATTTGACTTGGAAAGAAAAAAAAAACTTCCTGACAATCAGAGCTGTTGCAAGGTGGAATGGGTTTATCAGAGAGGGAGCAGATTCCCCATTCCCAGAAGTATTCAAATGGAGGCTAGCTAACCTTTCATTGAGGATACCTTGGAGGCAGTCTCTGCTGGGATACAGATTGGCCTAGATGCCTTCTAACATCCCTACTAGCTTTGAGATGCTTTAAGTCACTTACTAGAGTCATTCAAGTTTATTTCTCTCCTTTGATGGGAGAATGTGAGCTGCTTGAAAAGGAAAGTTGTTGTATTTTCTGCATTTCCAGTACCTGACACATACGAGGTATTTCATAGATGTTCGTTGGTTGGTTGATCTAAGGTTGTCCATGGTTGAAAATTTATTCAATTTAATGGGTCATTTTCCAGGCCCCTGTTAGGCTAACCTAAACTAAGAAATTCAGGGGATGGAGCATATTTTTCTTGTGTGAGGAAGTAGCAAACACACACATACACACACACACACACACACACACACACATACACACACACAACTGGTTGAGGTCAAATGGAGTGTCCTCTAGTGCCTCATTGTGGCTTCAAGGAAATTTTGGGCTGTTAAAGGTCATGCCAGTGGAGAGCATGACCTGAAAAGGCCTCCCAAGCTGGGAAGGTTTTTGAGTACAGACCCCTGAAGGACCACTTAGCTAGAAGCAAAGAGAATCTTCATCTTACCAGTAAGGAATATGATAATCCTCATAGCTTGAGAGCTGCTCAGTATCAACCACTGATGGTTCAGTTGTTTAGGTCCCTTCCTTTTTCCTTTTTTGCCTTGACCCTTCCCATTTTCTATGGCAGCCCTCTCTGTACATGGCCATTGAGAGGTAGCTTTTGGACTTTGTATGTAATCGGTAATCCAGGTAATCCAGGGACAAACTGAGGAGCTTCACCGTCTATCGTCACTGTACCAGATTACTTCCACCATATCCTATCACCCCTTCCTTCAAAGACACTTTGATCCTCCTATCTCTCCATTTTGATGTTCCACATGATTTTTTTTTCCTATCCCATCAGGGTCTTGTCCCCTGCAAAGTAACAACAAATATTAGTAAACTACACAAACCAATACCTTCTAATATTATTATCCCGAATCACCAAATGCAAAGAGACCTCAGGGTCCAACTTTCCACCTCCAGTAGTCTTCTAGACAAACAAGCATCCAGGCTCTGTTTTCACATTGCCATGGATCAGAAATTATCTCACCAACCAACCAGGCCCACCATTGACCAGCTCTAATTGTTAGGAAGTTCTTCTTAATAGTGAGCCCAAATGAACCTCTCTATAACTTCCACCCAATGGCCATTCCTTATCTTGACCTGCCCTCACCCACTTCTGTGACTTCACCCGGGCCTGAAATGAGTTTCTTCCTTGTCTCAGCCTGATTGAGTCTTTCTCACACATGCCAAGACCTCTTCTGCCTCTTTTTCCTCTTTTTCTTTCAAGACCCAGCTTAGGAGACATCCCCTCCATAAAGACTTTTCTGACCCTCTCTAAGGAAAGTGATGCCTTCCTCTTCAATTTTCCCTAGAGGGCTTTCTATGTTTCTTTCCTTTGTCCATGTTGTTCTCTACCTTGAATTATGCATCAGTCAACAAGCATGTATTAAAAACCTACTATGTATCAGAATCAACATGGCATAATAGATAGAGAACTGGCCTGAAGTAATAATAATAATAATTACTAACATTTATATAACATATATATACCTATATATGCATATTACATAGGCAAATACACACATATATACATATACACATGTATAAATACACATATATGTATATATGCACACATGGGTGTATATACATACATCTATATACACATATACATTATGCATCTTTGTATATATGTGTGTGTGTATGTGTGTGTGTGCATAGAGGTATATATGTATATGTGAATATATATGTATGTGTGTGTATATATGTTTGTGTGTGTTTGTAAAGTACTTTATAATTATTATCTCCTTTTTTCCTTTCAACAATCCTGGTAGGAAGATGCTATTAGTATTTCTATTTTACAAATGAGGAAACTGAGGCAGACAGAGGGTTTTTTTTGTTGCTGTTTGCTTTTTAAATGACTTGTTCAGGGTCACATATTTAGGAAATGTCTGAGGCAAGATTTCAATTCAGATCTTCCTCGCTTCAGGTCTAGCACTTTACCCACTGCAACAGGAAGAACTGCATTCCAGTGGACTGGGAGTGTTTCTTCTGCCTTTCTTTTGTCTCTCCAGTGCTTAGCACAGTTCCTGACACATGGTAGGTGCTTAGTAAATGTTTGTTGGCTTGACTTGATTCTGACATACTGACTGTGTGACCTTGGCAAATCACTTAAACTCTCAGTGCTTAGAGCTCAGTGCTCAGCAGCACTCTAAGACTATGAATTGCAGAGAAGGGGCCAGCTTCTCTGGGTAGAGGGATCACCCTGCACTCTCCACTTCCAGTACCCTTTTATAGGTGTCTTACCCTATTAGAATGTAAGTTCCTTGGGGGCAGGGATTATTTTGTTTCACTGTGTTTGTATTCCTAGCACTTAGAACAATGCCTGGCACATCATAAGTATAAAATAAATGATTTAACTATCTATCTATTGATCTATCTATTTATCTATCATCTATCCATCCATCCATTATGTCATCTATTTATCCATCTATCAATCCATCCATCATATCTGTCATCTATTTACCCATATATCTATCCATCTATCCATATATATCATCTATTTATCCATCTATCTTTCTATTTATCTATCTATAATCTATCTATCCATCTAGCTAGCTAAGCTATCCATCTGTCTATCATCTATCTATCCCAGGGGTGGGGAACCTGCAGCCTCAAGGCCACATGTGGCCTTCTAGATCCTTGGGTATAGCCTTTTGACTGAGTTCAAGTTTTACAGATCAAATCCTTTTATTAAGGGATTTGCTCTGTGAAGTTTAGATTCAGTCAAAGGGCCACACTTGAGGACCTACAGGGCCACATGTGGCCTCAAGGCCACAGGTTCCCCACCCCTGATCTATCCATCCATCTATCTATCTATCTATCTATCTATCTATCTATCTATCTATCTATCTATCTATCATCTGTCTATCTATCTATCATTTATCATCTATATATTGGGAGTGACCAATACAAAGACACAGAAACAGGTGTTGGTCTGTTCCTTATTGTGGGGAAGAAGGCAAGTTAGGCTGGTCTGTAGAGAGTGAGAAGGAAAGTAATATATAATTAGTTTGGAAGGATAAGTTGAATCCAGCTTTGGAAGGACTTTAAATGTCTAGCAGAATTTACATTTTATCGCAGAAGCAATAAGCAGTCATTAGAGTTTATTAAGTAGATGAATGACATGATCAGACCTGTACGTTAGGTTGGCAGATGGAGTAGAGTGGGAAGAGGGCTGAGGTGGAAAGACCAATTAGGAGGCTGTTACAACATTCCAGGTGAGAAGTGAAGAGGACCAGAACTAGGTTAGTATTATCATAAAAGACAAATTATAAGCCCCCTTAGGGCAAGGACTCTGTGTGAGTGTGTGTGTGTGTGTGTGTGTGTGTGTGTGTACATATATATCCCCAGGGCTGAGTGCAGAACCTTACAGATAGTAGGTGTTTACTGAGTGTTCATTGATTTTAATTGTGTTACATCTATTTCTCCCTTTTGGAACAAGCTAATGTGTCCCTCATTCATAGGGTTATAGAATGTTAGAGAAAGAAGGGGCTTCAAAAACCATCTAGTCCAGCTTCCTCATTTTACAGATTACAAAACTGGGGCCCAGTGGCATGCCCAAATACACACAGGTACTAAGTAGCAGATACAAACCCAGATGTTCTGATCTTTCAAAACTAGTAAGTCCTGCTGCCTCCCAGATACATAGTATCCCTACCTCCTTAAGATCAATCAATATGTATTAGGTACTTACTACATGCAAGGTCTTGTGCGCTGCACTGGGGATATAAGAATGTGTCTCATTAAAAAAAAAAAAAGAAGAAGAAGAAGACATGGAAACTTAATGTGCATATATCTCTCTGAGAAAGTCCACAAAGAGTCAGTGACCTGTCCTTGTGAAGTCAGCCTGGGAAGCGATGTGCATCCATCATTCTAGCCAGCAAACCTTGTCCAGAAAGACGGACAGGTGTTACAAAGAAGCTCTCTCACATTCCTGTCTTTCCCAACAAAAATCAGATTCTCTCCTTCTCTGTCCTAACAGCCCTGTGTCTTCTATTACGTAAGGCGCTTAGGTGATGTGCCAATAAATGGCGTATGAATACTTAATAAAGGTGTAATGAATTATAAATGGCATGGAACTTATCTACATTGCTTCCTAATTGATGGGAGAATGGTCCTTTATCTTTTATCAAGACTCATGGGAGGTGGGAGGTGAGAATGTGTCCTGCCTGATAAATTTTAAAAATTGTTGGTGGGCACCATCAAAAGCTACATGGAAGTATCACCATGGGGACAGATAAAGACCGGAAGATATTGCTGACTGGGAAGCATGCTGGTGAAGCACGATGGTGCTGATATGGAAAGAAATCAGCTGAGTATTCCCTAAGATGGGAATCACTGCTAGAGGAGAGGACTCATTAAGACGAAAGACAGAGACTTGCATGCAAACAGTAGGCAGCCCCCATTATTACTCCTATCATCATCAATCATCATCACTATGGTAGCTACCATTTTTATTACACTTTAAGTTTTATTTAAATGCTTTCCCCATAATGACCATGTGAGATGTGAGGTGGATAGTACAGGCATTATTATCCTCATTTTACAGATGAAAAACCTTAGACTTTTTTTTTAATCTTCCATTTTGTTTCTTTCCTTGAGCACCAATGACCAAATAGCAATACTTTAAAAAAAAACTATTAAAATTTTTTTCCATTAACAGTCATTAAATTTTTTTCTTCCTTCTACTTCTCCTTAGAAAAAAGTAGCAAAACCTTGGTAACAAAAATGCATAGTCAAGAAATGTAAATTAATGCAACTCCAACTCTGAGGTTCCACCTCATAGCCATCAGATTGATTAAGTTGACACAAAAGGAAAATGACAAATGCTGGAGGGGCTGTGGGAAAACAGGTCCATTAATGCACCACTGGGGGAGCTGTGAATTGGCCTAGACATTCCGGAAAACAACTTGGAACTATGCTCCCAAAGTTACAAATTGCTTATACTCTTTGACCCTATTTGATCCCATTGACTCATTTGATACCATTAATAGACCCAGGCCAACAAAGAGATCAAAAGGAAAGGAAAAGGACCTATATGTTAAATTATATATATATGAATATGCACACATATATACACGCATATACATACACATGTGTGTATAACTACATGGATGTGCGCATACACACACACACACACATCTGTTCTTTGTGTGATTGTGAAAAAAAAAAACCTAAGGCTAAGAGAAGGGAAAGAAGCTATACGTTCATTTGGCTAGTAAGCTACAGAGCTGGTACTCGAACACAGGACTTCCGATTTAGACTCCAGATTCTAGCCACTATACCATTCTTAGAAGAACAGAATCATAGATTTTCAGAGTTGGAAGGACTTCAGAGATCATCTAGTCTAGCTCCTACATGAATTATGAATCCAACCCTATAATATCCCCAAGAAGAGACCATATAGCTTATGCTTTAACACCTCCGAAGATGGAAAACTCACCACTTCTTGAGGCAATTCATTTCATTGTTGGGCAGGTCTGAATGTTAGAAAGTTCTTTTATTGGGTCTAACTGAGTCCCTTATTTTACCCTATTTTAGCCTCTGTGGCCAAATAGAATGAGTCTAATCTGGTTTCCCCACACTAGACTTTTGAAGAAAGAGCACAAAAGTCAAGATCTGAGAAGAGCTGCTTGTATTTCTCTTCATGTGAAGATGTTTGGGAAAAGAAAAGACAACGAAAATTACAAGCCTCATCTACACACAGAAGTCATCTTTTTCCTACTTGCCTTTGCTTATTAACAACTATATTTTAAAATAAAGTCATTCCTCATTCAACTCAATCATCATGACCTTTTCTCAAACCTCATTCTTCCTGACTTTTGACAACGTTGATCACTCTCTCCTCCTTGACACTCTCTTCTCTCTAATGACATAACAATTGTAAAGCACTTTGCACAGTGCCTAGCACGTAGCTCTACATGATATTAAATATTATTATTATTTCCATGACACCCCTCTCTCCTGGTTCTCTTCCCACCCATCTGACCTGACCTTGTCTGTCTCCTTTGTTGGATCCTCTTACAGATCAGGCTTTCTAACTGTAGATGTCCCTCAGAATTTTGTCATGGGCTCTCTACTCTTCTCCCTCTGTATTACTTCCACTGGATGATCTCATCAGCTCCCATGGATTTAATTACCATCATCTGATGATTCTCAAATTCACCCATCCTACCCCATCTTCTCTGCTGGCCCCCAGTCTTGCTTTGCCAATGGCATTTTAGACAGATCAAATTGAATGTCCAATAGAAATCTTAAACTCATTATGTCCAAAACAGAAGTCATTATCTTTCTCTGTAACCCCTCCTCTTACCTTCCCTATTGCTGTACAGGGCAACACCACCCTCCCAGTCCCTCAGACTCCCAAGGTCTATCAATTTCACCTTTGTAACATCTCTTCTTTCTCACTTCTGATACCTCATCACCTCACACCTGGGGATTATTGCAGTAACCTACTGGTAGGTCTGCCTGCCTTGTCTCTCCCCCACTCCAATCCATCTTCCATTCAGCCACTAAAGTAATTTTCCTAAAGTTCAGGTCTAATTAGTCATGTCATCACCACCACCCCACCCCAACCCCAGCCCCATTCAGTAAATTCTAGGTGTTTCCTATTTGCTTCCAAGAGCAAATACAAAATGTTTTGTTTGGCACTCAAAGCTCTTCATAACTTAATGTCCTCCTACCTTTCCAGTCTTCTTCCCCTTATATCTTCCTCCATTGACTCTGGCCTTCTGACTGTGTTCCACTGTGTTCCACTGACACTTTTATCTCTTGGTTCAGGGTATTTTCTCTATCTCCCATGCCTGGAATGCTCTCCCTCTTCTATTCAAACTACTAACCTCCTCAGCTCCCTTTAACTAAAAGATTTCAACTAAACTCCCATCTTTTGATGGAAGCCTTCCCCAGCCCTGCTTAATTCTAGTGCCTTCCCTCTGTTAATTATCTCCTATTTATCCTATTTGTTTGTATGTTGTGTCCCATATTCAGTTGTAAGTTCATTGAAGGCAAGGAATGGCTTTTCCCTTTTTTTGTATCCCTAGCACTTAGTACAATGCCCAGCACATAGTAGGCACTTAATAAATGTTTATTGATTAATTTTTTAAAATTGAAATTAGTGATCATCTTGGCTCAAATTTACCTTTATTTAAAAAAAAGATTCCAACTTTGCTCATGCAACTCATGGCATAAAGAAAATATTTTTAAAATGCTGGATATCTAAATATGTATTGGGTTTGGGTTGGATTAATACAACAAGCTGTATCCAAATAACTATTTCCGAGAAGTTAAGTGGTGCAATGGATAGAGTATTAAACCTAGAATCTGGAAGACCCAAATTCAAATTCAGCTTCAGATTAGCTATATCACCCCAGGCAAATCAGTTTAACCTTTGTGTGCCTCAGTTCTCCCATTTGTAAAAGGAAGATAACAATAGTACCTACTTCCCAAGGTTGTTGGGACAACAAAATAATATTTGTAAAGCAATTTCCAAACTTTTAAGGTCTACATAAATGCTAGCTATTATTGCCAAACTCATTGAAATTCAATTTAGCAAGCCCCCACTCACATATAAGCACTAGTGGGCCAATCAGTCTCCTGACTGTCTGACTGAGAAATGGGTTACCTAGTGATGCCAGAAAGTAGTAAAACTCTATTGCTTTTAAAAATCTACCATTCAGGCTTTGTACCAGTGCAGAAAGAACTTCCACAGTGGGAGTTAAAGAGACAGATTTCAGCTTGATAAAAGGAAATGTTTCTTAAATGTTAGCATTGGCAAAAAGTAGAAAAGGCTGCCTTGGGAGGTAGTGAGTTTGCTGTCTTAAGAATGAGACTAGGTGATGACCAGTTCTAAAAGAGATGTGGAGGATATTCCTGCTTAGGTGACCTCTGGGGTCACTTTCAAATCAGAAATTCTATAATTTCACTACTATCAATGGCCAAAGAACTGCCTTCCAGGCTGGATGGATGTCAAGAATTCACTGTTCACATTGCTGTTTAACAATGTGAAAGCATCCCTTCAAATTGGCTCATGACTTTGTTGAGTCATTTCAGTCGTGTTCAACTCTTCCTGACCCCACTGGGGGTTTTCTTGGCAAAGATGCTGGAGAGCTTTGCCATTTCCCCCTCCAGCTCACTTTACAGATGAGGAAACTGAGGCAAACAGGGTTGAGTGACTTAGCCAGGGGCACACAGTTAGTAAGTGTCTGAGGATGGATTTGAAGTCATGAAGATGAGTCTTCTTGATTTCTTTTTTTTTGGGGGGGGGTGAGGCAGTTGGGGTTAAGTGATTTGCCCAGAGTCACACAGCTAGTGAGTGTTATGTGTCTGAGGCCAGATTTGAACTCAGGTCCTCCTGACTCCAGGGCCGGTGCTCTATCCTCTGTGCCACCTAGCTGCCTCTGAGTCTTCCTGATTTCAAGCCCAGTGCTCTATCCACTGTGCCACCTAGTATCAAAGGAATATAGACAAACAATAAATCTGTCAAGCAAATTTTTTTTGTTGGAAGACCCGGGTTCAGAGCTTGGCTTTGAACCTGTATCCCTTTGAACAAATAACTTGCCCCTCTCTGAGCCTTAGTTTGCTCATCAGTAGCTAAATCTAGCCTGAAGTCCCATATTCCTATAGTCATCATCATCATGTATTCATTGAGAAATGATAGCTGACACATGCAGTGTTTTAGGGGCTGGCAAAGACCTTTCACTGCATCATCTCATTTGAACTTGAAAGCAGTCGTCTGAGATAAGTACTACAGGTACATATTCCCATTTTACAGGTGAAGACATTGAGACTCAGTGAGATTTAGCCCAGGATCACACTGCTAGTGTGTCTAGGTCAAAACCTCTGTCCATATACCACATTGTTTTATCCCAAGTCCTTGTTTCATGCCCAGACACACTGGGGTTACAGGGACACAAGCTACATCGCCAGCCTTCAAGGAGTTCACTGTCTAAATACATGGGGAGAAAATACATGGGCGCAAGGAAAGATAACTGACATTTGAAGGTATTTATGGTCAGTATACAAAGAGGTACAGATAGCAATAGCCTCATGTCAAGAACCCCAGTTGGGAAGTCATAAGTCCTGGATTCAAGTTTGACTTTTGTCACTTGTCAACTCTGTGACTTGTGCAAGGCATCCCCTCTCCCACTCCCTACCCCCATTCCCTTCTTCCCCACCCCCCAAGCTTCTATAAAATGAGGAGGGTGAATGAGACAATCTCCAAGATCCCTTCCAACTCCGTCATTCTTTGTTCTAAGGCATCTTGATTGTCTAATTCAGTATTATCCTTAAGTCTCTTATAAATATGACTCAAAACAATTCCAAAAAATGTATTCTCATAAATTCTCAGGAATCTGATTAACAACAACAACAATAATAATAATAATAAAATACCTAACATTTACTTACCTCTTTAAGGTTTACAAAACATTTCAGATATATTATCTCATTTGATCCTCAAAACAACCCCATGAGATAGGGGCTATTATTATCCTTATTTTGCAAATGGGAAGGCTGAGGATGAGATAGTCACATAGATAGTTGAGTGTATGAGGTGAAATTGGAAAATAGGTTTTCCTGACTCCAAGTCCCACAGGCTGTCCATTTCACTAAGTATTCCAAGCACTAGTTTGTCATTGCAGTTGTCTACAAGAATGGTGTCAAACTCAAATAGAAACTGAAGCCACCAAATAGTACATAAGGATCCCTGTGGGTGTCACATTGATTTAGAAAACCATATACATATGTATGTACATATGTATATATATATATATACATATATATATATTCATTCATTTATTTTCACATTAGTCATGTTGTAAAGAAGAATTAGAACCAATGGGAGAAACCATAAGAAAAGAAAAAAAAGAGAGAGCAAAAAGTATGCTTTGATCTGTATTCAGACTCCATGGTTCTTTCTCTGGTTGTGGATAGCATTTTCCATCATGAGTCTTCTGGAGTTGTCTTAGATCCTTGCATTGCTGAGAAGAACTAAGTCTATCAAAGTTGGTCATCACACAATGTTGCTGTTACTTTGTACAATCTTCTCCTGGTTCTGCTCATTTCACTTAGCATCAGTTCATGTAAGGCTTTCCAGGTTTTAGAAAACCATATATTCACAATAGCAAGGTTCTGTTTTATTTTTATATATTTTCTTAAATGTTTCCCAATTACATTTTAATCTGGTTCAGGCCACACTCATGAGTGTGGTGATGACAATGGCCTGATCTATACCTTTGGTCTAAGAGTTCTTCTAAAAATAGAAATGCCATGGTAGCTGGTGTGTACTCACTCATCTGTCATGAGTGTAGACAGGGTCCTTAGCAGGGATGTCCCCTTCATCACACTAAAATCTCAGATCATAAAGAATCCAAGCAATAAAGACCTCTTTCAGGAAGAGAATGGGGATGGAGACAACAAGAAAGGTCACTGGCTCTGTGCAGGTATTGAGAAGGTAGGAGCCATGAGTTGATCAGTAGGTAGGATGTATTTGCTTAGTAGTTGCCTGATCACATTCCCCTGTTGACTGTCTGGGCTTCAAAATTCCCCACCTCTTGGCTTCCTCTGTATCTTTCCAGCTTTGCCCCTTTGGGACTTTTATAATTGGCTGTCAGAATTTCCTCACTGGTAGCCAAAGAGAAGAACTGGCAGTTCTGCCTGAGAAAGAGAAGTGACTTAGTAAGTCATTTCTTCTACTGTCTCAACAAGGTTACCCCTCCCTGAAGTGGAGGGTAGACAGTTTAGACCCTAGCTGAGATATTTTATGAGAGTCAACACTGTTAGCTACTCGAGAGGCTTGCCACTAGAGAAAAGACATTACACATAGTTATTTACACATTAACCCTCTCCATTAAACCATAAAACTCCTGGAGGACAGAGGCTTAGTATCCCTTTTGCTTAGTATAGTGCCTGGCACATAGTAGGTGCTTAGTATGATTGACTGACTGACCGACATTGGAGATGGTGGTCCTGTGGGAAGGGGACTGAATGTTAGGCCGGAAGATTCGGTTTCACATACTGATTTGACACCTTAGTAGCCTTTGGACTTTGAGCAAGTTATTTACCTGCTCTGGGCCTCACTTATGGGCATTGCCTCGCTCAAAGGGAGAACCTGGAAAGACCTTAACTTCAAAGGGCCAAGGTCTCCCACTATATCCTGGGCCATCTCCAGTCATCCTCACTGATATGTGGCCCCTGGACCCAGATGGCTCTGGAGGAGAAAGTGAGGCTGCTGACTTTGCCCAGCCCTCTCTTACTGAAATCAGAGTCATGCGTAAGTCATGTCATTGTCTCCCTGATGTCATGGCCCCTTCAAACCACAGCCACACACAAGGTCGTTTCTAAGGTCCCGCAGTAGGAACAGTGCTTTCTTTTATGCATTTTGTTAAATGTTTCCCGATTACATTTTAATCTGGTTCAGGCCACACTCATGAGTGTTGCAGTGATGCTGGCCTGACCTATATCTTTGGTCTACACAGTTCTTCTAAGAGTAGAAATTCTACTCTACATCTATGTAGATGGAGGTTTGAATTCAGGCTCTGCCACTTCATACCCGTGTGACCTTAGTCAAGTCACATATCTTCTCTGTGTTTTAGTTTCCTCATCTGTAAAATGAAAAGGCTGGGCTAGCAAGATGACCTCTAAAATCTCTTCCAATGAGGGGTGTGCTGGTAAGTGTTTAACAACGGGATCTCTGAAAAATGTATCTGCGAGACACTTTTAAGTTAAATCTGCATCATTTTTATTTTCTCCATCACTTTCTTAAGTCTAGACAATCAACAAAATAAGAAATCAAGCCCTGATTTGTATCATTTGTTCTCACGATGGCTCCCACTGGCTTCCTCACACCCCTGCTTCCAGCTCACTCCCTATGATCCCCTTCTCTCTAAATCTGGGATCCCCTGTTGCTGTGTCTTCATAGGACTGTTAACCATTTGAATTTGAGAGGACCTCAGAAATCATCTAGACCTGGGGTGTTTGGAATCTGTAGGGTCCACCAACCCTCGAGGCATCCATGGATAGATTTCAGGGGGAGGTGGGTTTGTGATAGAGAAAATTATATTTTTATTTTTATTAACCTCTAACTCAATTACGAATGAAAATAACAAATCATTATAGGTATGTAGGCAGCTAGGTGGCACCATGAATAGAATGCTGAACCTGAAACCGAGAAACCCTGAATTCAAATCCTGCCTTAGACACTTACTAGCTATGTGAATGTAGGCATCACTTTCAGACTTAAATTCTTCATCTGTAAAATGTGGATAATAATATTATTTACCCCCCGCCTCCACCCCCAGTATCTTGTAAGGATCAAAGGAGACAACATATGTGAAGTTCTTTGCAAATCTGAAAGTATTGTATAAATATAATTTTATTATCATTATTATTCTGAAGAGTCCATAAGCTTCACCAGACTGCCAATGGGGTCCAGGGCATAAAAAATAAAAAGGTCTAGCACCCACATTCCAGATCAACTGCCAGACTTTACAGAAGAGGGAAGTGAGGTGCCCCAAATAAAAGACACCTGGTGATAGGACTCATGTCCAGGTCTTACGTCTCCTGGACCAGTACCTAACAAGGCCACTATCAAGGATGTCCTCTGGCTGTCCAAACATCCTCAGTATCATTCTTCTTCCAGGCCAGGCTGTCTCCTATTTTCCTCCTGCTTCCTGGCAGTTCCCCCTTGCTGGAGCAGGATGACAATGATGAGATGAAACCTGTAAAGTCTTCAGCACCGCTGTTTTGACAGGCAAGATTACCTGCTGTTGTGTGATACGATTAACCCAAATTAACCCAAAACAACACCCAGTGAAAATTACCAAGGAGAAAAGAGACATCAAGGTCTATTGTCTGCTTCTGTGAGGGAGCAGCTATTTCTTCTTCATTGTTCCTCTTTCGCAGGTGTCGTGGACTGAAAGGTGCTTTTCCAAACAGACAAGTACAAAAATTTGAAATGTTAGTGCACATTTGTTAACAACTTATAGACTTCCCCCTCCCTCCTTAATTTCTCCGTGGACCACAAGCCTAGTGATAATTATCTACCCAACTGTCATTCAAATATGACATTTTCTTTCTATTCAATTCTGCAAACATTAATTAAATGCCTACCAATCACAAGGTATCATGCTAGGTGCTGGGGATACAAAAACAAGAATGACACACCTCAGACCCCCAAGGCATCATGGTTCAGTAGAAAGCACGTGGGTTCTAGGGTCAGAAGATATGAGCTCAGATCCTGCCCTCTCTGATGCCTGTTACCATTGTGACCAAGTGCAAATCACTTGACCTCCTTGGGCCTCAGCTGGGAGGTATGCTATCAGAGTGAGAAGAGAGACACCTTATAACACAAGGCATGGAACTTTGGAGTTCAGAGGGATCTCAGAGAATATTGAGTTTAATTTGCAAGGGGAGAATTTGATCATGCAGAGAATAAAAGGGCTAGAATCAATGACTTTCTCCAGACTCAGGCCCTGTGGTCTTTCTGATCCACTAGTCTGAGGAGAAGTTAGAAGTCGAATTAAGAAGGTCGAGTGAAAAATGGGCAACACCCCAAAGAGAGGGTGAAGCTTAGGAGAGGGCAGAACTTGGGATCAGGTGATAATGAGGAAAACAGATGAGGACTTTTCAATGTTTAAAGGGTTAACATTCAGAATCAGGAGTAGGGTATAGTGATTGTGACTTTCTGTCTCTGAGCCTCAGTTTCTTCATCCATAAAATAAAAATAATTATACCCACACTCCCTATTTTACAGGGTTACTGTAAGAAAAGTCTTTTGCTGACTCTAATGGGACATAGAAATGCTGGCTTGTCATTAACATAAATAACATTGGAAAGAATTTGGGGAAAATATGAATATGTAATCAGTATTATCTGGACTACTGAATTGTTCTCCCTGATTTCAGGATGTCCTCTCTCCCTGTCATGCTTCAGACCACCACCATAATGGTGTTGCTAAAACCCAAATGTGATCACTTTACCTCTTACTCAGAAGTCTCCAATATCTCCCTATGGCCTTTTGCATAAAGGACAAAATCTTTAGCCTGCCATTCAAGGCTCTCCTCTACAATGGGACTTTTGTAATATGAGCCTTTTCTAGGTTCATTTCATATTACTTATAGAATCTCTCACTTCCTTCACAACCTAAAGATGTTTCTTGTTAGGCCTTTCTTGATCTCACTGTCTGCTCTTCTCTGTACCCAATGGTTAGTGCTCTCCTCCTTTGAATTTGCTTTGTATTACTTTGTAGGTGATTGATATTTATTTATCTGTGTACAGGGTTTGTGTTATCTCCTCTTCCATAAAACATGAGCTCCTTGAGGGCAGGAATTGTTTTATACCTGTCTTTGTATCCCTACCACTCAGTAGAGTGCCTGATACATGATAGGTGCTTAATAAATATTGATTGATTGAATTGAATTGAATATTGGATTGAATCTGGTATCTCATTTCTGAGTAATATACAGCTTTGTTTTCATCTAAACAAAAACAAAACAAAACTAAAAAAAAAACCCAAACCCTGAGGAGCCTTGGTCACAAATAGAAGTTACCCTCTCCATAGCAGACAGTTGGTTTTTTTGAGGGATGCTTGGCAGCTTCTGTAGAAGTTAGTGCACTGTGACTAAGAATGATATTGCCATCTTAGTCACACATCCTGAAAGAAGATCTATGCTTCAGAAGTCACCCTATTTTGCCTTTGTGACACTCTACAGAGCTTCCCTAGGCAGAAATTCAGTTCTTTGTTCTAGAATAAGGACTGCCCCTCATATCTAGATAGGGTTACCCCCAAGACATAGCTTTAACTTCTCACTTCAGCCTGGCTCTCAACCTCTGGACACCATGAGTTTGGCCATGCTGGAGAATTTCAATAAGGAGGAGGAAATGTGATCAACCAGGCTTCATGGGATCTGAGTTTGTATCCCTTCTCTAATGCTTACTACCTGTATGACCTTGGACAAATCACTTAGTGTCTCCAGGACACATTTTTCTCATCTATAATATGAGGGGGTTGGACTCAGCAACTTCTAAAATCCTTCCCAATCCTAGAACTATGGTCCTGTGAACTCTAGAATACTGGAACTGGAAGAGAGTTTATAGACCATGTAGTCCAACCTTCTCATCTTATAGATGAGGAAACTCAGGGTCAGAGAAAGGAAGTGACTTTCCAAGGTCGTGCAATGAGTGCAGTAGAAAGAGCACAGAAGTCAGAAA
This sequence comes from Vombatus ursinus, assembly GCF_900497805.2. Classification (NCBI taxonomy): domain Eukaryota; kingdom Metazoa; phylum Chordata; class Mammalia; order Diprotodontia; family Vombatidae; genus Vombatus; species Vombatus ursinus. The sequence continues at coordinate 61,126,401 of NW_020954556.1, forward strand.
CAAAGGAGCAGGGTTGGAATCTGAGACTGGCCGTTTACTGGTCTTCGACCTGGGATCAGTCCATTCATCTACCTGGGCCTTTGTCTCCTCATCCTTAAAGTGAGGGGGCAGCCAGGTGTGGAACTCCTGCTGCTAGGGAGGTTGAGGATGGTGGGTGGATCAGTTGAGGTGTCAGCCTAAGTACTAAGTCTGATACCAATATGAGGAGGTCCAGGGAGCAGGGAGATGCCAGGCTATCTAAAGAGGGGCGAACTCTCCTAGGCTGAACACAGAGCAGATCAAAAACGCCATGATGATCCATAATGGGATCAGATCTATAATGGGCACCACTTCTGGCCTGTATAAGAGAGGAGACCTAGTCTTTAAAATGATCAATAGGGTAGCTAGATGTTGCAGTAGATAGAGTGGCAGGCCTGGAGTCAGGAAGACCTGAGTTCAAATCTAGCCTCAAACACTTACTGTGTAACTCTGAGCAAGTCACAGTTTGCCTCAGTTTCCTCCTCTGTAAAATGAGCTGAAGAGGGAAATGGCAAACCACTCTGGTATCTCTGCCAAGAAAACCCCAAAACAGGATCATGAAGAGTCAAAAACAGCTAAACAACAATAAATTCATATTTATTTTTAAATGATTAATAACAATAATAGATAAACTCTGTGTAGTGCTTATTATGTGACCAGCACAGTGCCTGTGAATTTATAAGCAATTTACAATTACTACCTCATTTGATCCTCACAACAACCCTGGGAGGTAGGTGCTATTATTATCCCCATTTTACAGAGGAGGAAACTGAGGTAAATAGCCATTAGATTAGATCGATAGATAGATAGATAGATAGATAGATAGATAGATAGATAGATAGAT
>NW_020954556.1:61127272-61142685 GCF_900497805.2 Vombatus ursinus
GATAGATAGATAGATAGATAGATAGATAGATAGATAGATAGATAGATAGATAGATGGATAGATGGATGGGTTAAATAGAGAGATAATAGAGAGAAATAAACAAATCAATGAATGAATTCAATCGATGAATCAATGATAAATAAAGGGGACAGGATTAGAATAAATGATCTCTGATGCCCCTTCCAGCTCCAGCTCCTCTGAGATAAGTGACAGTCGGCATCTGAACTCAGGTCTCCAGATTCCAGGCCCACTAAACCACTTTATCCTTAAAAATTGGATGAACCTAAAGAGTTGTTTGAACAAGCTTTTCTGTTCTCTGACTGAAATTAATGTGAAGGCCAACCCTGGCACCTTTTCTTTCTTCCAAAAGAATTTGTTCATCCAGAATAATGACAGGGTTATACAAACTGAAAGGACTGATTGACCCGAGATTTGCGGTCCCATTTTGGATCTGCTCCCAAGGCAGCTAAGTGAGGCTTGGACACTTGCCTAGTACCTTATGTGTTCCTCTCCAATGCGTGCAGGATGTACTTTTTGTATTGTAGTATTCACCCTGTAAGGGAAGAGTTTCTGTCTTCTTTCTCTCTGTATCATCCAAGGGAGCCCAGCCCAGAGTTCCCTATACAGTAGGCATTTAATACATGTCTCTTGACTGAATAAATGAATTAAAACCAGAGTGACTTTGAATAAGTGGGATACATCTTCCTCCTGGTGTTCCCCTGCCCCATCTTCTCCCTGTGCAGATGAAACAGAGAACTTCTCTGTTTAGTTCTGAGCTCCTGAGTCTCTGCCTCTGCTGACCTGATCAATATCCATGGGGCTAATCTCTCTTCATTCCCTACGCTGTGTATTTGGCAATCTTTTTTTTTTTTTTTTAAAGTTAGGCAATTGGGATTAAGTGATTTGCCCAGAGTCACACAGCTAGGAAGCGTTATGTGTCTGAGTTCAGATTTGAACTCAGGTACTCCTGACTCCAGGGCCGTTGCTTTATCCACTGCATCACCTAGCTGCCCTGTGTATTTGGCGATCTTGAGAGGCAGCACTGGACTTAAGAGTTGGCATGGTCAGGGTCCTAGTCATGGCCGCCCTACTTTATATTTGTGTATCCTTGAGTTCTACCTCTCTGGTCCTTAGTTTTCTCATCTGTAAAATGGAACTAAGAAGATTTCTATTCCCTACCTCATAGGATTATTGTGAGGAAAGTGCTTTGTAAAACATTATATAAATATGGGCTAGTATTGCCATGACTTGAATATTTCAGATAATCTGAGATCTCCTCCATGTGGATATTCCTGCCCATTATGCATATCACAATGCATCTAGGCTGCCTGCACCCATCCTGCTCAACTCAACTCTTCCTTTAAGCTTGCCTTCAGCATCCCCTTCTCCCCATGTGCTGGGGCCTCCTTTGCATTCTCTTTATATTGGAGCCCAAGGTTATCCCTGAAATCACTATGGAACCAAGCCATACATTACTCTCATTGGACCATAGTTTTAAGGTTGGAAGTTAAGAAATTAGAGGCCATTAAGTCCAACTCCCTCGTTATACAGCAAAGGAAACGGACCCAAGAAAGTGAAGTGATTTGGCTAGGGTCATACAGCTTTTAAGTACCTAATTCAGTCTTTCCATCTCCAAGTGCCCTAGCACCCCTTCTCGGCAGAATTCCAAATGCCTTTAGTATTCCCTTAATTGTATGTGGCAGTTGAAGCTTCATAATTACTTTGTCACATATACATATATCCCCCCAATCTTCACAAAAGCCCTATAGGTCAATCAGGGCCTACGTTAGTCTACCTACTTTATAGATGAAGTCCAGATCGGAGAGGTTCACGGACATTTTCCATTTCTACCCAACTTTTTAGTTGTAGAATCAAATCTGGAATCTCATTCTTGACTTCCAGGCACTACACCATCCCATACCGCATCTTAGGAAAAGTCTGCTTCTGCCATGCTTATCCATAAACAGGAACAACCAGGGTCCCCCTTCCTCTCTCCCCCCCCCCCCCCCGCCCAGTGCTGGAACAGCAACAACAGAAAAGACTACCTGTATTGTTAAACAATGCTCTATCTAAAGAATGGCTTCCTTTGGGAGATTGAAGACCCCTTTAATAAGAGCCCAGATAGGACGCCAAATGAAGTCTAAGCCTGATTGATTGTTTTTATTAAGAATGTTCTGCCGGCAAGAATGGTTTGGTGTAGATATAGCAATGTCTTGCAAGACTCCATGCCAATTTGCCTTCTCAGCTATAGAGCACGAATCAAAATGGTTAAGAGCAACTATAAGAAAGTTACCTCACGGGATTTAGGGGTACTTTAAAAACAGCCACTTGAGTCAGCCTTGGAGTAGGAAAGTCTGTTCCTAGTCCCCTACCACCTACCGGAAGCCCTGGATGCTTGCGACCAGAGTCATCGGCCTCTGAGGTCCTTTCCACTTGTAAACCATTAACCCCATGGTTCCTTCCATGCTGCTTAGCCCTGGAAGTGACATGAGAAGTTTTCCCTCTGCTCATCCCCTAAGATCAGAAGTGAATTGAGGATAGAAAGGATTTCTGCCCGCTCAAATGCACATACCTAGCCCAGTAGTTCGGCAAATAAGGACCTTTGAAAGATCCCCAGTAAATATCCGTTTTCTTCCAAGGCAAAACAAAATTAGCAGGTGGGATGAGTCAATTAATCAATTCTTGATTTCTCTCTGAATCTGGAAACAACTTGTTGTTGGAAATGAAGATTACAGGGGCAAGTAATCTGCCAAAACCTTCATATCGTTATCACCAGATTCAATACAAACTAGAGACAATTTTGTGTGGTGGGAAAAGAGCCAGATCTCAAGTCAAAAGATTGGGTTTCAAATCCCACATGTGCTACTTATTATCAGTGGGATCTGTTACCTTTTCTGGGCCTCAGTTTTGCTATGTGTAAAATGAGAGGGTTCAAGGATATAATTTCTAAGGTTTCTTCTAGTTCAGGGATCCTAAGCAGGGGTGTTCTGGTTAATGGTTAACAACTGATTCTCTAGGGAATTACGGGGGGGGGGGGAACACAACACACTTTTAAGTTTATTTAATCTGAAGTATTATCATTTTCTCCATCACTTAAGTCTAGGCAACAAACAAAACAATAAAGCAAGCCCTGACTTGATTACACCAATTTCTGAGGTGTAAATACTCATATTGGAAATTTAACAACCAGCTCTCCTGAGTAGGTTGGAACTGGCTCCGATACCGCCCTGCTTCCTAGGACAAGATAAGACAAATGCTCAAAATCCCTTGGAGTTCCAGAGCTACACAGTTTGGGGGAGTTTTATCTCTCTTCACAAGTGTTTCTCTCTGAATATGCCTGCCCTCTCCAAGTGTTTGATCCCCAATAAATCAGGGCCCTTCCTGTTAGCCTCACTATACAGACTTCTCTTTTTTCAGTTGTCCCTAGTACCTCCCACCCATTTACATGAAAACATTGGAGAGTTTTTCACTGGCTTCTTTATCACTTTGGCACTGTTTTGGTCATTGGCCACCATTTTGAAGGGAGCTGGAGTCAGGGACAATCTGTATTTGGAGGCATCACAACCAAAAGGAGCCTGAAGCATTGAATGACAGAGCACTGAGCTAGGAGTGTGAAGAGGTATCTCGTCTCAGGTTTACTTCTCAGTACCTGCTGCACGTCCCTGGACAAATCCTCAAGTAAGTTCCCCCAAACTGGAGGTCTTCAATCTGAGTATGGATGGCCACTTTTCAGGGATATCGTAGAAGGGATTTCTACGTAGGTACAGGTTGGATCAGATGACCCCAGAGGTGCCTTCCTGCCCTGAAATCCCGAGATTCTGTGATTTTGTCTTTCTGACTCTCAGACTCTCCACCTCTAAAAGGAGGATTAAACAGACAAAAAAGCCATCTGTCTTGCCTACTTTATGGGAGTGTTATAAGGATCAAGTGGATGCCTGGCACATAATAGTTGCTTAATAAATGTTTGTTGATTGATTGAGTGTTGAAATGGACAGCAGAAACTGTAAAGTGCTATATAAATACAAAAGGATTATCACTGTACTTACTTCAGGTTTCATGAGCCGTGGTGAGCATTGATAGCATTAGCTGTTCAGCAATCCTGATTTCCAGCAAAAACTCTAGTGTGAGAGAAAATCGATTTAAAAAAAAAAAAGCACTTTTTGAGCACCTGCTGCATGCATGAGAACTGTGCTTAGTGACAAAGCAAAGGATAAACAAGTCACTGGAGTTGTTCCTAAGCAACCTAAGAGAACCATGATCATTTTTTAAAAAATCAATACCACTGGTTTTTATTGGGTTTTTTTGTTTGTTTGTTTTTTAAAATTTCTCTAGCAAGGGTCTTATACAAAGGAAGTGCTAAATAAATGTTTCTTTCGTGGAATGGAATACGGAAATCATCCATGATTTCATCACTTTCATTCTACTCTCCTCCCTGCCTTAGTAGAATGTTTCCTGAGTGGCTGTGGCCTAAAGCCTTTATCCCTGAGGGTCAGCTTCCTGGTGGTGGCCCTCCCTAGACCCATAGCTGGCCTGTTCTTCATACCACGGGCACCTTCTATTGTTGCATTATAGAATGAAAATAACCATATCTCACAGTTGTACTTTGCAGGGGTCACTACCTTCCTCCCCTGATGCATGCAGGTCACAAATCCTCCATGACTTGGTAGATGATTTTGGAGAGATGCTGATAGCCAAAAGATGCATCGCCTTGTGGTCCATTTGGTGAGAGCTTCTCAGCACTTAGCCAAGTTGGCTGTAGACTTACTGTCTCTCTCTGAGACTGTACTCAAAAGCCCTTCCACCTCAGCTTTCCTGTGACTCCATGACTTCCTCTAAGTCACAGCCTGTGCTGTGCTGCTAGAACCTCTTAGTGTCCAGGGGCCCTTTCAAGCCATGATGAGGCATGCTGGTGGAACTTTTGTGGCTATGACAACAACAGCAACAACAACAATAATAATTCCTGACTACAACTGTTATCTGTATGTCTTTCCAACATGTTCTACACCCACCACACCATTTAATCCTTGAAATAGCTTTATGAGATGAATAAAGGAAAGTATCATTACCCCAACTTAATGTAGCAAGCATTTACAAAGTACCTACTATGTGCTGGGCACTGAGTAGGCACTGGTGACATAGAAACTAGGTTGAAGCAATTCATGTCCTCAGAGAACTTACATGCTACTGGGGGAAGCAACATGTACGTTGATGAGTAAATATTGAATGCATGCATGGGTGTATGTATGCATATGTCTATGCACACAACTATATACATGCACATGTATACACATGTGTACACATGCACCCATGTATAAATGTGTGTACACATTTAAGTGCACACATCTGTATATTTATACCTGTATGTGTATGAGTATATTACCTTGTTTATTACCTTATTTTTACTTTATTACCCAAATAGCCTTGCATTATGTTATGTATATGGGCATATACACAAATGTGCATATATGCACACATACATGGGTGTATACATTTATATGCATGTACATGTGCATACACTTACGCATGTATGTATATACATATATGCACATATACAAAATAAAATAAAGTAGTTTGGGCATGGGGGTATAAACAACTGGGAGAGTTTGATAAAAGCATTTTCTGAAAGCTAAAATTTGAGTTGAGCTTGGAAGGAACAAGTAGGGAATGCAGGAGGTACAAATAAGAAAGAAGAGTAGTTTAAGCATGGAAGACACCCTGTGCAAAAGGATATTTCGTATTTGGAATATTTCCATAACATTCCACGGAATATTTCACAAAGGAAATAGCGAGTACGTTAGTTTGGCCAGAGCACAGAGTACATGAAGGGGTGTGATGAGAAATCAGCCCAGTAAGTAGGTGGGAGTCAGATACTGAAGGGTTTGAAATGTCTATCAGAAGTACTTCTATCTTATTTTAGAGGTAAGAGGGAGCCACTGGAAGTTCTTGAGTAGGGGAGTAATGTCGTTTTATGTTAATATTATTAATTAATTAATTGTATATTAATATTAATCTAGGGAAACTGCCAGCCCAAAGAAGTTAAGTGATTTCCCCCAAAGAATACACCAAGCTACAGTGTTGTACTTTAGAGCCAGTAAACAAATTGTTCTAGGTTGTCCCAAATACTCCGAAATATTGCAAATGGCTCTGTTCGTGGGCCTAAATATTTCACGATGGAAAGGAAGAATTGGTACAAGTGACAGAGGCAAGGGAAATAACAACACTACTCCTAACATCTACAGTCTTTGACCTGGACTTATGATTTTTTTGGGGGTGGGGGACTCACTCTGAGAAAATTCCTTGTACCAGGGCAGATCAGCAACTGTTCTATGACTTATGGTCTTAGAGATCTACCTTGAGCAGCACGAGATTAAGCGATTTGCTTGGGGCCTCCCAGCTGGTATGGATCAAGTGTAGAACTCGTACCCAAGAGTTTCTTACCTCTGAGGAAACCTGCTCACTAGCTCCATTCATCGAACAGCCGCATCATATTTGTATAAGACATCATCACTACCATCACCGTATTATTATAATAATAATAAACATAACTCAAGTAGTACGTTAGAGATTACAATGGAATTTGCTCACAATACTCTAAAGTAGATATTCCCATTTTAGACATGGACAAGTAGAGTCTCAGAGCAGGAAAATGATTCATTCATAGGCTAGTTAGCAAGAACTAGGATTCATAGGATCATAGATTTAAAGTTGGCACAGAGCTTAGAGGGCTTCATTTTACAGATGAGGAAACTGAGGCTGAGAGAATAAGCATTCCCAGGCCAGTGCTCTGTCATCCACACCAGCAAAGGTTAGAGAAAAATCAATAAATAAGCTTAAAGTCAGTCGGGCTAGCATTTACTCCAGGGTAGCTGGTGGCAACTAGACGGCATAATGGATGGAATGCCAGACTTGGAATCAGGGAGGCCTGAGTTCAAATACACTCGTATGACTGTAGATGAGTCACTTAACCTCTCTCAGATTTCCACTCTGAGTTTCCTCCTCTGTAAATTGGGAAAAATAATAATAACAACAACAACACCTACTCAGAGGATTAGAGTGAGAATCAAATGAAATAGCATATAAAAAGTGCTTTTTTTTCAGGGGGCAGCTAGGTGATGCAGTGGATAGCACTCTGGCCTTGGAGTCAGGAGGACCTGAGTTCAAATCCAGCCTCAGACACTTGACACTTACTACCTGTGTGACCCTGGACAAGTCACTTACCCCAATGCCTAGCAAAAACAAAAGAACAGTGCTTTGCAGACCTTAAAACAATATGTAAATGCTAGTTGTTATTATTAATTCCACTAATCCATACCTTTCACCTACACTACCTCATTTGACTCTCACAGCAGCCCGTGAGAAAGGCAGGACAAAGTTTATCATCCCCATTTTATAAAGGAGGAAGCCCAATCCTTGACTGGTCCCAGGTCACTCTGCCAGAGTCAGCACTGCGGCCTGGGCCTCTTGACTCTGGGTCAGGCTTCCTCTCCTCCCTGCCCTGCTGTGATCCGAGGGGTGAAAAAGCAAGCTGGTCGCCTGCCAGGGACCTGTAGTTCTATCACGTCGTAACACAAAGTGGCCAAGTTCATCGGGTGCCGGGGCCCCAGGCCCTAAGGCCTCCACCCACTGCCCCCGGCACCTTGATACAAAGACACCCTTGCTAGTCCCAAGTGGCCACGAGCCAAATTCATTCCAGAGGGCAGGATTCCAGCAAACCATTGGTGGATCAACTGGGGCCTCCTTTTCCTCCACATGCCTCAGTGAATATTTCAAAAGTTCTGGGTTTCTAATTGCGGTGGCAAGTTTAAGTGGCACCTAATCCGCCTGGCGTATTAACTGCTCTGTTTCCAGACCATGTGCTTTGGTAACCAGGCCTGACACTTGCTGAGTTAATAATGACTTGATTCATGGGTAATGCCGAGCACAGGAGCCACATAATCTGCGGCGGGGCAGAAATAACTCCCCTAATTAGAAATGCCTGAGGGAACCCCCTGCAAAGTAGTTTGGAGCTCTGCATGTGGGTCCCCTCTCCATCCCCACCCCCTCCCTTCGTGCCCCAGCCCCCAGGGCCGCCACTCCTTCCCCCATGCCTGTGATAGCTGGAACCAGCCTCTTGGAGAGCCGGTCTTGGGGAATGCCATTCCAGCCCCAGAAACAGACACAGTAGGATTCCCAGTCCCCTAAGGCCTGGCATTGACTTTTGAAGCTAGCCTTGCTCTGGCCCCAGCTGTGTGTTCCCTAGAGAGGTAGGGCGCCTCTTATTAAATGGCAAAATAATGATTTTTAAAAAATAACGACCATGGGCATTTATATAGCTCTTCAAATACGTTATCTAATTTATTACTTACAATCACCCCTGGAGAGACAGCTATGAGATATTGACCAATCATCGATAAATATGCATTTATTAAGCACCTACTATGTGTCTGGCACTGTGCTAGTCCCTAGGGATACAAGCATAAGGAATGAAACAATCCCTGTTCTTGCTCCCTACTTTTACATTGGAATGTAGAGCCAGTGAATAGAGAGCCAGCCACCAAGTCAGGAGGACCTGGGTTCAAATTCTGCCTTTGCCACACATGGGTCATGTTATCTTGAGAAAATCACCTAACCTCTCAGAAAGGAAAAAAGGGCCTCAGGCAACAATTCAAGGATATAAATTAAAGAACAGCTGCAGCTCCAATTGGTGGAGGGAGTGTCCTTACCAGGAGGATGAAAACACACACACACATACATACACACACACACACACACACACACACACACACATGCAAGCCTAGCTTGGTGAGTCAGAGACAGGAATTATTCCTATCTTATCATGGAGTAAATAAGACACCAAGAGGGCATATAGGACTTCCCAGAGATGCAGTGTTAGGGAATATTAGCACTAAAGGGGGTCTTAGCCCTATCTACTGAATAGACTCTAGTCTAACACCCTCTTTTTACAAGTGGAGAAAATGAAGTGAGAAGAAGCACCAGATCAGAAAATTGGAGTTGGAATCCTCATTCTGATGCTTTCCCCTGGTGAAGTTCTTTCTCTCTACAGTGGAGATGATAGCATTCTACTCCCTGATTCACAGCAGCACATTCACACGATCATGGGGAAAGAGCTGTGATCCCAGCTGGAAAGAGATCATTCCAGTTCACCCCCTCATTTCACAGAGAAGGAAACTCAGGCCTAGAGAAAGGCAACGTCTTGCCTAAGATATCATAGGTTATGAGGATCCAGCAAAATATGATAGGTAAGGTGCTTGGTAATCTGTAAAGCTCTATGTAATGTGAATTTTTTATTGTTTTTATTCTGTCTGTACATTCAATGTTCTTTCCTCTAGCACCACTACTGTCTCTCCTCACTTAACCCCTACCCAGGACATCCACTTGGTTTCTTCCCATGGGTAGAGAAGGCTGGCAAACTGCTCTCAGCTTCTTTCTCCCCTCCAAAGCAGACACAACCAGTCTCAGGGAACAGAAATTCTAGCATTAAGCAATATTGAGGTCTCTCAGCCCGGGAAGTAGACCTTCCTGTGTCCCTCCCTGGGTGTTAGTTTTTTGAAGCCAATCTTAAGATGGTCTCCTATTAGTACATTTTTTTGTGAGTGAACTGAGGAAAACCACAGTTTTTTTAGAACTCGGAGCAGGCTGAGTAGGTGAGGAGAGAGGACCACCAAATGTACAGTGTCAACACCCTCAACCAGCTAGGGGGCCCAGAAGTTTGCCGATCTCCTGTGTTGGTTTGGGCACAGGGCTGGCCGTGGCAAAGGGTGGGCTTCTAAGGGAGGTGAGGTTCCAGACCCTTTGGTGATTAAGGAAATCACTGCAGCCTCCTGGGACCCATGCCACCCCCAATTTCCTCAAGATCTCAAGCACAGAAGGACACTCAGCAATGTCAAGCCCAGTGCCAGAGATGATAGACAAAGTGGACGTTGTATTTCTAATATTTATCCCATATTTTCCATAAACAAATCTTCAGGGCCACCAAGGCAAGGCAGAGGAGCTTCTGGACTAATGTAATTGAAGGGAAATGTATAGACTTAGGGGTTTAGAAATCCCAGGGACCTTAGAAGCTACCTACTTCAACTCCTTTGTTTTACAGATTAGAAAACTGAGGCTCAGAAAAGAAGACTTGCCCGTCCCAAAGCTATTAAGTATCACAGACTAGATTCAAACCCAGGTCCTCTGACTCCAAATCCAGCAACCTTTCCACTGTACCATACTGCCTTGAAAGTCAACAATGAATGGATTAAGCCCATGGGTCCAGCCCACAAGGATTCCCGCTGGGAGACTCATAGAATCAGAAAAGGGTACATTTGGATGGAGGGAAGAAATAAGCATTTATATAACTCTTACTACATGCCAGGCACTGTGCTAAGCACTTTACAAATGTTATCTCATTTGATTCTCACAACAATCCTCATAGGTAGGTGCTGTTATTATTCCTGTTTTAAAGTTGAGGAAACTGAGACAAACAGAGGTTAAGTGACTTGCCCAGAGTCACATGGAGAGTAAGTGTCTGAGGCTGGATTTGAACTCAGGTCTTCTTAGCTCTAAGCTCAGTATTTTATCCACTGCCTCATATGGCAGATGGGACCCTAAAACATAGACTGTTGAATGTCAGAGCTAGAAGGAACCTTAGATGTAATATAATCCAACTCCTTTCTTTTACGAAGGAAGAAATTTGGGCCCACTTCCCTTCTCTAAATGACTTGTCAGGGTGACACAGAGTCACTGAAGAAAGCAGGACTAAAACCCAGGTCTCCAGTGCTCAGCACAGTGCCTGGTCCATAACACCTTTGTTTTACAGATTGGAAAACAGAGGTTCAGAAAACATTCAATCCAGTAGGTGCTTCAGGAATGTTGATTGATTGATTCTTAGTCCAGGCCTCTTTCTGTGCACCGAGTGAACTCCACAGCTCTCAGTTTTGCTTTTAGGAAGAACACATTCTCTTTGGGAAATCCAGAGATAAACTTGACTTCAGGATGTGAGAGTATGGAGCCAAGTGCTCCTCAGCTTCTTATCCTAAAAAAACCCGTTATCAGCCACTCTGAAGGGTCTTGCAACACTTTTGACAAATCCAGTTTCCTTTCCTGGGCACCTGGCCAAGAATTACAAAGCCAGGCCCCTGGGTGATACTAGGGCAGGGCAGAAGGTTGCCATGTTGTGGGGCTGTTTGGGGGCATGGGCAGAGAGCAGAATTCCAGGCCAGTCCAGCTGAGTGCCAGTGGATCATGATGGAGCCCGAAGACCACAGCTCCAGAGTCCCCTTCTTAATCGTTAGTCTCAGATTGGCAAATTCCCTTTGACGCCCTTTTCTCTCTGTCCCCATCTTTCATGGTACCTAATGCATGACAGGCAGGTTGATAATTACTCATTATTTAAGGCCCTGCTTCAAATCGCCTCTTCTAAGAAGTCATCCCTGATTCTCTTTAACTGAAAATGATTTCTCCCTCAGCTGATCTCCTAACACCTTGTGCTCTTCCACATATCACCTATTTCATATTATGATTTTTCTATATATCTAATTTCCTTATCTTTTTGTCTCCCCCCCTCAATTTAGCATAAGACCCTGTACATAGTAGGTACTTGTTTAGTGAGTTGAATGAATGAGCAAAGGAATGAATACATTGGGAAAAAAACGGTATGTTAGCTGAAATATTGGGGCCTTTTGCATATTCAGATGCAAGAAACAGGTAGATGTGCTAACTGGGTTGAGCATGCTGGCTGACCATGTGCCCAACTAAAAATAATTTATTTCAACATCTTAATGACTGCTCATATTTCTATGAGTGTTCTAAGGATTTCAAAGCGCTTTTCTCATCAAAGGCCTGGTGAGTTTGCTGGTTCAGTTATTATCATCCTCTTGTTAGAGATGAGGAAATTGAGGCTCAAAAAGGTTACATCCAATGGAAATAGCTCAGAGTTTGGAAATAGAGTACCTAGGTTCAAATATCAGCTCTGTCACTATCTGTTTGACCTTGGGCAAATTTCTTTACTCCCTCTAACCTCAGGTACCTCATTGGTAAAATGAAGACAGTTGACCTAGATGATCTCTAAGGTCCCTTCCAGCTCTAAATATATGATCTCATGACTTTCTAACAACTACACCATTACTAAGTGCCAGAGACAGAGTTTAGAGCCAGATGGTGTGCCTAGTCTAGGCTTTGTGCTAATTCTACTATGCCACTATCTCTAACATAAGGACTACCAGTTATACTATACATGTCTATGCAGTGTTTTTAAGTTAGCAAGCACTGACAATAGCCTTGGTCATTGCCCACTACAACAGTGTGTGCTAGAAGACAAAAGAGGAGGTTTTTCTCTACTCTGGTGATTCCATAGCAATTCACCAATCTACCCATGCACCCTGCCCCAAGTCTAAAACTTCAAAGCGGTAGGTATGACAACAAGGGTTTTAGTAAGAGAGTGGAGAAGGCTTTGCAGGAAAAGTGACCTCCACCTGACAGTAGTAGGTTTGGGAATGGGGAGGAAGATTGAAGAGGGAGAGGATAGGGGGAGAAAGGAGAAGGAGGGCAGGGTGGAAGGAGAGACAGACTGACAAAGAGAGGGAAAGCCAGAGAAAGATAGAAAGAGAAGAGAGAAGAGATAGAAAGATAGACAATAAAAAACAGAAGCACAGATACAAAGGGACAGACAGACAGAGACAGAGAGAAAAGCTTTTCTAGCCTAATGGAGAGGACAGAGGAAGAGTGAAAGGATAATAGCAAAGTGAAGTGGGCAAAAAGAAGGTGCTTGTTTGAGAGTGGGAAAAGCAACTTTACTAAGCATTTAGCATGATGCACTATGAACCATGTTTGTTTATTGAACCAGCAGGATAAATCTGAGCCAGGCTGTCACTCAAATCTAAAGCAGTTGCATTCTAACTGTTCTAACTGAACAGTGGGTGATCTCCAGGACCTGGTTCTTCACCTTGTAGATAACAGGACAGCACCCATCCCACCACCCCACGCCTCTCCCAAGCCTTTGTCAAAGCAATTTTAATGGCTTGTAAACTCACTTATGTCCCCAGTATCATATCAGTAGCAACCTCATCAGAAGCAGAGTGCCCAGAAGGAGAGCTGCGATAGTCCTGCCCTCCTCTGCCCTGGTCAGACCTCATCGGAAGGACTGTGTTCAGTTCTTGGAGTCATAATTTAGGAAGACAATAAGATGCTGGAGGGCATCCAGAGGAAGTCAACCAGGATGGTGAGGCCAGGCGGTAGGAGAAAACAGTTTGAAAGAACTGGAGATGTTTAGCTTAGAGAAGACAAAGTTTACATAAAACATGAAAGCATTTGTCAGGCTGTGATGTGGAAGAGGAAATGCATTTGCCTAGCTTGAATTCAGAAATCAGGACTAGGTAGGAAGAGTTGGAAAGGATTCAATTCAGGCTATATATGAGCAGAAAAAAAAAAAAACTTCCTAACCATCGAAACTGTCCAAAGGCATAGCAGAATGTCTTCAAAGGTCCTAAGCACTGTCTTCTAATATCTTTAAGAAGAGGGTGAACAACTCCATATTAGGGATGCTTTCAAGGGGATTCCTGCTGAAATAAAGGTTGACCAAGACGGCCTCTGTGGTACCTTCCAATTCCTGAGATTCCATGGGTTTGTGACTCTCTAGTGTTTAACAACCACATTCAAAAATGAATCCAGTTAACTCAAAGTCATCCTACAGGATGTAATTCACTTTTGCTGTCAGCATGGAGGAAGGCATGCTACTGGCTAATTATGGTTGCCATGGCTAGATGCCTGATTGTCTGAATTAGACAATGGGATAACCCCCAAATCCGGGGAACCCCTAAGGCCTAGACGTGGGGAAAGAAAGCAGTTTGCTCTTCCCAGTAGGAGCGCAGCTTTAGTTAGACCCAGCATCTGCAGAGAGAGAGAGTTTCCAGCCAAGGCCTATAAATTGGGAAAGGTGTTAACACTGTTATTTATATAACCGAGGGCCTAGAGATCAGCCCTGGGGGAAAACTGAACAGACCTATTTACTCCACTGTGAGGCTGAATCTGATGACTTCAAGATGGCCCTAAGAAGGGAGCAGACTATGCCACTGTATATAGCTCCTGTTTATTTCATTGTAAATTATTCAGATGTTAATTGCATTGTAAACAAAGCTGTTGACTTTCTTTCCTTTCCAATTAACGTCAGAGAGTGAGTGGGTTGTTTCAGAGGAGGGGAAGAAGAACCTGGTGCCAAAGCTCTGAGCTGGGGCAGAGCTGCTGATTAGGCCTGGTATGTTATATGGAATTGCAGGAGGTGCCTGGAGTGCAGCATGCAGGGGTCTCACCATAGATAGAGCACTGAGTCTGGAGGCAGGAAGACCTGAGTTCAACTCTGGCCTTAGATGCTTACTAGCTGTGTGACCTTGGGCAAGTCATTTGACCTCTGCATGCCTCAGTTTCCTTAACTGTAAAATGGGAATAATAATAGCACCTACCTTCCAGGGTACCATAACACCTAGCACATAATACGTGTTTAATACATGCTTGTTCCTTTCCCCAGATATATACAGACAAATACAGAATAGTGGAAGGAGTACTGGGTTTGCAGCTAGAAGAACTAAGGTTGAATTCTGGCTCTCCATACTAGCTGTAAGTTGTTCATTCATTCATATAGGTTCATGGAATCATATCATTTAGAGAATTTATGGGCAAATCACTTCCCTCTCTTGGCCTCAGTTTCCTCACCTGTAAAAGATATGTTAGAAAGAGAGGCAAGAGGTTGTATGAGTTGATTTTTAAAGACTCTTTCCTCAGCTTTCAGAAGAGGAGGGACTCGGGGTTGGGATGGGGCAGGGAGGGCTTATAATTCCAGCTAGTGAATCTGGAGTCTGGAAGACCTAAATTCCAATCCTGTTTCAGACACTAACTAGCTTTGTGATCCTGGGCAAGTCACTCAAACCTGTCTGCCTCATTTTCTCCATCTATAAAATGGGCATAATAATAAACACATCTACCTCACAGGATTGTTGTGAGGATTGAGTGAGATACATGCAAAGCTGTTTGCAAATGTTTAAATCACTATATAAATGCTAATTATTATTATTATTAATCACTTCTGTTTGCTTTTCTATTCCCCATTCAGTTATTCATTCACTCAGAAAGTATTAAGTACCTACTGTGTGCATAGTCCATTCTGGGCACTGGGGGAGATACAAAAAGTTTGAGCCAGATACAGTTCCTGTCCTTATAGACATCACAGATGAGAAAATAATTAATAATAATAATCACAGATAACTATAGTACACAATAGTATATGATGAGTTTGTTAGAGGGGTACAAACAATATAGGAAAAGTCTTACTGGCAATGGGGATCAGAGAAATCTCCCTGAATGAAGAAGCATTTGAGGAAGTCAGCAGCTGAGAGAGAGAGAGAGAGAGAGAGAGAGAGAGAGAGAGAGAGAGAGAGCGAAGA